>NC_136427.1:258748717-259231217 GCF_052849685.1 Lactuca virosa | reverse complement strand
TTTGAAGTTGCCAAATCGATAAAATCATGAAAGGCTATACTTGATTTGTTTATTATTATTATTATTATTATTATTATTATTATTATTATACCGTTGTGTGTATAAAACTGTATACATAAATTACTCTAATATGAATGATTTATGAGCACACACTTTAATTACTATTCTCCTTTGAATGTAAGCAACACCAACAAACAACCCCTCATTACTTGGTCGATTGCTGCTACGAGAGTCAAGAAGATCCTACCCAACCAAAACAATGAGAAGTAGAGGGTAACTGAAATAAAGTAGATCAGTGATAAATTAAAGTCAAATTGTGAAGTAAAAGGTGATCGATGATGGATGTAGCTTTCAACATTTGCAAAGATTGAACATGATCATATGATGGTGATTGTGGTAATGAATGTAGCACCCAACATTTAGATAGAACATGATAATAGTGATGAATTACAATAAATAAAGTAAAAAATATATTTCAAATAATGGTATGCACTTTCGTCATAATTTAGAGGCATTTTGTCATTCATATTGATATAATCTTGATTTAAATTGTTTTTTTAAGGTATCGATTCATTAATATAGTTTTCATGACTTTCTACGTTTTTTTATTTTTTTTATTTTTTTATTTTTTTTTTATTTTAACTAGAAAGGTTACCCCCGCTACGCGGGGGCCAGAAGCTTTCAAATTTGTTTCCGAATTGATAAATATGACAGACATAGAAAGTGCAAGGATGAAAAGTCCGGGCTTTGCTCCGGACAAAAAATGTAAAAGTTTTGACTGCAAGGACCAGAAGTGTGAAAATGGCTAAAGAATTAAAGGGGTAGAAATTAGTAACTTTTTAGAAAAGGGATCAAAGTTGTCAAACCGTTAAAGTTTTGTAGCCAAACTTTAAATATTAAAAGGTTCCAAAAAAGTGTAAAAATATTGATTGCAAGGACCAAAAGTGTGAAAATGGGTAAAGAATAATGACAAAAGTTGCCAAAAAACATCCAAATTTAATATTCCTAACTTCCAACAATAATACAGGGACCAATTCTGCCAAAAAATGGAAGTTGAGTGGAACACAAACAAAAGGACATGAATAAATTAATTAAAGAAGTACAGGGACCGGATATATAAATCAAGGGACCAAACTTAACAAAGTATTCCAAATTTACTATTCATTTTTTCCACAACTTTAATATATATATAATAATATGACCACGATAATAAATAAATAATTAAATGTTTAGTAAGTCAAGCAAGTCAACATTTATGTCATTACAGCTTTTTGATTGGGTGTACCTTGACTTCAACACCATATCGGTGGAATAATGCAACTTTTGCAGAAATATAATTTATGGTTTCTTTAAATTCACACATGTTATGATATTGACAAGATGGTCCCTAGAAAATGTACCGTTAAAATCGACACCGTACATTTATTATAATTATAGTTTATGGATACTATGATTTATGATACGTTATTCTAATAATGATTTTTTAACAACAATCACTTAAAATATATGTATTAAAAATACTCGTTTTAGCATGTGATATGATTTTTTTTAGAACGAAATCATTTATATTTGTTTGAAAATTTATGTTACGGTTATGGTTGTCACGAAGGCAAAGTAAAATGCTTTCAACAAATAAATGTTTTTGTCCCTGAAAATAACTTGTTTTAAAAAGCGATTGTGTAACCTGATGAATAACATGTAGTCTAATAAATTCATCCCAACAAGAAAAACGGTGACAGGTATGGCCGCCCAGCCTTTACTTTTAATGCACACGTCATCCACTGTAATTCTTTACTTGTTAGGTTATTTATGGCGACAAATCTTTTAAGACAACAAAAAATGGTAGCATCCTTAAAACTGTGTCACATATTATTTTTTCAAGACACATGGGATAGAAAGAGTGGTAACATCCATGTTGTAAAAGGCAGGAGTTGTAGCATCTAAAAATGTTATGTTATTTTTATTTAAAAAAAAACTTGCTAATGACAACCTTTTTTTCTTCTCTTTTATCTTTCTTTTTCTTCTCGCTGCCTAGCTAGCAATCCTCCCTTAGTGAGGCTACTCGCGACTTTGATGGGAGTGAGGGAAGCGTGTTTGGCGAGCTGGAGGCGAGCCCCTAGCGAGGGTCACTCCCTCCAGCCTAAATATGACACAACTTTTATAATTATTTATACATCAATACAATACCACTCATATTTCAAAAATAGTTTTATTGTAACATCAATAATTACTTTATATATATATATATATATATATATATATTAAATATTAAATATTAAAAATTAATATTCACTTAATAATAAATAAACATAAATTTAATTATTTATAATTAAAATAATGCTTTTAAATACAAATTAACAAAATAATAATAAATGTTACATTTATTTTGCTTTATTAAATATTTAAATATTAAGATGTTACAAAAACATGAATCATAAAACGAATATTACACTATTAATCCTCATGTTCTTCATCTCCAAATCAGTTTCAAATCTTTTCAATTAATCCGCTTGTAGTTGATGATTTATGGATATGTTACGAATTTTTGCATGACTTCGAAGATACATGTCATATGAGGGAAGACGACTTCGGGAAATTTCAAGTTTAGATATATTAAAATTAACATCATTATTTGTATAATCAAATTGACGAATATATGAATAACTACAAAGAAAGTTGTATGAAATACAACTCGATATGTTATTAAAAGGAAAATGATGTTAGATTTATGTATTTTACTGGTTATGTTTAAATAATTGAGTTTCTTTAAATTTACTATGTTTATAATCATATATATTTTAAATAAACAATAGTTATTAATATTTGTTAATAAAATAATATTTAAAATTCAAAATTCAAGTTAAAATAGCGTATATAAGAACCAAAGTCAATGAAAAAAACAAAGATTATACTATATAAGTATATATGTTAATAAAATAAAAAGTTGATGAAATAAATACAATATTAAAATAGAAAGCATTGTTTAGCATCAAATATTATTTAAAAGTCTCTATTCTAATAAATAAATAGTTTTAATCTCCATTTGCCAAGTGTCACTCTAATACAACTTCTCATTAATATTATGACATGTTTCATGTAGATATATTAGGCAACTCATTTCAAAATTTAAACTTACATTTTCTAATTAGATGTTAAATTTGAATTTATAATAACTTTAAAAGTTTAATATATCTCATAATTAATAATTTATTTAAAATGATTTATTTAAAATAATTGATTAATGATTATAAATTTTTATTATGAAAGTTTAATTAATTTTATAACCGTGGTTCCCACGGATTATAAACTAGTCTTTTAATATTTGAAAGGAGTTAGCTTATGTGGCTTGCAAAGTGAGACAAGTGGCATTGGCAAAATGATTTGAAAGACCCCATTTGAGTGGTCTTAATTGTTATTCCACATAAACAAACTAACAAAAGTCTTAGTTTAAAATCCGAATTTGATCGGATAAGATAAATTTAGAGCGAATAGTATTAGATTCTTTGTTGGATTATTGTAACGTCACATTTTTACCACAAATTTTTTTATTTTTATGTGAGGTAAAAATTTATATTTATAGAATCCAAGTTAAGAAAACTATTTGTTCCAAAGTACATTTTTTTAAAAATCAGAGTAATATAATAAATGCGGAATCTCCATTGCTGCTGATGAATGTGTACAGTCACGCCTTTGCTTTCTCATGATTATCACTGGTACCTGTAAAACATTTAATCCGCAACTGTAATCAAAAGCTTAGTAAGTTCCCCCAAAATATCACACACCACAATACACACACATTACATGCACACCGAGCCCATAATCACAAAGATTGAGTTGCCCCCGGGCCCACAACCATAAAGATTGGATTGCCCCCGGGTATGTTGGCATGTCGCCTCCACCCAACCGTTCACCTAAGCCTCCAGTCCACGACTGGTTCCTCTCCAGTGCCTACGACTTACAACCGTGCCGCACCTGATATCTTGGCCTACAACACAAAGCAGGACCGCCTCAACCTAACTCACCACAATATGTCGACATATAAATCAAACAAGTAATCAAGTAAACACATAAGCACATGTAACTATCTACATGAATCTACCTGTTTAACAGCTCACTACCGCATACTAGGTCTCTCCCAACACACTATGCCATTACCGACAAATCTCCATGGAATGCATAGTTATATGTGATGGAAAACCTAGATTACAAAATAATGCTCTAAGCGGAAAAACATTCAACAATCAAATGATTAGGGCACGTGCAACCTAAAGGGATGTATGTCTTTCACATAAAGGCAACATATTATGAACTATCAAACTACAAAAAAAACCCTAATGAAATTAGAATTCATAAAGGAAGATTACATACCTCTTGATTGGTTGTAGTAAACAAATCTAGAATCCTTCTTCAATGCTTATTGGAAGCGAGCGCCAGAAATCTCGTGCCTCTGATGATTCACACCCAACCCTAGCAACTGAAGACTTGAAGAGAGATGAGAGAGGAAGTCAAAATTTCGGCCTTGGCTCTTAAGAATAGAGTAGACAAAATAATGAGGCTATGGAGGAGTTTATATAGCTGAAGGAAACTTGAGACTAAAGCTAGGGTTTTTGGGATAAGGCCTAGATTAATTAATATAATAATCTAGATGCCTTATCTCCTTATCCTAAGCCCCATGAAAGAAAATTCTAGGCTATTCCTTGCCAATTTTCTTCCACACCATCCCATGGGGTTTTAGAGTTTTCCTGCTTCAACTTTCAGCAAATAACCAAACAGTCCTTGCACTTTCAATTAATCCAATTAATCCCAAAATTGATTCTAATTAATTTATGATTAATTATTAATTAAATATTACAATTTCTAATTAATATATTATTTTCATAACATATTAATAAATTCATTTATTTTGATTTCTAATTAATTTATTAATCACATAATAAATTAATAAATCCGTATTTCTCTCTAAAAGTCAACCTTTTTAATTACTAGGTTTGAGGGCAACCCAAAAGGATTTTGCTAATAATTCAAGATTATACTAATTTAGTTATTGGCTAAGACACCTAATCCAACAATCTCCCACTTAGATAAGTCTAAAACTAAATTACTAGTATAACTTCTAAATTAAACAACAAAGAGTGCTTCCATAGCTACTTCCGAACTCTGAACTAGACATACATTGGTCTTACAATAACTGATCAAATATTCATCCGTTCTTCTAGATATCGTACGGACATGAGACATGGATTATAATCAATCTAATTGTCCAAAGTTTTGTTTCCCAATTTCTGATTTGTGATGACGACATAAGACTTCAAATGAACACATCAATTGAGTCATGGCTGGGCCTATCACTATAAGTCAACACCAAATCATCGAGGGACCCAAAGATATCGCTTTTCTAGTTAGGAAAAAAGGAATGAATAAACTTTGACTTATATGCTTGTATCCTTTACTCACCAAATCATACATGACACTGCGTTTTATAACATCATGTTACTGATGCGTTTTCGCAACACTAATGCACAACCGACTTGTAAATTACAACTCATATATCTCCATTTTAAGAATATATGATATTATCATCTTAGAATTACTCGTGATATAATCCATGAAGTAGTTCTATGAGGGTGGGTTTATCCAAAACTTAAATCTCCATTTCTAAGTACTCATGAATGTTGTAGCAATATAATTGTTATGTCTAACCACCTTAGACAATCTACAATCCAATTCATGACAGTCTTAATTCACTACTTACTTCCCAAAGTATGAGTGACTGTGGAATTTGAATAATTAAATTATTCTGGAAGTAAAACATGCAAAATGAAACACAAGAATAAATAATTGATAAGGCACTAAATAAACTAATAAATAATCTCTATCATTTAATCACCAAAATCAATTACATTTACTTTGTTACAAGTTTCAGACTAATCATATAACTACTAAAACTAATATCATTTCTTAATCCAATGCTCTTAGCATGCTGATTATGCTTCACCCTACTCGGAGACTTCGTCAAAGGATCTGCAAGATTCTCTTCAGATGTCTTCTACAATGCCTCTAGGATACGTCACTGAACGGTTAGCCATGTGAATTGTCATTATTGTAGTCTTCAAATCCGGAATATTTAGCTTTTGATAGAACGAGTAAGGCATTAGATTTATGCTAGCTCCAGAATCAGCTAAAGCATAAGTCTTCAAATTATTGCCAAACTCACATGGAAGAGTGAGGCGTCCAGGATCTCCCATCTTCTTTGGTAACTCTCCCATAATGACCTTAGAACTTTGCTCACTAAGAATTACCTTGGAATTCTTCTCTAGCTACTGGCGAGTGTCAAGTAGATCTTGCGAGAATTTGGCATATTCAGGAACCTTAGATAATGAATCAATGAAAGGAGTATTAATTGAAATACGCTTCACTTGTTCCATAAACTTCAAATGCTCCTGCTCCAGTGGATAGATATGAGCTCGTGATGGAAACGGAAGTGGTGGACGATAATCTTGCTCATTATCAAAAATTTTCTGTTTAGACCCTGCCCACGTCGTGGGCTTTGAATTCCCACGTCATGGGTTCAGTGTTTCAGCAACAATTTTTTCTTCTAACCGTGACTTCTTCGATCTTGGTCCGGTCTGAGATGGATCGACTTCTAGTGCTTCAAGGAACTCAGAGATGGTGTCCTCTTCAGTTTCTATTACCATTACATGTGATTGAGGCTTTTTCTCGGGGATTTTTGGAGATAAATTTTCTTGTACAAAAGTAGTTAGTTGACCTAGTTGGACTTCAATATTTTGGATCGATGCTTGATGATTTCTTAGCAAGGCTTGTTGTTCCTTCATAATATTTTGATGTTCCCTTATCACTGCATCTGTCTCATCGTGTCTTTGCTCAGAAGCCTCCATAAATCTATGTAGTATAGACTCAAGATCAACTTTCTTTCCTGGAGGTGGTTGTTCTTTTTGGTATAAGCCTCGGTCAGTCTGCCTATATTTTTCTTCTTTCAGCTTCTTATATTTGTCATATGGTAACCACTCCTTCTTTGGTTTTCTCCAACTTTCATCATACTTATCCCCACTCGAATAGCAAACTTGTACCTTTTTATTTCCATTTTCATCCAAGTGGCAATCTTTTGTTAAGTGTGGACCATTGCACCTTTCACAACCAACTCAAATCGCATGAATTGATTGGTCCATCTTGGTCATTCTTTGGTCCATAGTATTTAGCATGGCTAGTACAACAACCATGTCTTCAGAATTTCCTCCCCCAATTCCTTTAACTCCATCATGTCTTGGATTGTGGTACTCACGAGAATGCTTTGCTTCAATTAACTCCTTTATTTCAGCTGAATTTTTCTTCGTAAGTGGTCCTTGAGAATGTAGGAGTTGCCTTGTCAGGACATTCACCCCGTCATAAAAGATAGACACTTCTTGTTGTATGTGAAGGTTATTTTGAGGGTAGTTTCTTAGTAACCCTTTATATCGCTCCAATGCCTCATAAAGTGACTCACCCGGTTGTTGCTCAAAGTTGGCTATTGCTTTCTTGAGTTTAGATATCTTTGATGGTGGGTAGAATTGTTCTAGGAATTTCTCACGCATTTGTGCCCAAGTAGTAATTGCACCGGGTGGTAGTGCCTTCAATAGGGATGCAAGCGGATCGGGTATTCCCCGCTGCCCGTGGGGACCCGACCCTAATGGATCGGGTATTCCCCGTGTTATCGGGTAACGGGTCGGGGATGGGTATTCGATTTTTTACCCGAAGCGGGGATGGGGCGGGGACGGATATACTATTATCCGACCCGTTAAAGACCCGATATATATATATATATATATATATATATATATATATATATATATAAAATAAAATTACCAAGAATCGTTTTTATTAAATGCATCTTAAGTAAACGAGGCATATGGTATTGAAGAGTTTAGCATGCGTGTGGCACTATGGCTCTTCGATTTAGTAAGCAAACTGCAACATATAATGAAATTACTATACATCAATTTCAAATGGCGAAAGTGGGTGTCAAAACTTTTACTTAAGAATCCCTTTTTTTAAATTGTGTATTTTGCTAAAAAAGTTCATATTTTCATATACCACAATAAAGTGATTGTTGTAAATATTGTTGTCTTTTTTATATTTTATGTTTTTTTTAAATAGTACTTATTACTAAACGGGTATCCATCGGGTTCCCCGAATCCGGCGGGGATTTTTTCACCCGAATCCGTCGGGCATTTGATGGGGCTGGGGCGGGGATGGGTGTGGGTATCGGAGGTCGGGTTCGGGGACGGGTATGGCAGTATCCGCCAATATCCGCACCCGTTTGCATCCCTAGCCTTCAACCAATCTTTGGCAGCTCCCTTAGAAGTAACGGGAAGCATCCTTAACAAAATTGTCTCTCTAGGAACATTTGGGACATTGAAATAGTCTGCAATGTCATTGACCTCATCTAGGTGCTTGTAAGCATCCTCATGATCCTTCCCAGAAAATGGTGCGCCCTTAAGTGCAGTAAGAATGTGTCCTTTCAAATCGAATGTTGCAGCGGCGGGAATTGCGGGTTGTACTAAACCGGGATCAGTGTCTTCTCGGATTCTCTTCTTGTATGTTCCTATGGACATATCCGCAATGTTTTCCATCTCGTTTTCGGGCTCGTCTTCGGGTTCACTCTTTTCTAGTTCGAATTCGGGTTCGGACTCGTATTCAGATTCTTGTGGATTAGGATTTTGTTCAAAGCTTTTAAACTTGCTTTCGTCCTTCCTTTGATTGCTCGACTCTCCTACGTTCTTCCCATTTTTCTTTCCAACAACTGATTTAAGGTCTTTGAAACGCGACTTCTTTGGTGGTTGGTTTTCTTCTACGTTTTTATCTGTCTTTTTTGTGAAGGGCCGACTCTGGATCTTGAAGTGGTGGTACCAAAAGTGTGTTGGAACCTCTGGTCATGAACTACTGCAATGAAACAAAAAAAAAATACAAATGTAAATATGAACAAAAACTAAATAAAATAGCCTACTGATTGGTCACCACGACGTGGTAAATAGAACCACCTCGTGTTGTCGTAGAAAATCTAAACAGGAACTAAAAATAAAAAAAACGTAAAACTACTGATCCCACGTTGAACTTAAGGTCCACGCCGTGGGTTCAACACTGAAACAAAAACTAATGCAAAAAATTAACTTTTTGCAGGTTTTACCCCACAAAAACGGTCGATTAACCTAGAGCAAATAAATCAACAATCAAATAAGCGTTCCCCGACAACGGCGCCAAAAACTTGATGTGTGCAAATAACTACACCTAATTTTATCTACTATTCTACTAGCTACCAGGGCAGTGTACCCTTTCGCAAGTAGTATAGCACAAAAGTCGGGTATCGAACACAGGGAACGAGATTAATTATTTAACCTACTTACTATTAAGTTAACCTAAAATTCTAACAAAAGTAAAAGGGTTTTTTTTATCTACTTTTGCAAGTTTAGACAAACTTAAATTCTCAACAACTATTCAATCAATTATTAAAAACACTTCTGTTAGTTCGAATCCACTTTCCCTCAATGGTTTAGCTATTAATTATGACAATTCTGGTTGGTTATCAATTATTTTATTATTAGCAATTCAAGTCCAAATTTACTAATATTTAATTAATTCATGTAGAGCTATACATGATCGTACATAATTTAACACATAATCAATAATAGGTATGATTGGAGATATGTAAGATTGAATTAACAAACACAATTATGGTCATAATATGAGTTCTCCAGCACAGCCAAATTCAATACTTTAATTACTTATCTAAGATTGGTTCGATCTTAGCTCTAATAATCTAATGTTCACTAAATTACTAGGTAATCAAATCCATGCAGATTAATGGTCACTAAACTACACAGAATATGAATTTAAAGCAATCTAATATTAAATTAAGCATGCTAGGTATAACAATCACACACAAGCCATTAATCAACAAGAAAAGTCTATATTAATATAACCAAACCATGAGTTCCAGCTTCATCTAGCTAATAGAAGCAACTAGATTTAGCTACTCATAATAGCAAATAAACAACTAATCTCAACTAATAAAGACATAGTAAATTGTACCAAACTAGAATAAAGTTTTTATCTTCTCTTCTTCTTCCCTGGTGTTATTACCAAGTTTCTGGCTTTTATTCCTCTGAAAAACGACTTCTGGAACTTCTAATCTCCAGCCAACCTCTCAAAACTCGTAAGTGTCCAAGATATATATACTTAACATGAATTTGAAGTCCACGTCGTGGATTAGGACTCCACGCCGTGGCTTGGGATGAATCCTTATCGGGCAAGGATTTCGACTTTCCGTGTACTCATCTTCCAGAATTTTCCATTCCACGTAGTGTAAATGAAGTCCACGACGTGGCTTCAGCTTTTTACGTGGATTTTCTTTTCTTCAATTCTCCAAGCCTCCAAAGTTCAATCTTTTGTCGCTTTTAGTCCTTGTTCATCAAGAATGCTCATTTTAGCTGCAAAATACAATTTTAATCTTATAAGTACCACTTATCCATGCAAATAACTAAAATATTAATCAAAACGTATTAAAATATTGCCTAAAAATATGTATAAATATGGCAATATCAATACATGTTTAAACGTATATGCCTAATCATAAATGATTATACATATATGTTTATTCACAGAATGAGTAATCATATGTGATTATGATAGTTGGTGGTAGAAGATGTGGTGGTGACAGAGGTGGCGATGATATAAGTGACGGAGGTTACAGTGGTGGGGTCGGCTGGTATCAGAGGCGGTGGTAGTGGTGGTGGCGGTGGAAGTTGTGGTGGTGGGGATGGTGGAGGAAGAGAAAGGAACGGGCGGCGCTATATAAGCATTTATGATTATAACAGGCCTAACGCGCCGATACGCCGGAGGGCTAGAGCGTCAGATGTGAAATATGTGGCTGAGGTTGAATCTCAAGATCTCTACTTTATTTTTAATCTCAACGGAACCTACCTCTCTTTCTCTTTCTCTCTCTCTCTCTCTCTATATATATATATATATGTCCTAATTATGGTTGAAAATAGGATATTTGGGCAGAGTAACGACTAGGCATAGTGTATATCTCTAAAATTGACCAACATTACTTCTAGGTATTATGTTATCCTAGGAAATTGGCCAATAGAACCTCTACGTAAAATCTTTTCCTAGACTATTGGGCACCATAGCTCTTAGGCATAATATCATAGCTTACAACTAGGTGGAGTATCTATGGGTATATTATTCTAGTGTTTTCATGTTTTGCATAACATCTGATATATATATATATATATATATATATATATATATATATATATATATATATATATATATATATATATATATATAGGTATAATATTTTGATAAAGCAGTATGATAAACATGTATTTTCCCCCTTAAAACCTTTAAAAATAGTAAAATGGGGTCGTGAACTCACCTTGATGCATGAGACCGCTGATGTAGGGTTGAATCGGGCTCGGGACTTCGGGAACTGCTCCAGAAATACAGCAACTTCGAGGATTGAGAGAGAGACTCAGAGAGAGGTGTGAAAAATAGGATATGCACTGCCTTTTATTTATAGGCATGAATTTTGGGAGAGCGCGACGCAAGGATCTTGCGCGTCGTGCGTGATCATCGTGGCTCCATCCAGAGACTGCCACGTGTCACTTCCCCGATTAGCCACGTCACTCGCAATCTACTCGAATCCGGTGTCGGGTGCGCGACGGGCACAGGCGTGCACAAAATGATTTTGTAAAACTCATAACTCTTTTTTGCGAGCTCCGATCTAAGCCCTCGTTATATCTATGTAATGATCTCAAGGAGTACTATAACTTTCCTTTAGGTTGTTTTAGCTAGTTTTGACTTTTCATTTTTATGCCTAACGGGTGTAAAATAAATGATTTTACAAAAATCATATCTCTCTCATACGGATCCCGTTTTCGGTATTCTTTGTCCTAAAGTTTATATTTGATGGAGTACTACGAATCTCCTTTTTGCACTTTTAGTCAAAACTCAACCAATCTCTAAATACCGTATTGAAGAATTAACTCTAATTACGCAGCTGATTCATATTTTTACTAAATCCATAAATTTATCATTTGGAGTCGGATTTTTACGAATCTTATATCCTTGGGATTAGGTTAACGAGTAGTTTCTAAATATATTAATCATTTTTAAAAGACGATACAACTTTTTAGATGCTTATTTTTGAGCCTAACAGTCGATTTAATATTAAATGTAACGGTATATTCGACTTTTATTAACAAATAAATCAAATATTACAATATTAAGCTATTAGATTTATTTTCCTACTCTTTTCCTGACGATGGTCAGTGACAGAATCCTCTCGATTGTCAAATTCTCCACATGTTTAGGAAATTTCGTCCCAAAATTTTATCTTATCGCCGGGCTTCCTTTGAACAAGTGAGGGTACTTGTCCTTCAATTGGTCCTCTCATTCCCATGTGGATTCTGGTCCTTGCTTAGAGTTCCATCACAATTTGACTATGGGAATCCGAATCTGCTTGAGTCGTTTGACCTCTCTGTCCATGATTTCAACTGGCTCCACGATGAAGTTCAGTTCAGGTTTAATCTGAATTTCATCAAGCGGAATGACAAACATATCATCAGATAGGCAGTTTTTAAGATTAGAAACATAAAAGACATCATGCACTTTATTAAGCTCTTGAGGTAATCTAAGTCGATAGGCAACCGAACCTATCTTATCGAGGATTTCAAATGGTCCTATGTACCTAGGGTTTAGCTTTGCCTGCTTTTTGAATCTTATAACTCCTTTCTAAGGAGATACCTTGAGCATCACCCTATCTCCGACTTGGAACTCTAGGGGTTTGCGCCGTATATCAACGTAGCTCTTCTGATGGTCACGTGCTGCCTTCATGCACTCTCGAATTTGCACTATCTTTTCAGTCTCCTTGTGAATAATATTTGGGCCTGTTCGTAGGGTATCCCTTGCGAATTTCTTGGCTAGTTGGGTATCGCCAACTTATGCCCAAAAAAATAGGAGATCAACACTTTCTTCCATATAACACTTCGAACGGTGCTGCCTTAGTGCTCGTTTGGTAGCTAGTATTGTATGAGAACTCGATCAATGGAAGATGAGCGTCCCATGCATTTATGAAATCTATCACACATGCTCTGAGAATGTCTTCCAGGGTTTGGATGGTCCTCTCATTTTGGTCATCGGTTTGAGGTTGGTAGGTTGTACTCATATCCAGACGAGTACCAAAGGATTTTTTTCAAGCTTTTCCAGAATCATGAGGTAAATCTGCTATCTCTGTTAGAGATAATAGATAATGGTAACCCATGCAATCTAAAAATCTTTCTAAGGTACGTCATGGTAAGCTTTTCAATCGTATCTTTCTCTTTTATTGGTATAAAGTGGGCAGACGTGGTTAATCTATCGACTACCCATACAGTGTCTTAACCAGTAGTAGTCTTGGTCAGTTTGGTCACAAAGTCCATTGCGATCTACTACCACTTCTACTCGGGTATCTCTAGTTGTTGCAACAATCCTGAGGGTCGTTGATGTTCTGTTTTGACCTTGGAACATGTTACGCATTTACTTACGAAGGTCGCAATCTCATCCTTCATGTTTGGCCACCAATAAAGAGCTTTTAGATCCAGATACATTTTGTCTGCTCCAAGATGGATGGAATATCTAGTCCTATGGGCTTCATCTAAAACTAGTTCCTTGACTTCTCCAAATTTCAGAACCCATATTCCGTTCATGAAATATCTCGGTCCATTATCCCTAATCTCTAGTTGTTTTTCCATTCCCCGGAGGCCTTCTTCCGTAATATTTTCTTCCATTAAAGACTTGAAATAAGCACTTCTAATCTGTGAGATTAGGCTAGACTGGATAGTCATCAAAAGTGCTTTGACTCTAAGAGGTTTAACTCGTTCTTTATGGCTCAAGGCGTCATCTACGACGTTAGCCTTGCCTAGGTGATAACGAATTTCACAATCATATTTGTTTAGCAACTCTAATCATCTCCTTTGTCTCATGTTGAGCTCTTTCTAGTCGAAGATGTGCTTTAGACTCTTATGATCCGTGAAGATTATACACTTTCTTTCGTAAAGGTAATGATGCCATATCCTTAGGGAAAATAGTACCGCTCCCAACTCTAAGTCGTGGGCGGTGTAGTTGTTGTCATGCACCTTGAGTTGTCGTGAGCCTTAGGCTATGACCTTCTTCCTTTTCATTAATAAGCATCCTAACCCTTGATGTGAATGGTCGCAATTGTCACACCCCCAAACCGGAACGACGGAAACGTTCGGGGGCGGAGGACCTCATGTACAGTATCATAACAATTGAATAATAGTAAAGAAAGCAAACACAACCATCATATATATAATTGAAAAAGTTACATCATTGAAAGTGTTACATGTTTCAAAAGTCAATTACAATATGATGTCAAAATGATTTGTTTGACGCCTTAACGTCCCATCCTCAAAAGCTGGTGGTTACCTGTTTTACTGATTCCCTGAGAATACAAGTTGTTTTGAAAAGAGTGTCAACAATTAAGTTGGTGAGTTCATAAGCATATTTGTGTGAGAAATCTATCATTTGTTCCTTGAAAATGTAAGTGTGTTCTTACAGAAAATCCTATATTTTTGTTGTAAATGAATTGTAGTCTTAATACCCTAAGACCAAAACGTGTAAATGTTGTTATACTCAGAAATAGTATGATGTAGTTTTAATCCATATAAAACCATAAAATGAATGTTTCTAGAAATGTAAGTTTCTCTGTATCGGAAAATAGTATACTGTAATTGTATTTGTATGAAATTCAGTGAATGTATATGCCTAGATCCACCAGCTGTACAGTAAAATACTGTATTGTAGTTCTATATTTAATAAAACTATATGAAGTTGTTTACGTATTTGTACACTAATCATATTGTTCAATACCCAATTGTGAGTTATTATAACCATGCTTGATGACCTAAGATGGCCTGAACATGACGTTCTTCAGACGTCGGAATCGGTACGACATTTGTCACCCCAGGCCTGCCGGCCTAACTGTAGCTAACAGTTTAGGTGCGGGATTGTCAATCCCGTATAGATCTATACACAAGTTTCATGCTCTCCTTCCAGGAGACTCAGGTTATAATTTTAGGGCATGGTTGGTAATTTGATAAGTACTTGACGTATATCTCACAAAGTTATATTGACGGTTACGTGTAGAATAAAGAAAAGCCATTTTGTATTGATAAAATCGTATGTATGACTCATAAACTATACCTATTATAGTTTATATATTCGTTTTTGTATTGATTCCCGAACTAGTAAAGTAGTATGTTTATTTTAGTAAAAATGACAATTGAAAACTATTTGAATAGTTTTGATATTAACACAAGATTCCTTGTGTTTTACTTGTATTTCCCCCCTAAAAATATGAAAAGATAGTGAAAACATAGGGGTATTGTAACATCCCGACTCCCAGGTATAATATTTATATATATTTTTTATGATTTGATTGAGAAACTCAACGAGTTGGTGCCCCAACTCGTCGAGTAGAGACGGTTTTGGCCGCGTGGGTTTATTGACCAACTCGACGAGTCGGAGGGACGAACTCGACGAGTTGGCGCTGTGAGAGGAAACCCTAAATCTCCGGGGTTGGGCCCTATTTAAAGGACCTTAAGCCCTCATTTCCGCCTCACCAGCCACCATACTCCCCTGTGTGAAACCCTAATCGTCTATATTTATCTAAGAGAGAAAGAGAGCTAATCTTTGGGCATTTTAGTGCACTAGTGGAAGGGAACAGAAGAGTATCAAGCAAGGAATGAGAAGGGACTGTTGGATCCGATGTTCATCCACTCTTTAGCTTCTGTTGGAAGGTAAAAGTCACCACATTGCTCATCTTTTTATTAGATCTCGTTTCTAGGGAGTTTTTAGGGCTTTTTCCATCTTCCCTTGACTTTGAGCATTTTGAGCTTGCCAAGAGATTGAGAATTCAGATCTGGACCTTGTGAGGTCCCTTAAGCCCAAAGGTCCAAGCTTTATAAAGCTAGAGGAGAGTTTTATTGCTTAGGACTCTAAATAGAAGTGGTTTTGGGCATTTCAATCCCTAAGTGCCATGCATGGACGTAAAGCTTGCAGCTTTACGTGGTATCCCATCCTTGGGAGGTTAGATCTAGAGTTTGTGGTTGTAACTCTTCCTTAAAACGTCTGAATGAGAAAAGAGACTTAAGGGACTCGCCGATTTGATGAGCCAACTCGACGAGTCGGCTAGGGTTTTCTCCGACGAGTCTGAACAGGAGTAACTCAGCGAGTTAATGAGACAACTCGACGAGTTAAGTTGGGTTTTCGTGACATTCTGAAGGAACGAGGGGACTCGACGAGTCACATAGATGCTCTCGACGAGTCGGGTCAACATGGACTGTTGACTTGAGTGTTGACTTCAGTTGACCTTAGGGTTTAGTCAAGACAGGGAATATGGAGACCATGGAGGGGTAGAATGGTCTTTTACCCATTCCAAGAGATTAGAGAGAGAAAATGACTTGGTTTATTTGGAGTTGTGATTTAAGTGTTAATTAGAGATAATTATCGTATGTGTTAGGTGGAGGCAAGATCGGTGATTCGTATACGAGGTTTATTTGCTTGCTTACGAGGTGAGTCTTCTCATTATACTTACCTTGAGTGGTAATTTTTGTGTGACCGGAGGGTCTTGTGTGCTTATATTGAGTACTGTGATATCCCGCATTATGTCTTTGTGATTTATGTTGTGTATTATGCTGAGCTTAATGAGTTAGGACCGGAGGGTCCACCCGAGCTGTGGGACCGGAGGGTTCCACTGAGAGACATCGACCAGAAGGTCTTATTTGAGATATAGCCATGAGAAGCTAACGAGTTATGTGTGGTATTTTGGGGAACTAACTAAGCTTCGTGCTTACCGTGTTATGTGTTATGTGTTTCAGGTACTTCTCAGGATCACGGGAAGGCGCCGGCTTGATTGTACACACGAGATGGAGTTCATGTTTTGTTTGAGGATCCTGGATTTTGTTTAAACAATTTATGAATATGTGTTTTTGATAAGCCATTTTGGGAATTTGTGAACTGTGTTTATGAGAATTATGTGATTTTTAAAAGGAAAAATTTGTTAGAAAATTTACTGTGTTACAAGTTGGTATCAGAGCTAGGTTTGAGGGATTCGGATGTACCCTCGGGTATGTCTGGACTCAAACTGAGGATTTGAGAAAAAATTTCAAAAGAAATGATTTTTCTAAAATGAGAAAGAGTTTTAAGAGAAGAACGAGTTGGAGCAGTGTGTACAATCAGCCAGAGCCCGAACGGTGATTTCCCAAAATACCCTTGCTTATTTGTGTTATGAGATATTTATGAGATGTTAGGGATGCATGCTAGAGGATAGGCTAGGTATTTCATATTTAGGGCTAGAGTTTCCTGATTTGTGATGCCTTAGCCTAGGAGTTGTTGTTATCTGTTATTTGCCTTGAGTATATGCTGAGTAGGAGTATCTAGCAGGAATCACTTAGAAAGAGTTCTGAGTCGAGGGATAATCTAGGAGAGATACCTGTTGGATATAGTGTCTAAGTCCATAACTATATTTGGTATGTACTTGACCCAACTCGGCATGGTCCATTTGGGTTGCATGGCATTGCAATACTTGGATAGACCAAAATGAGAGAAAGGACACTTAAGGTTTATTAATATATTATAAGTACTAATATATTAATAATATTATTTAATTAGTATTGATCAAAGAATTAATCTGGAATTAATTAAGTGATCAAAAAGAGACTAATTAAATATATGGGGTTGATTGTGTAAATAATCTATTCTTGTATAGTGGGCTAATGATCCATGGTTTGTATGGATTGGGTTAAAACCCATAAGGTGCTCCATGGATAGTCCATGGAGGTAACAAACCCATAGATCATGAAATATGGAAAACCATGACAATTACAGCTTACATGGTGTAACCCTACTTGTGCCACAATTATATAAAGGACCCCATGCAAGGAAAATCGGCACTACTACTACTACAAGCAAGTAAGAGGGCTAGCCGATTTTTGAGTATAGTGAACTTCTCTCAAGGTTATTCCAAGTATTGTGGTGTTGTGTGAAGCATTTGAGGCATCACATTTGGGGTGCTAGGCTCACAAAGTCATCAAGGAATCCAAGCTACTAAAAGGTATGTTATTCTACTTGAGTTTTGTATTACAAGTTCCCCATAACATGCTAGATAAGAAGTAAACCTTGGAAAATCTAAGTTGCATGTATTTAGAGAAAACATAGATCCAAGGTTTCTAGGGTTGCATGTACACCATAGGAGTATTAGAATGCTTAAAACCCAACAGTGGTATCAGAGCCTAGGCTTGTTTTCTTGATACTTGATGCAAACTTGTTGAAAAAGCTCAAAAATCTGGACTGCATGAACTCGCCGAGTCCATGGGGGGACTCGACGAGTCCATGTGAAAATTCATCCTACTTGTCGAGTAGGTTCATGCACTCGACGAGTAGGAGCCCCTGAATGCAGATTTTTGAGTTTTGCTGCTGGAAATGGACTAGAAACATTACCCTAAACTGTTTTGGTGTTTTAAAACTTGTTTTAGATGGTGTAATGCTTATGCTAATCCATTTACAATGGCTAATATCAAAATTCCATGTTTTATATGTGTTAATATGATTCTTGAAATTTTGATATGAATGTTCATGTTCTTATGAGTTTTAGAAGATCATAGGAATTATGTGTAACTTGCTTGTAAGTATGATTCTTGATCTTAATGGCTAATGATGGAATCCATAACTTGTCCTCAAGTTATGGATAACCAAAAGTCACTTCTTTAAAAGTGTCATTAAAGAATAAGAGGTTACATAAAATGAAGAGTCTTCATTTTAATGGACCATTAAACTCATAAGTTATGAAATGAAAAGTCTTGAATAGTTTCAATACTTGCCCTCAAGTTTTGGAATTTGTAAAGTCTTACACCCTAATACTTTAATTTCCAAATTGAACCTTAGAATTTTAAAAGTTTAAAATTCAACCATTATACTATTATTATATTAAAAGTTTAAATATATAGATATGTATAAGAATAAGTCAGTCTTACCGTTAGTAGGCCTCATTCACGAAGCCGGTCTATAAGGGGGGTATAAGGATGTTGCCTATAAAATGGCAGCTTAATGGGTGTCCACTCTCACCCACCGCTTCCTTGACTGGTGGAGGGTCGTTAGCCGAACGGGTAGGACAAGGACTTTAAATTCTCATTAAAAGTATAATGAAATTATAAAGTAACTATACTTTAATAATTCCCAATCTTAGTTACTTTAGGAAAATGTGAAATAGGTGCTAACCCATGAAATTACACTTTGTACCTTACCAAGTCGTTAGTGGAGCGCGTGTGGTTAACCGGAACACTAATAAGGACTAGTAAGAGTGGCAAAGGGTACCTTAATTTTATCATAGATCGGTGGAGCGTGTGTGGTTAACCGGCACATCGATTAGGTGATAAAAGTTAAGGGTACCAAGTCAATTTGCATGGTTATTCACACCTTGTTTGTGATCCTCGGCATCCCAGTCACAAACTTGAGAGGGCACAATTGAGATTCAAACATGCCATTGAAAGTTCAATGTATCTCAAAAAGATCTAGGAATTTCATATCCAATAAAAACTTAATAATCTATTTCGTTTTCGTGGTGGAAATTGGTAAATCTTTATTTACCTACCTTCAAATATTTTATAGCTTGGATTACGGCATCCCTCTTCCAACTATAAATAGTTTGTTGGGTCCTAGCCTTAATACTTCATTTGGGTGACTTATTAAGGACTCTTTATCTAATAAAACTTGTCTTTCTTTCTTTTCAGATGTCTTCCAACACTGCTACTGGCTCAAACCCTACATGCTCCTTTTCCCTAATGAACTTGTGTGTGAAAGTCACTTTTGATGGTTCCAATTTCAATGAATGGATTAGGAACATCAGAATGATTACTCGCTACGAAGGCAAAGAGTATGTCCTCGATAAGGAGCTAAAGGTCATCGATGAGTCAAATGCTACTCCTGAGGAGATTGCTGAGTACACTACCCATGAGAAAGATACCACTAAGGTGTCTTGCATCATGCTGGACACAATGACAGCAAAACTTCAGAAATCCTATGAAGATTACTACCCTGTTGAGATGCACCAGGATCGGATGGATAGGTACCATCAGAGTGCTCGTCAGGAGAGGTATGAAATCATTTCCTCCATGATAACAGCTAGGATGAAAGAGGGAGAATCCCTCACCGGTCACTTGCAAAAAATGCAAAGGTTCGTGGACCGGTTATTGAAGCTTAATGTGGACTTTCCTGAGGACATGGCGATTGACATCATTCTTCATTCCTTACCTCCAAGTTATCAGTTTCGTATGACTTATCATATGAACAAGGAGGAGGTCACACTGAGTAAGCTTCAAGGACTTTTAAGGACCGCTGAAAGTGGTCTTAAAAGTAAATTAGCTGTTACTCCTACTCCCACTACTGCCCCTGTCTTGGAAATTGGGCAGGGAAAGGGAAAGAAGAGAAAGACCCCTTCGAAGGGTGCCAAGGGAAAGTCTCTTGATGGCTCATCTTCAAGTGGAACCAAGAAAGGTTCCATTCCTCCTTCTTCAAACCCAAAGGAAGCACAATGCTTCTACTGCCAGGAAAAGAGGCACTGGAAGCGAAGCTGCCCCAAATACTTGCAGCATGTAAAGGATGGGAGAGTTAAACCCACCCATGCAGGTATTTACACTATATTGTCTAAAAACTCATTGCAGACTAACTCTTGGGTGCTTGATACAAGTTGTGGTATTCACATTTGTACTGATTTGCAAGGCCTAAGAAGAAGTGAGAAAGTGGAGCACGGGAAGATAAACTTAATCATAGGGAATAGGAAAGCATCACCTGTTACCAAGATAGGAGTTTATTATTTATTGCTTAATAATTGGTTAATGTTCGATTTGAATAAATGTTGTTACTCGTCTGAAATGGCGAGAAATATTATTTCCTTCCATGTCTTGTACAAACAAGGGTTTTCCTTTTCATTTGATAATGATAATGGTGCTATTAATGTTGATTACAATGATGTATTTTACTTTAAAGCATTACCTTGTGATGGTGTATATGAAGCTGTGAATGTTGTAGATAATCTAGGAAATAATGTGTTGTGTATTGATTCTTCAAATAGTTTAGACAAAGCATCTTTGTGGCATTGTCGTCTTGGACATGTTAATAAGAAGCGCATGGGCCAACTCCAAAAGGCTGGAGTTTTGGAATCATTTGACCTAAAGTCGGATGATAGTTGCGAGTCTTGTTTACTTGGAAAAATGACAAAGTCACCCTTCACTGGTTTTTGTGAAAGGGGTGAGGGTTTGTTGGACCTCATACACACTGATGTGTGTGGACCCTTCAAAACCGCCACAAGGGATGCTAATCGATATTATGTGACTTTTACTGGTGATTATAGTAGATATGGATTTATCTACTTAATCAAGCATAAGTCAGAAACCTTTGAAAATTTCAAAGAGTTTAAGCAGGAAGTGGAGAATCAACTGGGCAGGAACATCATGATGCTTTGATCCGATCGGGGAGGAGAGTATCTTAGCATCGAGTTCCTTGACTATCTTAAGGAATGTGGGATTGTCTCACAATTGACACCTCCTAGGACACCACAACTGAATGGTGTGGCTGAGAGGCGCAATCGAACCTTGTTGGATATGGTTCGTTCCATGATGAGTCGAGCTTCGTTACCAATCTCATTCTGGGGGTATGCCTTAGAGACTGCCGCCCATATCCTTAATCTAGTCCCTACCAAAAAGGTTGCCAAAACACCTCACGAGATGTGGACCGGAAAAGTTCCCAATCTGGACCACATCAAGATTTGGGGTTGCGAGGCTTTCGTGAGACGTGAGTCTCATGATAAGCTCGAACCTCGAAGTGAGAGGTGTATTCTCATCGGCTACCCACAAAGATCCTTTGGTTACCTCTTCTACATACCTAGTGAAAATGTGGTCTTTGTAGCTAGAAGAGGAGTCTTTCGTGAGAGAGAGTTCATAAGCCAAGGAAACAGTGAGAGGCAAATGGACCTTGAAGAAATTCAAGAGTCAAGTGGTGAAGGAACCTCAAACCCTAGTAATCAACCTGAGGAGGAAACTCCAGTTGATCCGGCTGACGAGCCCATACCTCTGAGGCGTTCCATAAGAGTTAGGAATGCACCTGAGCATTACTATGGTTTTCATATTACTGCGGAAGGTGATACGCTTATCAGTGATAGTACACTGGTAAGTCTGGATGAACCTAACAGCTACACGGAAGCCATGGCAGGACCTGAGGCTGCTAAATGGAAAGAGGCTATACAGTCGATGTATGACAATCAAGTTTAGAACTTGGTTGGCAATGTACCAGGTCGTAAGACAGTCGGGTGCAAATGGATCTTCAAGAAGAATACCGAAATGGATGGTAATGTACACACTTATAAGGCACGACTGGTTGTAAAGGGCTATTCTCAAACTATGGGAGTTGATTATGATGAGACCTTTTCACTAGTAGCAAAGATTAAGTCTATTAGGGTTATGTTAGCCATTGCTGCATTTCATAACTATGAAATATGGCAAATGGATGTCAAAAACCGCTTTTCTTAATGGAAAGTTGGCTGAGGATGTTTACATGAGTCAGCCAGAGGGTTTTGTCAGTACAGAGTACCCTAATAAGGTGTGTAAGCTTGAGAAATCCATCTATGGATTGAAACAAGCACCTCGCCGATGGAATCTTTGTTTCGATGAGAAAGTCAAAGAGTTTGGCTTTTCGAGGAATGAGGATGAGTCCTATGTATATGTTAGGGCTAGTGGGAGTATAGTTAGCTTTTTGGTGTTGTATGTGGATGACATACTACTCATAGGAAATGACATCCCAACCTTGCAGGAGGTTAAGTCCTGGCTTGGGAAGTGTTTTGCTATGAAGGACCTTAGGGAAGCTGCCTATATCATAGGGATAAGGATATTGAGAGACAAGAGTAAGAGACTAATTGGACTTTTTCAGAGTACTTACTTGGATAAGGTACTGAAGAGGTTTAGTATGCAGGATTCCAAGAAAGGGGAATTACCGATTCAGAGTAATACCAAACTGAGTAAGACTCAGATTCCGAGTACAGAGGCTGAGATAGCTGAGATGAGTCATGTACCATATGCTTCCGCTGTGGGCTCAATCATGTATGCTATGACTTGTACTCGCCCTGATGTGGCCTTTGCTTTGAGCATGGTCATTAGATATCAAGGGAACCCTGGCAAGGCTCACTGGACTGCGGTAAAGAACATTCTCAAGTATCTGTGAAGGACTGAGGACTGGGTCCTTACCCTTGGTGGCAGTGATGACTTGAGAGTGGTAGGATATAGCAATGCTAGCTTTCAGACTGATAGGGATAATTTCTGCTCTCAGTCAGGCTGGGTCTTTATCCTAAATGGAGGAGCAATTACTTGGAAAAGTTCCAAGCAGAAGACGGTAGCTGATTCAACTTGCGAATCAGAGTATATAGTAGCAAGCGAGGCAGCAAAGGAGGCGATATGGCTAAAGAACTTCATTGGAGACCTTGGAGTTGTACCAGCTATAAAAGAGCCAATGGAAATTTTCTGTGACAACGGAAGTGCGGTTGCCTTAGCTTAGGAACCAAGGGATCACGGGAGATCCAGACACATTGACAGAAAATACCATTTCATTAGACATCGAATAGAAGAAGGACTCCTCGTGGCAAATAGGATATCATTAGATGAGAACCCAGCAGATCCCCTCACGAAGGGACTGAGTATGGTTAAGCATTTACAGCATGCAAGGCGCATCGAGCTGAAGGATGATATTAGTTTTAATAATTAGATAGGTTTTGAAACTTGTAAAATGTAATTGAGATTTGATGATTAAATAAAAGTTGTTGTTTATTTATGAGTAAAGTGTTACTATCTTATGTTAATCGTTTACTATTGTTTCAATTTTGCATGTTTTGACTTCCAGGATAATTATATTATTCAAACTCTCCACAGTCAGTCATACTTTGGAAGTAGGTATTGAATTAAGACTGTCATGAATTGGGTTTGTAGATTGTCTAAGGTGTATTAGACATAGCAATGGTTGCTGCAACATTCACGAGTGCTCATAATTTCTAAGTATTGGACTCAAACCACGCTCACTTGTATCACCTCATGGAATTTATCTCGAGTGATCGTGAGACGGTAATATCATATAAATCTTCAAACCTAGAGATATGAGTTGTTGACTATGAGTTGGTTATACATTGATTGTACGAAAACACATTGGTAACTCGATGTTATAAAACGTGCTTTTATGCATAATTCAATAAGTAGTCAGTACAAGCATATGAGTCGAAGTTTATCTGTTCCTTCTAGGATTAGAAGCGATATTTAGGCCCCTCAATGATTTTTTTTTGACCTATGTACCGGGCCCGGTCAGAACCTAATTGATGTGTTCAATTTAGTTCTATGTCAAACAGATCAGAGATCGAGAAACAAATGCTGGACAATAAGTAAGACCATGTTCCATGTATTTGTCCGGCTGATATCTTGAGAGCAGAGGATTATATGATCACTTATCTTAAATGGCGTATCATCATCATCATCTTAGTTCCAAGAGACTTTGAAAGAGCTACGATTGCTAGTCGGATTCTGAAGTCATATATGCAACTATAGTTATTAGACTTATCCAAGTGGGAGACTGTTGGATATAGTGTCTAAGTCCATAACTATATTTGGTATGTACTTGACCCGACCCGGCATGGTCCTTTTGGGTTGCATGACATTGCAATACTTGGATAGACCAAAATGAGAGAAAGGACACTTAAGGTTTATTAATATATTATAAGTACTAATATATTAATAATATTATTTAATTAGTATTGATCAAATAATTAATCTGGAATTAACTAAGTGATCAAAAAGAGACTAATTAAATATATGGGGTTGATTGTGTAAATAATCTATTCTTGTATAGTGGGCTAATGATCCATGGTTTGTATGGATTGGGTTAAAACCCATAAGGTGCTCCATGGATAGTCCATAGAGGTTACAAACCCATGGATCATGGAATATGGAAAGCCATGACAATTAGGGTTTACATGGTGTAACCCTACTTGTGCCACAACTATATGAAGGACCCCATGCAAGCAAAACTGGCACTACTACTACATGCAAGTAAGAGGGCTAGCCTATTTTTGAGTATAGTGAACTTCTCTCAAGGTTATTCCAAGTATTGTGGTGTTGTGTGAAGCATTTGAGGCATCACATTTGGGGTGCTAGGCTCACAAAGTCATCAAGGAATCCAAGCTACTAAAAGGTATGTTATTCTAGTTGAGTTTTGTATTACAAGTTCCCCATAACATGCTAGATAGGAAGTAAACATTGGAAAATCAAAGTTGCATGTATTTAGAGAAAACATAGATCCAAGGTTTCTAGGGTTGCGTGTACACCATAGGAGTGTTAGAATGCTCAAAACCCAACAATACCTAGATGAGCATAGGAGAGGTCTACTGAGAGAGTAGTCTGATATTCATGAGAGATAGAGTACTTGTGAATTGGGACCCTAGGAGGAGGACTTGGGGTGACTACAGGTTGGTGTGGAAGGTAGTATTGGGCCCGTACTACTGAAAGCACCGAATATGTATGCAACCCAAGTAAGAATCCTTAGGGTATCAAGGAGCATGTAAGGGCGGGAAATCGAGTGTGAGTATGCTCTAGCGAGTCTCTGATGATTTTTGTGTTGTGTTTCAGAGACATCATGGTGGGTACACGCCACAACGCTGAGAGTTGTAGTGCCGGTGACGAGGAGATCCGCAGGATCATTCATGAGGAGGTGGTCGCAGCTATCCGAGAGGCGATACCAGAGATGTTTGGGTCTATTAAGATCACACTGATTGAGACATTCGATGAGCGGTATGCTGCTGTTACTGAGGCTGTTGCCGCTGCAGCCACCGCAGCCGTAGACGCTGTTAGGCCACAGGGAGGTGACTCGTTGTTGTTCCGGGAGTTCAGCAACACGAAGCCACCAGAGTTTGATGGGACACAGGATCCGATTGCTGCTATGAGATGGATCTCCGACATTGAGGGGTGTTTTTACACGTGTTCATGCCCCGAGCACTTGAGAGTTCGGTTTACACTGAACCAGCTTCGCTTGGGAGCGAAGGACTGGTGGAAATTCGTGACAGCCAACTTTACTCTTGCAGATCATGCTGCAGTGACATGGGAGAGATATACACATTTGTTCCAAGACGAGTATGTTCCCCAGGTGGAGAGGGAACGGCTAGCCTATGAGTTTCTATCTCTCAAGCAGAAGACAGAAACTATGACTGAGATCTCAAGGATGTTCCATGAGAGGGCGCCGTTTTGCCCTGAGCACGTGTCTACTGAGCAGGCACGTGTGAGCCGATATCTGAGCATACTGAGGAGGGATATATGGGAGTTCATGGCGAACTCATCATACCGGACATTGGCTGAGCTTCAGACCAATTCCAGGAGGAGGGAGATTGAGTTAGAGTTGCAGACCAGAGAGGAGGAGGAGTCACGGGGTAGAGAAAGGAGACCGATACAGTCGCAGCCGGCGACAAAGCGGGCGAAGCCTGCTGATGCAAGAGCTGGCGGCTAGAAGGGCCGCACTTGTGGCAAGTTCGACAAGAGTCACGAGGGATCATGTCGGGCAGGGATTTGCTACAAATGTGGCAAAAAGGGGCACATGGCGAAGGATTTCCCCAAGGGGTTTGCAGTTTGCTTTCACTGCAACCAGACCGACCATCGGAAGGCCGAGTGCCCTCAGCTCGTTCAGGGATCAGCCCAGGGTTCCACTCCTGCTGCTTTACGTGCTACTGATAGTCGGCCGGTGAAGGCCGAGGCTCCGAGGGCTCGTTGGAGAGCTTTTCAGCTGACAGCGGAGGAGGTCCGCGCAGCACCTGATGTCATGGCTGGTATGTATTTCTTTCTTTATATTATTTTGAGATTTGTTGTGCTTATGCTGTACTGTATATATGTACTTTTCTTGTGATTTATGTACCTGCTTTGGTGTTATTTGACTCGGGTGCGAGTCGATCCTTCGTGTCTTTAGCTTTTAGTCGTCACATCAGTATCAGACGTAAGGCGTTGAGTCGGCCTCTGAGGGTTTCTATAGCCGATGAGCATGCGGTTTTTGCCACTGATGTATTTCGGGGATGTGTACTAGAGATTTTTGGTGTTGAGTTCCCGATATACCTGGTGCCGATAGCGATGGGTGATGTCTGTGTCATAGTAGGCATGGATTGGTGAGTCGGTTTGGAGCTGTGATCGACTGTGAGCGTCAGCTGGTGGACATACGAGACCCTTGTGGGGGAGTTCTTACGGTGTATGGCGAGGGTACCAGATCTGGATCAGCTTTCTGCTCTGCTGCCAGAGCGAGACAGAGTCTACAGCAGGGTTGTATGGGCTCTTTGACGTACGTGATGGATACGCGGGTTGCTGCAGAGAGGCCAAGTTCTATCTCCGAGGTTCCAATAGTGTGCGAGTTCCCGAATGTTTTCCCCAAGGATTTGCCGGGTGTGCCTCCCGAGAGTCAGGTGGAGTTCCGGATTGATTTGGTTCCGGGTGCGGCGCCTATTTCCAAGGCACGTTATCGCCTTGTGCCGCCTAAGATGCAAGAGTTATCCTCACAGCTCCAGGAGCTGCTGGGGAAGGGTTTTATCAGACCGAGTAGCTCACCGTGGGGAGCGCCGATCTTTTTTGTCAAGAAAAAGGATAGTTCACACCGAATGTGCATCGATTACTGGGAGTTGAACAAGCTGACGGTTAAGAACTGTTATCCACTACCGAGGATTGACGATTTATTCGATCAGTTGTAGGGAGCATCTTGGTTTTCCACGATTGATCTGAGATCTGGATATCATCAGATGAGAGTTTGCGAGGAGGATATCCAGAAGACGACATTTAGGACCCGTTATGGGCACTATGAGTTTGTGGTGATGCCTTTCGGACTCACCAAAGCACCGACAACGTTCATGGATCTCATAAACCGGGTGTGCTGGCCCATGTTGGATCGGTCGGTGATCGTGTTCATCGATGGTATTCTGGTATACTCGAGGACCAGAGAGCAGCACAAGGAGCATCTTCGGGAGATTCTTGGAGTATTGAGGGCGGAGAGGCTTTACGCCAAATTCTCCAAGTGTGATTTCTGGTTACGAGAGGTCCAGTTCCTGGGGCACCTCATTAATCAGAATGGATTTTGGTCGACCCGGCCAAGATTGAGGCAGTTATGCGGTGGGAGCTGCCGAGATCCCCGTCCGAGATCAGGAGTTTTCTGGGTTTGGCCGGCTACTATCGGAGATTTATCAGAGATTTCTCCAAGATTTCTGTTCCACTTACCAGATTGACCCGGAAGGGTGTTACTTTTGCTTGGGGGCCTGCGCATTTGGCCTCATTCGAGACTCTTCGCCAGAGATTGTGCGAAGGTCCAGTGTTAGCCCTTCCTGAGGGAGTGGAGGACTTTGTAGTTTACTGTGATGCATCTATATCAGGGATGGGTGCGGTGCTGAAACAGAGGGGGCATGTGATAGCATATGCATCGAGGCAGTTGAATCCTCATGAGACGAGGTATCCCACCCACGATTTGGAGCTGGGGGCGGTGGTGTTTGCCCTCAAGATCTGGCGCCACTATCTGTATGGAGTCTGGTGCACCATATACACAGACCATAAGAGTCTGAAGTACCTCATGGATTAGCCCAACCTGAATATGAGACAGAGGAGGTGGTTGGATGTAGTGAAAGACTACGACTGTGAGATCTTATATCACCCAGGCAAGGCTAATGTGGTAGCCGATGCCTTGAGCCGTAGAGCAGAGAGTACTCCGATTCGAGACGTGTGTATCAGGATGACGGTGATGATTCCAGTCCTAGATACCATCCGAGAGGCTCAGGTGGAGGCTGTGAGGCCAGAGAACCTCAAGAGGGAGCAAGTGATCGGACAGGTTTTCGAGTTTGAGACGTATAGTCGGGCGCGTATGACTTTCCGTGGGCGGATTGGGGTGCCCTATATAGGTGGAGCTCGGTGCATACTAATGGAGGAGGCACATAGATCGAGATTCTCGATCCATCCAGGAGCCACTAAGATGTATTTGGATCTAAAGAGGGATTATTGGTGGCCCTGTATGAAGAGAGATGTGGCATGGGTAGTCGAGAGGTGCTTGACTTGTCGTCAGGTTAAGGTAGAGCACCAGCGTCCACATGGCCCGTTGCAGCCTCTAGAGATTCCCTAGTGGAAGTGGGAACATATTTCCATGGATTTTATCACCAAATTACCGAGAACCGCGCGAGGTGTCGACGCGATATGGGTGATTGTGGACCGGTTGACGAAGAGTGCTCACTTTTTGGCTATCAGTGAGAACTCTTCTGCAGAGAAATTAGTCGAGATTTATGTGAAAGAGGTGGTAGCACAGCATGGAGTTCTAAGATCGATAGTGTCGGATCGAGATGTGCGCTTTACTTCCTGGTTCTGGAAGAAGTTTCATGAGGAGTTGGGTACCCGGTTGCACTTCAGTACCGCATACCACCCACAGACAGACGGGCAGAGTGAGCGGACGATTCAAACGCTTGAGGACATGCTGCGTGCATGTGTTATGGACTTCGGTGGAAGTTGGGACACCTTTTTTCCCTTGGCTGAGTTTTCGTACAACAACCATCATTCCAGTATTGGTATGCCTCCTTTTGATCTCTTATATGGGAGGAGGTGTCAGACTCCCATCTGTTGGGGAGAGGTGGAGCAGAGAGTGATGGGTGGCACTGAGATAGTGCTCAAGACGACCGAGCAGATTCAGCAGGTCAGGCAGAGGTTACTGACGGCACAGAGTCGCCAGAAGAGTTACGCAGACCGGCGACGATCCGAGCTAGAGTTCCCGGTCGGAGATTTTGTCCTCCTGAAGGTATCCCCATGGAAATGGGTGATCCAATTCAGGAAGCGAGGCAAGTTGGTCCCTAGATACATTGGTCCTTTCAGGGTGGTCGCCTGAGTGGGTAAGGTAGCATACCGGTTGGAGCTACCTGCAGAGTTGAGCCAGATTTATAACACCTTCCACGTGTCACAGCTGAGGAAGTGTGTAGCCGATGAGACGACAGTGGTACCGTTATAGGACATTCCGGTTGATGCAAGCCTGAACTATATTGAGAGACCGACATCGATTTTGGATAGAAAAGTTAAGACCCTGAGGAACAAGGAGGTGCGACTGGTTAAGGTGCAGTGGGAGCACCGCAGGGGATCCAAGTTGAATTGGGAGCCGGAGTCCTTGATGCGCGAACAGTACCTAGAGTTGTTTCCGGAGCATGACTTCGAGGGCGAAGTTTGATCCTAGTGGGGGAGAATTGTAACATCCCGAATCCCAAGTATAATATATATATATATATATATATATATATATATATATATATATATATATATATATATTATGAGTTGATTGAGCAACTCGACGAGTTGGTGCCCCAAGTTGTCGAGTAGAGACGGTTTTGGCCGCGTGTGTTTATTGACCAACTCGACGAGTCGGAGGGACCAATTCGACGAGTTGGCGCTGTGAGAGGAAACCCTAAATCTCCGGGGTTGGGTCCTATTTAATGGACCTTAAGCCCTCATTTCCGCCTCACCAGCCACCATACTCCCCTGTGTGAAACCCTAATCATCTATATTGATTTAAGAGAGAAAGAGAGCTAATCTTTGGGCATTTTAGTGCACTAGTGGAAGGGAAGAGAAGAGTATCAAGCAAGGAATGAGAAGGGACTGTTGGATCCGGTGTTCATCCACTCTTTAGCTTCTGTTGGAAGGTAAAAGTCACCACCTTGCTCATCTTTTTATTAGATGTCGTTTCTAGGGAGTTTTAGGGCTTTTTCCATCTTCCCTTGAGACTTTGAGCATTTTGAGCTTGCCAAGAGATTAAGACTTCAGATCTGGACCTTTTTGATGGATTTTGAGCATTCTAACACTCCTATGGTGTACAATGCAACCCTAGAAACCTTGGATCTATGTTTTCTCTAATATACATGCAAATTTGATTTTCCAAGGTTCTCATCCTAACTAGCATGTTATGGGGTACTTGCAATATAAAACTAGTAGATTGAACATACCTTTCTTGTTGCTTGGATTCCTTAAGACCTTGTGAGCCTAGCACCCCAAATGTGATGCCTCAAATGCTTCACACAACACCACAACTTTTGGAATAACTTGAGAGAAGTACACTTGAGCACAAATTCGGATAGACTTCCCTTTCTTAGTCTTAGATGCAATTTTGCTCCATATGAGGTTCTTTATACAGTGTGCCACATGTAGGGTTACACCATGTAAACCCTAATGTGCATGGCTTTTCATTTCCCCCCATGATCCATGGGTTTTAACCTCCATGGAGCATCCATGGAGCACCCAATGGAACCTAGCCCAATCTAGTGAATCATGGATCATAAGCCCACCATATAAGAATGAATGATTTGCATAATCAATCTCCATATATTTAATTAGTCTCTTCTGATCACAAAATTAATTCCAAATTAATTCTTGATCAATACTAATTAAATAATATGATTTCATATTAATATATTAGAACTTATAATATATTAACAAATCATAAGTGTCCTTTTCTCATTTTGTCTATCCAATTGTTACGATGCCATGCAACCCAAATGGACCATGCCAAGTCGGGTCAAGTACATACTAAATATAGTTATGGACTTAGACACCTTATCCAACAGTCTTCCACTTGGATAAGTCTAATAACTATAGTTACATGTATGACTTCAGGATCCGACCAACAATCGTAGCTCTTTCAAAGTCTAGCAGAACTAGGATGATGCGCCATTTAAGATGTGACATCCCCTAATTTCTCGGCCAGAAAAGACCGATTTCGTTTATGCTTTTTAAAATAAAATCAGAGTAATCCTTTTAAAAGGTGTTGCGGAATTTGTTCCCATAAAAACATGATAATTATATTATCAAATCATTTCTGAAGAAATGTATTTTATTCACTTAAACCATTGGGATGTCATCGTCAATATAGAAACATAAGCATAAACATAACTTACACTCACTTACACTAGTGATCTACATCTCTTTTAATCTCTCAGTGTAAAGTAACTTCGTATCGATACCTGTGATACAAACAAACTGAGTGGGTCAGGCTTGGGAGCCTGGTGAGCATATAGGGTTTTCAACCCACAATAAATAATTTATTATGCTTAAACATCAAACAATCAACCCAATTACCCAATCCCCATTATCTTATTTATTTCTTAAGGATTTACCCTAAGAATCAAATCTCACTCATTCCTAAGGATTCATCCGAAGGAATAGGCACGAAGTCCATCGCTGCCCAAGGTTCATACAACAGGCACTACGTCACATAGTCGTCGGGTTTATACAATAGGCACTACGTCTCATAGTCGCTAAGGTTTATACAATAGGCATTACGTCTCATAGTCGCCAGGGTTTATACAATAGGCACTACGTCTCATAGTCGCCAGGGTTTATACAATAGGCACTACGTCTCATAGTCGCCAGGGTTTATCTAATAGGCACTACGTCTCATAGTCGCCAGGGTTTATCTAATAGGCACGAAGTCATATCGTCGCCAAGGTTTATACAACAGGCACTAAGTCCATAGCTGCCAACATACTAAATCTGTAGCTACCAACGTACATATATACTGTACTAAATTCATAGCTACCAACGTACATCTATACTGTACTTTTATCCCTCATACTTTATCTACCCATGTTTTACCCAACATATTTGAAGATAAAATACATATACATTTTAAATCATTTTAAACATGTATAAAACATTCATTCAACATCCATCTCAAATAAACAAACAACATATATACACATATCACGTATTTTATATAAAATACTTCATATTTATGTGTAAGATGAAAGTGACTACACACTCACCTGATTTAATGAAAATCGGGCAACAATTCGTTTCCTAAAACGATCGTTTCTAATAAAACCGAGAGTTTTATTGAGAAACCGGGCTCTGCGAAAGGTCGGGCTTCAAAACCGAAAAGATAAATTTTTCTGGCTTCTCGGGAATCTCGGGGCATGTTTCGGGCTTTGGAATAAGTACCGGGGCTTCGGGGGATGTCGGGATAGTAAAAATATGGAAAAGGGGTCAAAATGGCAAAATCTCAAAAGTAACCGGGAGGGTTCGCATGACCCTTCTATTTATAGGGTCCGAAGTCGGTCTGGTGGTGGGGTTCGCAGGCGAGGGTGCGCAGGTGGCTGCACGTGCGAAGGCCTCGGTGGCAGCTGCTGATTGGACCGAGGTCTAGTGGTCCATCTGCGAGGCTCGGAGGCTAAGGCGGTGCGAGGCTCGGTCCAGCTGCCATCTTCGGATTGGGCCTCCCTTCGGTCGAATCAGAATCCGACACGCAGCTACTGTTCATGCGAGGGAAGGCGACACGTGGCTTCTCATGACTCACCAATTTCGGACACGTGGCACTCTTTCAGCGAAGGTGACGTGGCAAAAACGTGACTATGCGAATTTTCTCGATTTTCGCGCCAAAACTTCTAAAATCCATAACTTTCGCATACGAACTCCGTTTTTGACGTTCTTTATATGCACGCGTAGGTAAAATTACGCTCTACAACTTTCGTTTAGACTTCGTCGGCTAATTTTGCCTTTAATTTTTATATTATTATTTTTAACAGACCGGGACAGGAAATCCGTTAAAAATTCATAACTTCTTCATCCGACGTCCGTTTTTGTCAGACTTTTTACCGCTGTGCTACTATTTACGAGACCTTCGATTCTCATTTAGGTCGTGTCGGCTAAAAATCACTCGATCTAAAATTCGAGTTTTTTTAGCTGTCTACTGCTAAGCTGAAACTTCGAAAAATCATAACTTCCTCATACGAAGTCAGATTTGGGCGTTCTTTTTATACTTACTCTCGGTTTAACGAACACTACAAGTTTCGTTTAGATCACTAAGGCCAAAAAGTAGTTTATCGAACACTCACTTTTTACGACATTCGGCCCCGTGCTGGTTTGTCGCGAAACTTCGACAGGTCATAACTTCTTCGTTATAACTCGGATTTCGGCATTCTTTATATATCCGTAATCTTTGTCACGCCCACTACAAGATTCTTAATAGATATCGGCTTTATCTAAAATTTAATTTTTGACGCTCATTTTTATTCTTAATTAATTAAGCCCTAATAATTAAGCATAAAACACATAATTCACATAATATTCACATAATTCCTTTTCATTTCTTCAAAATGAGTTACAAAGGTTAACCTAGACTATAATGTCAATATAAATGCCTAGCCTAGAAACACGGGCATTACATAAGATAAGTGATCATATAATCCTCTGTTCAAGATATCAGCCGGACAAATACATGGAACAACGTCGTACTTATTGTCCAACAGTTTGTTTCCCGGTTTCCGATTTGTTTGACATAGAACTTAATTGAACACATCAATTCAGTTCTGACCGGGCCCGACACATAAGTCAAAGCAAAATCATCGAGGGGCCCAAGATATCGCTTTTAATCCTCCAAGGACTAAAAGGAACAGATAAACTTCGACTCATATGATTGTACTTACTAATCATCAAATTATACACAACAACACGTTTTATAACATCAAGTTACTGATGCGTTTTCGTACTATCAATGTACAACCAACTCATAGTCAACAACTCATATCTCTTGGTTTGAAGACTTATATGATATTACCGTCTCACGATCACTCGAGATAAATTTCATCAAGTGATACAAGTGAGCGTGGGTTGAATCCAATACTCAGAACTTATGAGCACTCATGAATGTTGCAGCAACAATTGATATGTCTAATACAATTCAGACAAATCTACAAACCCAATTCAAGACAATCTTATTTCAATACCTACTTCCAAAGTATGATCGACTGTGGATAGTTTGAATAATATGATATACCATAACATAATTATTCTGGAAGTCAAAACATGCAAACTGAAACAATAGTAAATGATTGACACAAGACAGTACCATATTAGTAAATAAAAAACACCTTTTATTTAAACATCAAATGTCAATTACATTTCAACTATTACAAGTTTGAAAAGCTATCTAATTACTAAAACTAATATCATCCTTCAGCCTGATGCGCCTCGCATGCTGTAAATGCTTAACCCTACACAGTCCCTTCGTGAGGGGGTCTGCTGGGTTCTCATCTGATGATACCCTCTTTGCCACGGGGAGTCCTTCTATTTGATGTCTAATGAAGTGGTATTTTCTGTCGATGTGCTTAGATCTGCCGTGATCCCTTGGTTCCTTGGCTAAGGCAACTGTACTCTTGTTATCATAGAAAATCTCCATAGGCTCCTTTATAGCTGGTACAACTCCAAGGTCTCCAATGAAGTTCTTCAGCCATATTGCCTCCTTCGCCGCCTCGCTTGCTGCTATGTACTCTGATTCGCAAGTTGAATCAACTACTGTCTCCTGCTTGGAACTTTTCCAAGTAATTGCTCCTCCATTTAGGGTAAAGACCCAGCCTGACTGAGAGCGGAAATTATCCCTATCAGTCTGAAAGCTAGCATCACTATACCCCACTACTCTCAAGTCATCACTCCCACCAAGGGTAAGGACCCAGTCCCTAGTCCTCCGCAGGTACTTGAGAATTTTCTTCACCGCAGTCCAGTGAGCCTTGCCAGGATTCCCTTGATATCTGTTGACAATGCTCAAAGCAAAGGCCACATCAGGGCGGGTACACATCATAGCATACATGATCGAGCCTACATCAGAAGCATATGGTACTCGACTCATTTCAGCTATCTCAACCTCTGTACTCGGACTCTGAGTCTTACTCAGTTTGGCGTTACTCTGGATCGGTAAGTCACCTTTCATGGAATCCTGCATGCTGAATCTTTTCAGCACCTTATCCAAGTAGGTACTTTGACTAAGTCCAATTAGTCTCTTACTCCTATCTCTCAATATCCTTATCCCTAGGATATAGGCAGCTTCTCCAAGGTCCTTCATAGCGAAACACTTCCCACACCAGGACTTAACCTCCTGCAAGGTTGGGATGTCATTTCCTATGAGTAGTATGTCATCCACATACAATAACAAAAATCTAACTATACTCCCACTAGCCTTAACATATACACAGGACTCATCCTTGCTCATCGAAAAGCCAAACTCTTTGACTTTCTCATCGAAACAAAGATTCCATCTGCGAGATGCTTGTTTCAATCCGTAGATGGATTTCTCAAGCTTGCACATTCTATTGGGGTACTTTGCATCGACAAAACCCTATGGCTGACTCATGTAAACATGCTCAGCCAACTTTCCGTTAAGGAAAGCGGTTTTGACATCCATTTGCCATATTTCATAATCATGAAATGCAACAATTGCTAGCATAACCCTAATAGACTTAATCTTCGCTACTGGTGAGAAGGTTTCATCATAATCAACTCCCGGAGTTTGAGTAAAACCCTTTGCAACCAGTCACGCCTTATAAGTGTGTACATTCCCATCCATGTCGGTCTTATTCTTAAAGATCCATTTGCACCCGATTGTCTTACGACCCGATACATTGTCAACCAAGTTCCAAACTTGATTGTCATACATGGACTGAATCTCGTTGTCCATAGCCTCTTTCCATTTGGCGGACTCAGGGCCTGCCATGGCTTCCTTAAAGTTGTTAGGCTCATCCAAATTTACCAGTGTACTATCACTGATAAATGCATCACCTTCCGTAGTAATATGGAAACCATAGTAATACTCAGGTGGATTCCTAAATCTTGTGGAACGCCTCAGAGGTACGGACTCATCAATCGGCTCAACAGGAGTTTCCTCCTTAGGTTGATTGCTAGTATTTAAGGTTCCTTTACCGCTTGACTCTTGAAGTTCTTCAAGGTCAATTTGCCTCCCACTGTTTCCTTGGCTTATGAATTCTCTCTCACGAAAGACTCCTCTCCTTGCTACAAAAACCACATTTTCACTAGGTCTGTAGAAGAGGTAACCAAAGGATTTCTGTGGGTAGCCGATGAAAATACACCACTTACTTAGAGGTTCAAGCTTGTCGTGAGTCTCACGCCTCACGAAAGCCTCGCAACCCCAAATCTTGATGTGGTCTAAATTGGGAACTTTCCCAGTCCACATCTTTGAGGTGTTTTGGCAACCTTCTTGGTAGGGACTAGATTAAGGATATGGGCGGCTGTCTCTAAGGCATACCCCCAAAATGAGATTGGTAATGAAGCTCGACTCATCATGGAACGAACCATGTCCAACAAGGCCCGATTACGCCTCTTAGTTACACCATTCAGCTGTGGTGTCCTAGGAGGTTTCAATTGTGAAACAGTTCCACATTCCTTAAGATATTCAAGGAACTCGATACTAAGATACTCACCACCTCGATCGGATCAGAGCATCTTTATCTTCCTGCCCAACTGATTCTCCACTTCCTGTTTAAACTCTTTGAATTTCTCAAAGGTTTCTGACTTATGCTTGATTAAGTAGACATAGCCATATCTACTGTAATCATCAGTAAAAGTCACATAGAAGCCATTAACATCCCTTGTGGGGGTTCTGAAGGGCCCACACACATCGATGTGTACGAGATCCAACAAACCCTCACCCCTAGCACAAGTACCAGTGAAGGGTGACTTAGTCATTTTTCCAAGTAAACAAGATTTGCAACTATCATCTGACCTTAAGTCAAATGACTCCAAGACTACAGCCTTTTGGAGTTGGCCTATGCGCTTCTTGTTAACATGTCCAAGACGACAATGCCATAAGGATGCCTTATCCAAACTAGTGGAAGAATCAATATGCAAAACATTATTTCCTAAGTTGTCTACAACCGAAACATTTTCATATACACCATAACAAGGTAATGCTTTAAAATAAAGAACACCATTATAGAAAGCATTAATACCACCACATTCAATATCAAATGAAAATGTAAATCCTTGTTTGTACAAACCATGAAAAGAAATAATATTTCTCGCCATTTCAGACGAGTAACAACATTTATTCAAATCTAATATTAACCCACTACTAAGCAATAAATAATAAACTCCAATCTTGGTGACATGTGAAGCTTTCCTGTTCCCCATGATCAAGTTTATCTTCCCGTGCTCCACATCCCCACTTCTTTTTAGGCCCTGCAAATCAGAACATATGTGAATTTCACACCCTGTATCAAGGACCCAAGAATTAGTATGTGGTAAGTTATTAGACAATATAGTGTAAATACCTGCATGGGTGGGTTTTACTTTCCCATCCTTAACATCCTGCAAGTACTTGGGGCAGCTTCACTTCCAGTGCCCCTTTTCCTCACAGTAGAAGCATTGAGCATCCTTCGGGTTGGAAAAGGGAGTAGCAGAACCAACCTTGGTTCCACTCGAACAGGAGCCATCAAGAGAATTTCCCTTGGTACCCTTCGAAGAGGCTTTCCTCTTTTTCTCTTTACCTTGCCCGATTGCCAGAACAGGGGATGTGGTAGGAGTAGATACAACCGATTTACCTTTGAGACAAGTTTCGGCTGTCCTCAAAAGTCCTTGAAGTTTTCTAAGTGTGACCTCCTCCTTGTTCATATGATAGGTCATACGGAAATGATAGCTCCTCAGGGAAGTTCACATTCAACTTAAACAACCGGTCCACAAACCTTTTCATCTTCTGCAAGTGGCCAGTGATGGGTTCACCATCCTTCATCTTGGTTGTAATCATGGAAGAGATGATTTCATACCTCTCTTGACGAGCACTCTGATGGTATCTTTCCATCAGGTCCTGGTGCATCTCATAAGGGTAGAAATCTTCATAGGATTTCTGGAGTTCTGTTGTCATGGTAGCCAACATGATACAAGATACCTTAGTGGCATCCTTCTCATGGCTAGTGTACTCGGCAATCTCCTCTGGAGTAGCAGACGACTCATCGATTTCCTTCAGGCTCCTTGTCTAGGACATATTCCTTGTCCTCATAACGAGTAACCATCCTGATGTTCCTAATCCAATCATTGAAGTTGGAACCACCAAAGATGACTCTCCCACAAAGGTTCATGAGAGAGAAGGATCCAGAAGGGTTTGAGCCAGAAACGTTGTTGGAAGACATCTGAAAAAGAAGAAAGACAAGTTTAGATTAGATATAGAACCCTTAATAAGACACCCAAATGAAATATTAAGGCTAGGACCCAACACAATACTTTATAACTTGGAAGAGGGATGCCGAAATCCAAGCTATAAAATATTTGAAGGTAGGCGAATGACGATTCACCAATTTCCACCATGAAAAACGAAATAAGTTATTAGGCTTTAATTGGATTGAAACTCCTAGATCTTTTGAGATTCATTGAACAATTCAATGGCATGTTTAAATCTCGATTATGCCCTTCAAATTTGTGACTGGGATACCGAGGATCACAAACAAGGTGTGAATAACCACGCAAATTAACTTGGTACTCTTAATTTTATCACCTAATCGATGTGCCAGTTAACCACACGCTCCACCGATCTATAACAAACCTTAAGCCACCCTTTTCCACCGTTGTTAAGTTTATGTTAGTGTGTCGGTTAACCATACACGCTCCACTAATGAATTTAGCAAGGTTCAAAGTGTAATTTCATGGGTTAGCATCAAATTCACATTTTCCTAAAGTAACTAAGATTAGGAATTTATAAAACATTTAGTTAATTTATATTTATCATTATACTTGTAATGAGAATTATAGTCCTTGTCCTACCCGTTCGGATAACGACCCTCCACCAGTCAAGGAAGCGGTGGGTGAGAGTGGACACCCATTAAGCTGCCATTTTATAGACAACAACCTTATACCCCCCTTATAGACCAGCTTCGTGAATGAGGCCTACTAATGGTAAGACTGACTTGATCTTATACATATATATTATTAACTTATAATATTATAAAGTATAAGGGTTGAATTTTAAACTTTTAAAACTCTAGGGTTTGGAATTAAATTTTTCTAAAGTGACTTTACAAATTCCAGAATTTGAGGGTAAGTTTTGAAACTATTCAAAACATTTCATATTCAATAACTTATGAGTTTAAATGATTTTAAAGAAAAGACTTTTGGAATTCCATAACTTGAGGACAAGTTATGGAGTCCATTAAAATGCATTTAGATCAAAAATTACACTAATAAACAATTTGCAAATAATTCCTATGATCTACCAAAACTCATAAGCATGAACATTCATATCAACAATTTTCAAGAATCATATAAACATATATAAAACTCGAAACTTTGATAATAACCTTTGAAAATGGATTAGCATAATCATTACCACATCAAAAACAGATTTTATAAGTCCAAAACAGTTTAGGGTAATGATTCTAGTCCATTTCCAGCAACAAAACTCGAAATTCTGCTCTCTGGGCCTCCTACTCGCTGAGAGCAAGAAACTACTCGACGAGTAGGATGAGTTTTCGCATGGAATCGTCGAGTCCCCCTATGGACTCGGCGAGTCCACTGAACAGTGAGCAAAAATTCGACTTTTTTCAGCAATTTAAATCAAGTATAATGAAAACAAACCTGGCTCTGATACCACTGTTGGGCTTAGAGCATTGTAACACTCTTATGGTGTACATGCAACCCTAGAAACCTTGGATCTATGTTTTCTCTAATATACATGCAAATTTGATTTTCCAAGGTTCTCATCCTAACTAGCATGTTATGGGGTACTTGTAATATAAAACTAGTAGAATGAACATACCTTTCTTATTGCTTGGATTCCTTAAGACCTTGTGAGCCTAACACCCCAAATGTGATGCCTAAAATGCTTCACACAACACCACAACTCTTGGAATAACTTGAGAGAAGTACACTTGAGCACAAATTCGGCTAGCCCTCCCTTTCTTAGTCTTAGATGGATTTTGCTCCATATGAGGCTCTTTATATACTGTGCCACATGTAGGGTTACACCATGTAAACCCTAATGTGCATGGCTTTTCATTTCCCCCCATGATCCATGGGTTTTAACCTCCATGGAGCATCCATGGAGCACCCAATGGAAACTAGCCCAATCTAGTGAATCATGGATCATAAGCCCACTATATAAGAATGAATGATTTGCATAATCAATCCACATATATTTAATTAGTCTCTTTTGATCACAAAATTAATCCAAATTAATTCTTGATCAATACTAATTAAATAATATGATTTCATATTAATATATTAGAACTTATAATATATTAACAAATCATAAGTGTCATTTTCTCATTTTGTCTATCTAATTGTTACGATGCCATGCAACCCAAATGGACCATGCCAAGTCGGGTCAAGTACATACTAAATATAGTTATGGACTTAGACACCTTATCCAACACTTTTGAGGCCCCTTAATCCCAAAGATCCAATCTTTATCAAGCTAGAGGGGAGTTTTATTGCTTAGGACCCTAAATGGAAGTGGTTTTGGGCATTTCAAGCCCTAAGTGCCATGCATGGACGTAAAGCTTGCAGCTTTGCATGGTATCCCAGCCTTTGGAGGCTATATCTAGAGTTTGGGGTTGTAACTCTGCCTTAAGATGTCTGAATGAGAAAAGAGACTTAAGGGACTCGCCGAGTTGATGAGCCAACTCGACGAGTCGGCTAGGTTTTCCCCGACGAGTCTGGACAGGAGTAACTCGACGAGTTGATGAGACGACTCGGGGAATGAAGTTGGGTTTTCGCGACATTCTGAAGGAACGAGGGGACTCGACGAGTCACATAGATGCACTTGACGATTCGGGTCAACATGCACTGTTGACTCGAGTGTTGACTTCAGTTGACCATAGGGTTTAGTCAAGACAGGGAATATGGAGACCATGGAGTGCTAAATTGGTCTTTTACCCATTCCAAGAGATTAGAGAGAGGGAATGACTTGGTTTATTTGGAGTTGTGATTTAAGTGTTAATTAGAGATAATTATCGTATGTGTTAGGTGGAGGCTAGATCGGTGATTCGTGTACGAGGTTTATTTGCTTGCTTACGAGGTGAGTCTTCTCACTATACTTACCTTGAGTGGTAATTTTTTGTGACCGGAGGGTCTTGTGTGCTTATATTTAGTATTGTGATATCCTGCATTATGTCTTTGTGATTTATGCTGTGTATTATGGTGAGCTTTACTGAGTTAGGACCGGAGGGTCCACCCGAGCTGTGGGACTGGAGGGTTCCACTGAGACACATCGACCAGAGGGTCTTATATGAGATATAGCCATGAGGGCTAACGAGTTATGCGTAGTATTTTGGGGAACTCACTAATCTTCGTGCTTACCATGTTATGTGTTATGTGTTTCAGGTACTTCTCAGGATCACGGGAAGGCGCCGGCTTGATTGTACACACGAGATGGAGTTCATGTTTTCTTTGAGGATCTTGGATTTTGTTTAAACAATTTATGAATATGTGTTTTTGATCAATTGCCATTTTGGGGATTTGTGAACTGTGTTCATGAGAATTATGTGATTTTTAAAAGGAAAATTTTGTTTGAAAATTTACGGTGTGACAGGTATGAACTCACTTGATAAAGTGGTGATTCGGACAACACTTTGCTTCTTAAAATAATCTCCTTTGACGAAACCACGAGTTTTTGCTGAAAACCGGGTTCTGCGCGGGCAGAGTTTCAAACCGAAAAACTCTTTTCTCGGAGACTTCGGGTGCTACGGGGCTTTCTTCTAGTGCTAGGGAGGTTCCTTAAGCTTCAGGGGGGGGGGGTTGGAGTGGCTTGAGAGGGTGTAGAGAGTGAAAGAAGGAGTAAGTTTGCAAAATAATCCGGGAGGCCTCACATGCTATTTATAGGAGGAGTCTGCTCTTCGGTACGCTGGGCGTTCCTGCGAGGGACGTTGTTCGTTCCGGAACACAGGGCGTACCCCCGTACGCAGGGCGGAGGAGCGGGGCGCGTGTTCTTGTTCCGGGATTCAAACGTGTCAGCCATGCGAAGGAGTTATGTGGCCGACTCCGGACCAAGTTTCTATGAATGCGGGGCGTTCCCCTTCGAATACACCTTGAAAATTGCACCCTTAACTTCAAAATTTCATAACTTTTGCATACGAGTTCCGTTTTCAACTTTCTTTATATCCACGCATAGGTGAGATCGTATTCTACGGCTTTCGTTTAGACTCCATTGGATAATTTTGACTTTATTTTAAAGTTATATTTTTAACAGGCTGGGACAGGAAAAATCCGTTAAAAATTCATAACTTCTTCATAAGACGTCAGTTTTTGTCTGTCTTTTTACCGTTGTACTACTATTGACGAGATCTTTGATTCTCGTTTAGGGTGTGTCGACTAAAATTGCTTGATTTATAATTCGAATTCCGGGTTATACACTGGTATGCCGAATCTTAGAAAATTCATAACTTCCTCATACGAAGTCAGATTTGGATGTTCTTTTTATGCACGCTCTCGGTTTAACGTATGATACAACTTTCGTTTAGATTGCTAAGGCTAAAAAGTATTATATTGAAAATCACTTTTTACGTCACACAGCGTCGTGTCGATTCTGTCGCGAAACTTCGATAAGCCATAACTTTTTCGTTATAACTCAGATTTCGGCATTCTTTATATCTCTGGAATTCTTGTCACGACCACTACTACTTTATTTCTAGATATCAGGTTATCTAACATTTTATTTTAATTTATTATATCTTTATTACTTTAAAACGAGTTACAATGGTTGACTTAGATTATTACATTAAGTTACATTGTGAATTTACTGGTACATGGTTGAAGTTTAGACCTTAATTGATCTAGAATTTTTCCAGTTATGATAGCAATATACTACGAAATCATCAGTACCTTCTCGAAGGGATAGTATCATGCACTGCACAACATTTCCTCCACTTTTTGGAAAGATGCTTCCTCTTTGTCTCCCCAAACAAATTTTACTTCCTTTTGTATCAATGTTGTGAGGGGTTTGGCTATAAGAGAGAAATTCTCTATGAATCTCTGGTATCCAGCCAGTACTAAAAATTAACGAACCTTGGTTGGTGTCTTGAACACTTCCTAATTCTTTACAACCTCAATCTTGGAAGGGTCGACATGAATACCCTCGTTTCTTACCACATGCCCAAGAAAGTGTACTTCTCTGATCCAAAATTCATACTTAGAGAGTTTTGAGTACAACTTTTCTTTCCTTAAAAGCTCTACGATCACTCGGAGATGTTTCTCATGCTCTTCCTTGGTTCGTGAGTATACCAGAATATTGTCAATGAATACAATCATGAATTTATCCAAGTAGGGCTTGCACACTCGATTTATGAGATCAATAAAAACAGTTGGGGCATTGTTCAATCCAAAAGGCAAGACCAAGAACTCATAATGGTCATATCGGGTTCTGAAAGCAGTCTTTGGAATGTCCTCTTCCATTACTTGGAGTTGATGATATCCATATCTTAGGTCGATCTTAGAGAAGTAGTTGGATCCTTGTAGTTGATCGAAGAAGTCTTCTATTCGAGGAAGTGGATATCGATTTTTATTGGTCAACTTATTTAGCTCTCTATAGTCGATGCACATCCAGAAAGATCTTTCCTTTTTCTTGACAAGTAGAACGGGTGCACCTCAAGGCGAGAAGCTTGGTCTGATGAAAACCTTGTAAAGAAGTTCATGTAGTTGGCTGGAGAGCTCTTCCATATCCGATGGTTCCAATCTATAAGGAGACTTTGCTACTAGGGCAGCTCCTGGAATTAGATCGATTCGAAACTCTACTTTTCGAGATGGCGGTAGACCCGGTAGATCTTCAGGAAATACATCAGGGTAATCACATACCTGGGGTACTCCCTTGATCTTTTTCTTCTTATTGTCTTTCCTATCGACAATATGGGTTAGGAAAGGGTAATACTTTTTCTGTAAGTACTTTCTGGCATTCATGCCGGAGATGATCCTAAGATTTCTACCAGTTTTATCACCGTAAATGATTAAGGGCTCTCCGTTTGGTAGGGTAGACATAATGCTTTCTCAAAGCATAAGAATTCGACGTGGTTAGGGGATAACCAATCCATACCGATGATGGCGTCAAAACTTCCAATGACTATAGGCATAAGGTCGATGAGAAAAGTATGGTTATCTAACGTTAAGGTACAATTCCTAAGTATTTTCTGAGTACTAATGACTTGGTCGTTAGCCATTTCTACTCTATAGGCTTCCCTAAGTTTACTAGATGGATGATTTAATAACTTCCTAAACTCGGGAGTAATATAGCTTCTATCAGCATCGGCATCGAAAATTACATTTACATATAAGTCATTGATTAGAAACATACCCATAACTACCATCAGATCCTGGACGGCTTCTCTGGCTCCTATCACAAATACTTGACTCCTAGCATCTCTTCCTTGTCCCTTCAACTTTGGACAATTCCTCTTGATATTCCCAACTTCCTTGCACTCATAACAAGATCAACCTTCTGTTGTTGCGGTTCCTTGGACCGATGGGGTTCTGCATTTGTTAGCAAGATGACCTCTCTTACCGTAGTTGATGCAGATTCAACAAGCTTTAGTATGACGATACCCACACTCACTGCAACTCGGACTACTTCCAGGGGCAGTTCCTATTATGGTCGTCGTAACCGCAAATTCTTGAACCGCTTACCATTTCTTCTCTGTTGATTTCCTAGCCCTTACTTTGGATTCCTTTCCAAACTTCCTCTTCCTATTATCCTATTTTAGGAGATCAGCCTTCTGGACCAGCATACCGTGATGAATCTCTTGAATTGTTAGGATTAAGGCTAGTCTCTTAGTGTTTTCATAGGTGGTTGGCTTGGAGGCAGTGACTAAGCCTTGAATACGTCGGGGCAAACCCCAAATGTACCTCTCTATTTTCTTATATTCCAAGGTGACCAACCCAACACATAAGGTTGTAAAGTCATTGAAACAGTATGTATAAGCAGCAATATCAGCTTCCTTCATCATCAGATTCCACAACTCCTGCTCTAGCTTTTGTATTTCTTTGTGTGGGCAGTATTCCTCAATATTGATATGCTTTAACTCACTCCAAGCCATGGCATTTGCTACATTAATGCCCATGGCTTTCATATAATTTGTCCACCAGCTGATGGTTGTATCTGCCAGGGTGCAGGCGGTGAACTTAACCTTGCAATCCTCTGAACAAAAGCTTATCTCAAAAATAGACTCCATCTTTTCTATCCACCTAGTCAAACCAACTACACCTTCGTTTCCATGGAAGGATTTTGGCTTACAATTCATAAAGTCTTTATATGAACAAACCCTGGTTCGGGTTTTCTTGGGTTTCTTCTTGTGGGAGGCATGACTCTAAAGTTTATGGCGTATGTTAGTTGTTATGATAAGTTTGAGGTTTGCTTCGCAAATTTAGTTAAAAAAGTTAACTATATCAAGAAAACAAATCAAACAAGTAACACGATATACAATAACATCACATATATTTCCCATTAACTTCGTTAAACTTTTACATCAGATTTCCTAAAAGTATACAATGATGTGGTTTGAACAGGAAAAACATCTATTTTACATGCAAAACGCCTAGCAATATCCTATTATCTGCTATACTACTTTTCCCTCCTTCAAACCCCAAAATTATAGTCCCTAGCTTTCCTTAGCTAGGACTATCTACCACATGCTAAAACAAACCACTATCCAATACACTAACTGTGCCACCTGGTGGTGTTGGCAACTGATCATAACTTCCATAGTAGTGACACTTATCTATGACACCACAAATCTCAACTCTGACTCCCTCACACGCTGCTCTAAACCCTCGATCACGATATGTTAACGCTGAACCAGAGAATGGGTCTCCTCCAGATGGTCGTATGCGTTGAGGATCCTCATCTCATCTATATCCCTACCTTTCTCCAAATCTCCCAATCAGCCAGTAACCTGATTTCCCTCCTCAGTGAATCAAGACCGTCCTCTACCTAATGTATACGATCCCCGTGTCACGCAATTTGTAGAACTAACACCGAGATCGCCCATGGGATCCTCTGGAATGGGATCGCATTGAGGTGCCTGGGGGATTCTCCGACCTCGTAAAACCCAATACTCTCCTCCATGATCTACTCGTCCACTTATGAGTCTATTTGTGGGTGAGGTAAGGCTTCTTTGATGACTTGGGTGATGATGGCAGCGAGGCTACTCTCTTACAGGATGGAATAACAATATCTACGGATGACTCTGACTCAGCAGTGTTCTCCTCCTGAGTCTCTGCATGGTCATCATAAGAAGATGAATCCGGGTAAGGTGAGCTATCTACAGATACTCCACCGAACTGCTCATTATATTGCTCCTCCTCCTCGATGGGCTCTTCTTCATCTTCAAAAAGCTCATAATCAACTAATACTGGGGTACGGGTAAAGGCATAGCTAAATCGTAGTCACTCTCCATCTCTGGCGTGTGTGGCACAACCTGGTCCTCTTCCGGGTAAGGATACAACACCCAAGCCCATATATCCTCCATATTGCTCTGATATCCTACATAAGACATCAAACAGGATGATGTTTATGAGAGATAGTATGAGAATCATATAATACATATAATTTCCTATTATAAGTATATAGTAGATAGTATCGATTCTCTATATGGGGGTATGTCGGATACCTGTCTCTAATCTGGATATCCTCGAGGTGTACCATGCCAATACTAAGTGTTGAATCCTCTTGTGATAGGTCTTGACCTAAGACTCTAGTCTTTAGAAATTCGATCTAAGCTACCGATCCAAAGATCCTCAAGTTGTAGGCCTTGTTCTAATTTCTTAACTAATCATACTAAGTTATCGATCCATAAATCCTTAAGCATTTAGGTTGTCAACTACGACATCCAAGTTTAGGTGTGCGTCGGTTGGACCATAAATCTTAAGTTATGATTTAAATGAATGATTTTTATAATAGATAGGTATATTTATAGGAGTTTGTAAAGCTCTTTTTCTGATTAGTGTTTGATTATGGTATTTTATTAATTCTATGTTTTGTACTTCAAGACTATCAAGTAATAATCGGCCCTAATGGTTAAGTTCTTTAAATAGGGTGCTAAACCCAGAAAATTAGGGTATTCCTTTACAGTGCCTACTCGTCGACTTGGGCCTTCCAACTCGTCGAGTAGACCGTGAGACCCGCGTCCAATGTCGATCTCTACTCGTCGATTTGGGCTCCCCGTCGAGTCCCAGTGCAAAACCCTAGAAACTTAAAAGTAAATGATACCTGGAACAAGCATTACAAATCTCCCCCACTTGAACTAGACTTCGTCCTCGAAGTCCGCTGACGCAAACAAATCCGGGTAGTGATCTCGCATCTCCTCTTCCAGCTCCCATGTCCATTCGGAGCCTCTTCAGTGCTGACATTGCACCTTCACTAACTTCGCCTCCTTGTTCTGAAGAACCTTAGTCTTCCTATCCAGAATCACAACGGGCCTCTCAATGTATTTCAGGCTCTCATCCACCTGAATGTCGTCCAAGGAAATAATCGCGGCCTCGTCTGTGACACACTTCTGAAGCTGAGACACATGGAAGGTGTTGTGTATTTGGCTGAGCTCGTCCAGTAGATCCAAACGGTAAGCCACCTTGCCCACCCGGGCCGAAATCCTGAACGGGCCAATACATTGGGGCCCTAACTTTCCCCTCTTTCAGAACCTGATGACTCCCTTCCATGGCGACACTTTCAGTAAAACAAAGTCCCCCACGTGGAACTCGAGGTCCGATCGATGCCGGTCAACATAGCTTTTCTGACGGCTCTATGCGACTCGTAGCTGGTCGCGTACCTGCTGAACCAATTCGGTAGTCTTGAGCACTACCTCGGTGCTCCCCATGACTCGGTGTCCAACCTCACCCCGAAAAACTGGGGTCCTACACCTCCGACCATACAACATCTCAAATGGATGTCGGTCGATACTAGCATGATAACTATTGTTATATGAAAACTCCGCTAGTGGGAGGTATGTATCCCAACTACCTCCAAAATCCAACAAGCATGCCCGAAACATATCCTCGAGTGTCTGGATCGTCCTCTCGCTCTGGCCATCTGTCTGGGGGTGGTACATTGTGCTGAAATGTAACTTAGTGCCCAATTCCTCGTGGAACTTCTTCCAAAATCTAGATGTAAATCGGACATCCCGGTCAGAGACTACTGACACTGGAACCTCATGCCTAGCCACCACTTGTCACACGTAAATATCCGCTAATTCTCAACGGAGATGCTCTCAGAGATCGGAATAAAGTAGGCACTCTTCGTCAATCTATCCACAATAACCCATATGGCATCCACACCCCTCTCGGTCCTCGGTAACTTCGTGATGAAGTCCATAGTGATCTCTTCCCACTTCCACATAGGAATGGGTAACGGTTGAACCTTGCCGTGAGGTCTCTGATGCTCAGACTTGACCTTCTTGCAGGTCAAGCACCGCTCCATGAACCATGCAGTCTCCTGCTTCATTCAGGGCCACCAGTAACTCAACCTCAGATCCCTGTACATCTTTGTGACCCCTGGGTGAATAGAGAACTTGGATTTGTGTGCCTCCTCCAAAATCTTCTGCCTCACACCCCCAGTTACCGGTACCCACACCCGGCGACACTATGTTAGAAGACCTCGGGTATCCCGAATAAACAAAGGATATTGACCCCGAATCCGCTTTATCTTCCAATTCTATTTCTTCACACCCTCTACCTGAGCTTGCTTGATCATATCCAACAATGGAGAGCTCACCGTCATCCTCAAACAACACATTCCCGATCGGTGCACTTGCTGCTTTGCGGCTCAAAGCATCGGCCACCACATTGGCCTTCCCTGGATGGTACAAGATCTTGCAATCAGAATCTTTCAGTACATCCAACCACCTCCTATGTTGCATGTTCGGGTTTTGCTGATCCATCAAATACTTCAAACTTTTGTGATCAGTGAAGATGGTGCACCGAACTCCATACAAATAGTGCCTCCAAATCTTGAGGGCAAACACCGCTGCCCCCAATTCCAGGTCGTGAGTGGGGTAGTTCGCCTCGTGAGTCTTCAACTGCCTCGAGGCGTATCGGATCACATGCCCTCTCTGCATTATTACAACGCCTAACCCTGTGATAGACGCATCACAGTACACCACCAAATAATCCAACCCATCGGGTAGTGTTAAAATCGGGGCCTCACATAACCTCTGTCTGAAGGTCTCGAAGGCCATTTGTTGATCCGGGCCCCATCGAAATGTCACATTCTTCTTGGTCAAACGGGTCAAAGGTACCGCAATCTTGGAGAAATCCTGAATGAATCTCCGATAGTACCCTGCCAGACCCAAGAAGCTACGTATCTCTGAAGCATTCTTCGGCACCGCCCACCGCATTACTGCCTCAATCTTGGCTGGATCAACCAAAATACCCTCTTGGTTGATGATGTGCCCCAAAAACTGCACCTCTCTCAACCAGAAATCACACTTTGAGAACTTGGCATAAAGCCTTTCCGTCCTCAGTGTCTCCAATACCTCCCTCAAATGCTGCTCCTTGGTCTTAGAATAGACCAAAATATCATCAATAAACACGATCACTGACCGATCCAACATCGGCCTACACACCTTGTTCATGAGATCCATGAATGTTGCTGGGTAATTGGTTAGCCCGAATGGCATCACCACAAACTCATAGTGCCCATACTGAGTCCAAAAATCTATCTTCAGTATATCCTCATCCTGAATCCTCATCTGATGGTACCCCTACCGAAGATCAATCTTAGAAAACCAAGACGCACCCTGCAGTTGATCGAACAAAATCATCGATCCTCAGAAGCAGATAACAGTTTTTCACCGTTAGCTTATTCAGCTCTCAATAATCAATATACACACTGTGTGACCTGTCCTTCTTTTTCACGAACAGGATCGGTGCTCCCCACGGGGAACTGCTCGGACGGATAAACCCTCGGTCTAGCAGCTCCTGAAGCTGCGTAGATAGCTCCTACATCTCGGGCAGAGCTAGCCGGTACGATGCCTTGGCTATCGAAGCGGCACCCGACACCAAATCAATGCGAAACTCCACTTGCCTCTCTAGAGGCACTCCAGGTAACTCCTCGGGAAAGACATCCCGATACTCCTGTACAACCGATACACTGCCCAAATCTGTCGAGGTCCCAACCCTCGTATCCGAGATATATGCCAGAAATCCCGAATAACTGTAACATCCCAAAATTGAGACCCATTTTTTTTTTGTTTTAGAGTATAATACTTGTAAAAACCGTTAGCGGAAAACAACAGTCATATCATTTCAAACATAAAGTCACAAATCAGAAGTCTCAAAACCATATGATCAAATAGTATAATATCAGAGTACAATCCCAGGTTTCTCAAATGCTGAATATCATGTGTGAATGTGTGATGCGCTGCTACCCTGCCGACTCCTTCCCCTTAGATGAAGAGGTACCTAAAACCCAAAACTAAAACCGTAAGCACAAAGCTTAGTGAGTTCCCCCAACATAACCGTACCAACAATGCAAAATCTTCGGTATCTTTCAACCGGTAACTATCGGGCATAGCCAGGAGCTGGGCTCCTCCTCGGTATCTGTCAACCGGTAACTGGGAACTAACCTCCCCTTCGGTATCTTTCAACCGGTACCCGGGGACTATTTCACCCCTACTACTGCTAATGCATATCAAGCACAGTAAACATATCAAGCACAGTAAACATATCAAGCACAGTAATCATATCAGGCACAATAATCATATCCCATATCAATACTAGATAATTATCAAAAAGACAATCATCTATGCAACACTCCTACTTGTGGGCCGACATTGTGGCCGTAGACCCACTCCTACTAGGAGAAAACTCACCTCAAAGTCGTGTAGTGTCTGCACTGATCTTGGTATGAAAACCAACTTTCCTCGAATCCTCAATCCCTACACAACAACTTTTCTAACTTATCAATTTATACTCGTAACCCTTACAAGGGCCAACTCAAATCCAAGACAAGGTCAAGGTCAACACCTTGATCAATGGTCAATCCTCTCGTCAAAGTGAACATCTGGTTGACTCGACTCGCCGAGTTGGTCCGCCAACTCACCGAGTCCCCCTGTTCACCTACTTCCATAATCCCGTCTTTACTCGTCGAGTCTAGCAAGAGCTCGACGAGTTCGCCTTCAACAACACATCTGACTATCTTCAACCGACTCGCCGAGTTTGTCCTTGAACTCATCGAGTTCATCTTCATCCATATGAAGATGTTCAGTCTACGACTCGCCGAGTTCTCCTTGAACTCGTCGAGTCCCTCTTCATGCGGTTGGGACATTTCCTTGAACTCGCCGAGTCTATTCATCCACTCGCCGAGTCCTATGATTTCCAGGTCTAAAACAAACCCCCTAGCAGGCCGAGTGTTCCTTCCACTCAACCAAAAACATTCCTAGAAGACGTTTGGGGAAAAATGCATTCCGACTCGCCGAGTCACCCAAGCGACTCGCCGAGTCCCTCCTAGTCCAAAACTATACAGTCGATTATAATAGGTCTTAATGCATCAAAACCATAGATCTGACTCCCTAGGGTCCATTTCATACGTAATGTCCCAATCTTGACGTCCATGCATGGGGTTTTTGGCTCCAAAATCCATAAAAGAAGGTCTAAAAGATGCATAGGGTGTTTATGGCAACAAAGTTGGCATCTTTATGCCATAAAGACCCCAATAGCCCCAGATCCGAAGTGCAATTCCAAGCATACCCACAAAATCCGATTTTTGCTCCATACTCATAAAAAGGGTAGAAATAGCCCCAAAACAAAATCTAAGAAATAGATGGTCAAGGTTCCAGCTTTTTACCTTGAATGAGCTGAGAATTAAGTAAAAATTCTGGATCTCCTTGCTTCTACTTGAACTTCCAAGCTTCCTTCATCTTCTCCAACTTCAAACACACACACAAAAAGCACCAAAAGGCTCAAGAACACTCAATAAACGTTTAGGGTTTCAATCTAGGGTTTCTCTGAGTTGGGAGGGTGATGGAGGCTGGTTTGGGACGAGATAAAGTGTTTAAATAGGGTGCAAACCCTAAACACTAGGGTTTCGTCCAGACAACTCCTACTCGCCGAGTCGGTCTCCCGACTCGTCGAGTTGATCATTAAAATCCCCGCATAACGTCGAGTCTACTCGACGAGTTGGGCCTCTAACTCACCGAGTCCCAGAGTAAATTAAAACATTACTTGAATTTAAATATGTACCAGGAATCGGGGTAGTGCTCCCTCATCTCGTCCTCCGGCTCCCAAGTCCATTCCGAGCCCTTGTGGTGCTGCCATTGCACCTTCACCAATTCGACCCTCTTGTTCCTCAGATCCTTCGACTTCTTGTCGAGGATAGCTACTGGTCGCTCGATGTAATTCAGGCTGTCATCCACCTGAATATCCTCAAAAGACACCACTGCCGAATCGTCCACTAGACACTTCTGTAACTGGGAGACGTGAAAAGTGCTATGAATCTGACTGAGTTCGGCTGGCAGGTCCAGTCTATACGCCACCTTGCCCACCCGGGCTGCAACCCTGAAAGGTCCAATGTACCTGGGGCCCAGCTTGCCCTGCTTCCTGAACCGAATGACGCCCTTCCAAGGCGACACCTTTAGGAGCACCATATCCCCGACCTGGAACTCCAGGTCCGAACGACGCCTGTCGGCATAACTCTTATGCTGACTCTGAGCGGTCTGAAGCCTGCTCCGCACCTACTGGATCCTCTCTGTAGTCTTGAGTACCACTTCGGTACTCCCCATGACCCTCTGGCCAACCTCACCCCAGCATATTGGGGTCCTGCACTTCCTCCCGTACAACATCTCGAAGGGAGGACGGTAAATACTCGTATGATAGCTGTTATTATAGGAAAACTCGGCCAAAGGAAGGTAAGTATCCCAACTACCTCCGAAGTCTAAAACACACGCCCGCAACATATCCTCCAGAGTCTGGATGGTCCGCTCACTCTGACCATCCCTCTGCGGGTGAAAAGCGGTGCTAAAGTGCAGACGAGTACCCAGCTCGTCGTGAAACTTCTTCCATAACCTGGAAGTGAACCGCACATCCCTGTCGGAAATCACCGAAACTGGCACCCCATGGCGAGCCAATACCTCTCTGATATAGATGTCGGCCAACTTCTCAACCAAAATGCTCTATTGAATCGGAATGAAATGGGTGCTCTTGGTCAACCGATCCACAATGACCCAAATCGAATCCACTCCCCGCGCGGTCCTGGGAAGCTTTGTGATGAAATCCATACTGATATCTTCCCATTTCCACAGCGGAATATACAACGGCTGGGTCTTTTCCTGAGGCCTCTGGTGCTCGGCCTTGACCTTACTGCAGGTCAGGCATCTCTCAACGAACCAAGCTACATCCCTCTTCATGCAGGGCCACCAATAATCAAGACATAGATCCATGTACATCTTCGTCGCCCCGGGATGGATAGAAAACTTGGATTTATGCGCCTCCTCCATCAATACCTGGCGCACACCTCCATGATATGGGACCCACACTCTACGGTGTATAGTCAACAATCCACGGCTGCCATAATCGAAGGAGGAAACCTGGCCCACAATACGCTCACTCTTAAGATGTTCCTCCTTCATAGCCTCCTGTCAGGCCTCTCGAATCCGCTCCAACAGCGGAGTCACCACGGTCATCCTCATGTAGATGTCTCTGATCGGTGCTGCCTTGCGGCTAAGCGCATCGGCCACGACATTGGCCTTCCCCGGGTGGTAGAGGATCTCACAATCATAATCCTTCACCACATCAATCCACCGACGCTGCCTCATATTCAGATTCGGCTGATCCATAAGGTACCTCAAACTCTTATGGTCCGTGTAAATAGTACAACGGACCCCATAGAGGTAATGATGCCAAATCTTGAGGGCAAAAACAACTGCCCCCAATTCCAAGTCATGCGTCGGGTAGTTCGCCTCATGAGGCTTCAGCTGCCTCGAAGCGTAGGCGATAACATGCCCCCTCTGCATCAATACCGCGCCCAAACCCGAGATGGACGCATCGCAATACACAACAAAATCCTCCACGCCCTTTGGCAGGGATAAGATTGGTGCCTCGCACAACCTCTGTCTCAATATCTCGAATGCGGCCTGCGGCTCAGGCCCCCAGCGAAAGACCACGACTTTCCTTGTCAACCGGGTCAAGGGCACGACTATCTTGGAGAAGTCCTGAATGAATCTCCGATAATAACTTGCCAGTCCCAGGAAGCTCCGGATCTCAGATGGAGACCTCGGGACCTCCCACCTCATCACGGCCTCCACTTTGGCCGAGTCGACCGAAATCCCGTTCTGGTGGACAAGGTGCCCAAGAAACTGCACCGCGCGCAACCAGAACTCACACTTGGAGAACTTGGCATACAAGCTCTCCCTCCTCAGGGTATCCAACACCTCCCGCAAGTGCTCCTCATGCTGCTCCCGAGTCTTGGAATAGACCAAGATGTCATCAATGAAAACTATCACAGATCGATCTAACATCGGTCTGCACACACAGTTCATGAGATCCATGAACGCAGCTGGAGCATTGGTGAGCCCAAAAGGCATCACCACAAACTCATAGTGACCATATCGTGTCCGAAAGGCAGTCTTCTGCACATCCTCCTCTCTAACCCTCATCTGGTGATATCCTGAATGCAAATCAATCTTGGAGAACCAAGACGCTCCCTGGAGCTGGTCAAAGAGGTCATCAATCCTCGGGAGTGGGTAACGGTTCTTTACCGTTACTTTATTCAGCTCCCGGTAATCTATACACATCTGATGCAACCCGTCCTTCTTTTTCACAAACAGTATCGGGGCTCCCCAAGGCGAACTGCTCGGTCTGATGAATCCCTTGTCTAACAGCTCCTACAGCTGTGTAGACAACTCCTGCATCTCAGGAAGAGCCAACTGATACGGTGCCTTGGCTATCGGGGTCGCACCAGGGACCAGGTCGATCCTGAACTCCACCTGCCTCTCTGGAGGTATCCCAGGCAGCTCCTCCGGGAATATATCCACGTACTCTCGTACCACTGGCACATCACTCACTGTCGCCTGACCCGCCTCCCGGGTATCCATAACATAGGCGACATAGCCCGCGCAACCCTGCTGGAGGTAGCGCCTGGCCCTCGCTGCTGAACATAAAGCTGGCCCACGTTGTGGCCTCTCGCCCTGAATTACCAGTTCTCCCCCACCTGGGGTCCTGATCCGAACCAACTGCTACGCACAGTCGATCACTGCCCCATTGGGGCTCAACCAATCCATCCCTATAATGACCTTGTTCCCCCACAATGGTATAGGAACCAAATCTACCAAGCAACGCTCCTCGTACAGCCTCAGAACATAATCTCTGAAAACCTCGGACACCCGCACTGATCGATCGTCCACAGTCTCGACCTCTAGAGGGCAATCAAACATGCCCGAAGACTCAGGAAACCTCTTGCTAAGCGCAAAAGAGACAAATGACCGGGTATCACCCGAATCAAACAACACCTGAACCGGGATACCGTTCACATGGAACGATCCTAAACAAACATATAGCATAATACATCAATATCACAAGCGACATATATATAAAAATTAGAGAGAAGAAACCATACCCGTCACCACATCGGGTGCGGCGCGTGCCTCCTCGACTGTCAACTGGAAAGCTCGGCTCCTCACCACTGGAGCCTCTGACTTGACCTTCCGGCCATCCGTAACCCGTGTAGTCGCTGGAGTTGGCGCCACCACTGGCACTGCTGCTGCTGCTGCTGTCAACCTGGGGCAGTTGGCCTTTTTATGGCCCCTCTGATTGCAATGGAAGCAAATCAGGTCTGGCATCTGAACAGTGGGGGCAGGAGCAGTACAATCCCTGCCAAAATCCCCGGTCTTGTCGCACTTATAGCAGCCTGATCCCGACCCAGTGCGACAAACTCCCTCGTGTGACCTACCGTATTTCCCACAGGGGTCCCGGTCCTGCAGGCCCTTTGACCTAGCGTCGAATCCCTTGGGTTTCTTCCTTGAAACCCCAACACCCTGTCCTGTCTCCGCTTTCCTCTTCCTGAGGTGCTCTAAATCAATCTCCCTCTCCCTCACCCTGGCAATCATGGAATCCAGAGTGGGGCAAGCAGAATAGCTAACATGGTCCTAAATGTCAGCCCTCAACATATGATGGTAACGAGTCTTCCGCATCTCCTCATCCCCCGCGTACTGAGGTACCAACAAGGCCCTCTCCCGGAACGTGGCGGTGATCTCCGCCACAGTTTCAATAGTCTGCCTCATATCAAGGAACTCTCTAGCCAGCTGCTGAAGCTCCACAGCCGGCACAAACTCAACCCTGAACCTGGTCGCAAAATATGACCAAGTCATGGCCTCAATGGATGGGGGCCCAGTGAATCACCCACTAACTCCCACCAATCTCTGGCTCGATCCCTCAAACAACCCGCAGCAAAGCGGACCTTTGAACCCTCCGGGAAGAAGCTCGTCAACTGAGCAGACTCGATGTCTGCAATCCATCTCCTGCCCACAATGAGGTCCTTCACCCCGTGAAAGTCTGGCGCACCACTCCCCCTGAAGTCCTTGAAGGACAGTGTGCACGTCCCGGACTGGCTGGACGCCGAGTCACTCCTGAATGTCCGGAGGCGCTCCTCCATCAGCTCAATGATCCCTTCCTTGATCGACCCAAAAATGACTGGGGTCGCCTCAAGGATACCTCTCGTGATCTCAGACACAATGAACTCGTGTAAACCATCATCAACCTGATCGGATCTCGCACCCGAGCCTGATCCTGAACCTGATCCAGACCCTGAACCTCCTGCTCCATGACGCGTAACCACCATTCTGAAATAAAATATTTAAACGTCAGGGTCATACATACTATCGAGAGGTCTCACACACCCTCCAAGTTCCCTGGTTCTATCTCAACCCTCCTTGATTCGAGTACAGATCCTCTACTTCCGGTAGTACGGGCCCATACTACCTTCCACATCTATCCGTACTTTCCTCAAGAATTGCCTTGACTTCACCAAGTCCCTCTTTACTCTCCAACTAATCTGATCATAGGCTTGTCCTAGGGCGCTCTCCGACCTACTCTCCGTCATCAGCTGCACAAGGAGTCCCTACCATCTTTCCCTAACTAGCTTGCGGATACTATCACATATCCGCTCCCTAGTTAGTTAAAGGTAGCTGGAACCCCTATTAGCACAAAGCAAGCAGCATTCGTGCATCGAGTAACCATAACCAAGCATTACCTAATCAGGCTATCATACTGCTGACTAACCAGCCCTAACATACAACTCAATAGGCTCATACAATAGGCATATTAGGCATCCTCCCTAGATCCTTAGCCCTAATCTAGCATGCAGATCTCATAATCATATCATATAATATAACGTAACAGGTATAGGTATCTTGGGGAAAACTTACTTGAGCTCAGCTGGTCGCACGCATCACACACCTTGTTCTTTCTCAAAACTCCTTATTTTAAATTTTAGAAAACTGTTTTTCTTGTAAAAACCCTTCAAGCCCTCGTTTTGAGTCCAGGCACCCCCGATGGTGTGCCTGAATCCCTTAAACCAAGGCTCTGATACCAACTTGTAACATCCCAAAATTGAGACCCAAATTTTTTTGTTTTAGAGTATAATACTTGTAAAAACAGTTAGCGGAAAGCAGCACTAATATTATTTCAAACATAAAGTCACAAATCACAAGTCTTAAAACCATATGATCAAATAGGATAATATCATAGTACAATCTCAGGTTTCTCAAATGCGGAATATCATGTGTGAATGTGTGATGCGCTACTACCCCGCCGGCACCTTCCCCTTAGATGAAGAGGTACCTGAAACCCAAAACTAAAACCGTAAGCACAAAGCTTAGTGAGTTCCCCCAACATAACCGTACCAACAATGCAAAATCTTCGGTATCTTTCAACCGGTAACTATCGGGCATAGCCAGGAGCTGGGCTCCTCCTCGGTATCTTTCAACCGGTAACTGGGAACTAACCTCCCCTTGGTATCTTTCAACCGGTAACTGGGAGCTACCCTCCCCTTCGGTATCTTTCAACCGGTACCCGAGGAATATTTCACCCCCTACTACTGCTAACGCATATCAAGCACAGTAAACATATCAAGCACAGTAAACATATCAAGCACAGTAAATATATCAAGCATAGTAATCATATTAGGCACAATCATCATATCCCATATCAATACTAGATAATTATCACAAAGACAATCGTCTATACAACACTCCTACTTGTGGGCCGGCATTGTGGCCGTAGACCCACTCCTACTAGGAGAAAACTCACCTCAAAGTCGTGTACTGTCTCCACTGATCTCGGTAAGAAAACCAACTCTCCTCGAATCCTCAATCCCTACACAACAACTTTTCTAACTTATCAATTTATACTCGTAACCCTTACAAGGGCCAACTCAAATCCAAGACAAGGTCAAGGTCAACACCTTGATCAATGGTCAATCCTCTGGTCAAAGTCAACATCTGGTTGAATCGACTCGCCGAGTTGGTCCGCCAACTCGCCGAGTCCCCCTGTTCACCTACTGCCATAATCTCGTCCTTACTCGTCGAGTCTAGCAAGAGCTCGACGAGTTCGCATTCAACAACACATCTGACTATCTTCAACTGACTCGCCGAGTTCGTCCTTGAACTCCTCTAATTCATCTTCATCCATATGAAGATGTTCAGTCTACGACTCATCGAGTTCTCCTTGAACTCGTCGAGTCCATCTTCATGCGGTTGGGAAAATGTATTCTGACTCGCCGAGTCTGTTCATCCACTCGCCGAGTCCTATGATTTCCAGGTCTAAAACAAACCCCCTAGCAGGCTAAGTGTTCCTTCCACTCAACCAAAACCATTCCCAGAAGACATTTGGTGAAAATGTATTCTGACTCGCCGAGTCACCCAAGCGACTCGTCGAGTCCCTCCTACTCCAAAACTATATAGTCGATTATAATGGATCTTAATGCATCAAAACAATAGATCTGACTCCCTAGGGTCTATTTCATATGTAAAGTCCCAATCTTGACGTCCATGCATGGGGTTTTTGGCTCCAAAATCCATAAAAGAAGGTCTAAAAGATGCATGGGGTGTTTATGGCAACAAAGTTGGCACCTTTATGCCATAAAGACGCCCAATAGCCCCAGATCCGAAGTGCAATTCCAAGCATACCTACAAAATCCGATTATTGCTCCTCTATATTCATAAAAAGGGTAGAAATAGCCCCAAAACAAAATATAAGAAATAGATGGTCAAGGTTACAACTTTTTACCTTGAATGAGCTGAGAATGAAGTAAAACTTTTGGATCTCCTTGCTTCTACTTGAACTTCCAAGCTTCCTTCTTCTTCTGCAACTTCAAAAACACACAAAAAGCACCAAAAGGCTCAAGAACACTCAATAAGGGTTTAGGGTTTCAATCTAGGGTTTCTCTGAGTTGGGAGGGTGATGGAGGCTGGTTTGGGACGAGATAAAGTGTTTAAATAGGGTGCAAACCCTAAACACTAGGGTTTTGTCCAGACAGCTCCTACTCGCCGAGTCGGTCTCCCGACTCGTCGAGTAGATCATTAAAATCCCCGCATAACGTCGATTCTACTCGACGATTTGGGCCTCCAACTCGCCGAGTCCCAAAGTAAATTAAAACATTACTTGAATTTAAATATGTACCAGGAACCGGGTGTTACAATAACCCTGCTGAAAAAGTCTCCTAGCCCTCGCAACTGAACAGAGGGTTGGCCCCAGTGAGGCCCTCTCTCCATGAATAACCAGTTCTCCCCCACTTGGGGTTCAAACCCTCACCAGCTGGTGCTTGAAATCGATCATGGCCCCATTGGCCCCTAACCAGTCCAACCCGACAATCACCTTCAGCCCTCGCAACGGTATCGGGACTAAATCAACATGAAACCTCTCCCTAAGCACATTCAGGACACAGTACCGAGACACCCTCACAGCACTCACAGTGCGGTCATCCGCAATTTCAACCTCAAGCGGGGAATCCAAAGTCCTAGGCGCATCCCGGAACTTCTTGCTAAGTGGAAGAGATACAAATGATTGGGTAGCACCCGAATCGAATAGAACGTGAGCCGACATATCATTGACCAAAAAGGTCCCTATACATGAGCACATATATACAAATAAGCAATACAAATCAATATCAAGCAGGAAAGATAAAACACGTACCAGCCACGACGTTTGGCGCTGCCCGAGCCTCCTCGGAAGTCAACTGAAATGCGCAGCTCTTCACCGCTGGAGCATCCGCCTTAGCAGGGCGGCCATCAGTGATCCTAAGTGTGGCGGGCGCAAGCGCCACCACTGCTCCTCCTCCTCCCTGCAACCTCGGACAATCAGCTCGTTTGTGGCAAGTCTGGTTGCAGTGGAAACAAATCAAGCCCTTCTTGGGGCAATCTTTGCTCATGTGACCCAATTGTCCACACGTATAACACCTCAAGCCCGCTGCTCGACAGGCCCCATTGTTCGGCTTACCGCACTTGGCACACCGGCCACGGCCCTGCTGGCCCATACTGGAAGAATCAGAGGTTGTAGTAGTGTTGATTATGATGGCATGTGCAGAATTAGAAAGATCTAGTAAATCATCATGTAAAATCAAGAACACAAGGAGTAAATAATTCTCTTTAAGCTCATATTAGATCTAGAAAGGATATACAAATGGGTTTGTACACAATTTTTCTCTCTAGTCTAACACTCCAAATGGTTCCTTACATAATGGGAGTCACTCACTTCCTATTTATAGGAAAGACTCAACCCATTTACACATACAAAGGGGAAAGCCTAAAACACTACATCCAAGAGTGACTTTGCACCCTAACATTCTCGCCCTCAAAGTTAGGATTGGATGTCCGGCTTCAATCTCCAACGAGCTAGCGCGATGAAGACCAAACTCCCCCTCGAAGTAACACCGGTCTTCAAATCCGCAAATGAATATTCGACAAACCCGAGAAGCTTCGAATACCCATCATTCTCCCCCTTTTTATAATAAAAAAAAATGATTATAAAACCCACTAAGGGTGAGAAGCGCCCGAGGAATAGTCTTCACGATACTCCCCCTTGATGTGTACCAAAAATGAATCACCAAAAATCTTGCACGGAAAAACAATCACGAAAAAGCCACAAAAAATTTCCAATTTATGAAAATTTTTGACTTTTTGGGTGAAAGTTGCAAGATTTTTCAAAAACCGGGTAAAAATCGTCACTTTCTGAAACTTGCAGGGACCCGTTGCGCCCAAAACAGCCAAATATGCAAAACTCTCCCCCTTTTCCAAAGCTGGGTAGAAAGCGTCAATTTGCACAAACTGTAGGGGCTTGAAAAGCATTTTCTTCAATTTTCAGCAAAAACAGTCCTTTTTCGAAAATGGGTATGAACCGCCAAACATTCGAAGCCTCAGGGACTATTTTCGAAAATTCTGACATTTGTGCTCCAAAGATACGAAGAGTTGTCACAAACATTCGAATTTTCAGAAAATTTTCGAATTTGGGTGAAAAGTGTCAGACATTCGAAACTTCAATTAATTGATGAGGTTGCCAAATATTCGAAAGTTCAGGGGCTGAATTCGAAAAATCTGCTTTTTGAGCAAAACATACGAAATATTTGCCAATCATACGAAGAGTTTTAAAATTTGTCAAACAGTCGAAACTAGAAGGGCCATATGCGAAACTTTTCCTTCTTTCTTCCCCAATTTCGTTTCTCAGACAATTCCCTTCGTACTTCATACGAAAATTTTCACAGCATTGTCTTCACTTCGTATGAAAATCATCTTCCCCAAAAATTTTCTCTCCTCTTCATACGAAAATTTTCCCAATCACACGAATTCGAAGCATTCGAAGCCTCTTAATGAACAGTAACCTCTGAATACCTTTGAATCGAATTTTCTCACTTCGTACATTCAACCCAAAATCAATTTTTCGTTAATCAATTTTCGCTTCGTTCTTCATTCAGCCAAAAACACGAGTTTGATATAGCGACTCCAAATCGAGTTCGATTTCAATCTATCTCGATCACAAACCAACAAACCCAGACTCAAACTTTCGAAATCCATAAACATCAAAATCTTTGCTTTTTGAGTTTCATTCCAAAGCATCAACAACAAACATTCGCTTTTTCATCACAAATCGTCGAACTTAACCAGCATAATGAAATCAAAATCAACTTCCTTTAATACTTGACTTCGGATAATCGATTCCAATATCTACTTAGACTTCGCATCGACCATCTGTTCGTCAATGGATCCAAGTTTCCATTGATTCCAATCCTTCCATCAACAAACGAAATCAAAAAATCTAACCCAGACTCCAAAATCCCACTGCAAGATTCAATTCATTAACAAAGCATTAACTCCTTGTTAACGAAGCATCAACAACCCATCGATATCAAAATCATCAAAGCGACTACCTGCCTTTCGAATCTAAAACTGATTAATCCAAATATATCGATTTCAACATCAACATAGATTTAGACTCCCAAGCCATCGACAATCGATCCTTTGCACATCAACAATCATTCGACTGTTAACCAAAGCTTCAACCCCCGATTCCTATCTCAAAAATCAACAATCGACATCAACGATCAAAACAAATTCATTTTCCCGACTCCAAATCAATCCTTCGAACATCACACAACGAGCCTTTGAAATCAGATTATGACCATCGTCCATCACACCAAAATCTTTCGACCCTCAAACCTGATATCATTAAAGGACCCTCTAATATCGAAATTGATTTCAATTCCTAAACTGATTTCGATTTTGACTTATCAGAAATTCGTTTGACTTTCAACAACGATACTTTTGATACAAACGAACAACAAAGATCAACTAAATCACCATCGATTGAGAACTAATCAACAAATCTTATCAGAATCGAGTTCGATTTTAAGCTTTAATGACTCAAGCCAAGTTCAATTTCAGTAAAAATTGATTCCAAACAAGTTAAAATCGAAGAAACTTCACTGATTTCGATCATTAACTCAATCGATTTCAAACACGTAATTTCAAGCAAAAATACTTTGATTAACGAGTGACAAGATTTTCGATTCCAGTAACAATTAGACTTCGATCCATTGAAGGAATCGATATTCACGAATGATGAATCCAGAAAAAAATTATTTCGATGAGGCTTTATCAAGATGAACAGTAATAGATCGACTTTTTGGGCTTAAAATGATGAACAATGAACAGATTCATTGTCATGGAATGGGCTTCGAAATCAAATGTACAGGAAACGAATTTGTACATTGGGCTAAAAAAAATTATATTAACAGTAATAATCGGATGAATAGTATCGAGATTTAATTTTGAGTTGAATCTTGAATTAATTGATGAACGGTGGAAATTAATTGGTTTTGTGCTTGATCAATTAACAAAATTGGATCAACAATGGGGTTGAAACGGATTAGATCCAATGAGGCAAGTCGATCAAAAATGAAAAACGCAAAATATGAATCAGAATCATGGACGTTTTGGAATCCATTTGAGAATTTGAGATACCTTTTTTACGAATCGAGATCCATTTGCAACGAACGAATCAAATTTAGAAGATCTTGGTTCTTTTGTTGGAATGAGAAAATCTCCAAATTGAACATTGTACCACCCACTATGCGAGATGTACAACTCGTTCTTCGTGTTCTTCGTGTTCTTCATCAAACCAAGAACATCTTCAAAAGAACCACCAACACTTTTGGGTTTTGACTTCAAATTCAATTCAACTCTTGGAGATTGTTGCTTTGGAACCCAAATTTGCTTCACGGATTTTGGCTTCACAACAACATTTAACGATTTTTGTGAATAAACCCACTTGTTCTTCCTTTTAATCTTCTTCTTCTTTTTCTTTCTCATCCTTTTGCATCTTGAAGACTTGACTCCATGAACAAACCCACTTTCCACAACATGAACATTTTGAGTTTGAATCAAATCTTTTGGAGTTTGATACTTGTGAATTTCTTGGATCACCGGCTTCCGATAAGGAATCATTCCTTCAAACGAATCACAAGAACACAAAATATCATCGGTTTGAACTCCAATCGAGCAAAAAACTTTTTCATCTTGAAAATCAACTTGAATCTTCTTATCATGAACTTCAAGAACATCAAGAACATCATATTGAACTCCATTGTCAACAACTTCAACAACCTTAACAGCACGAAGATCATTTGAGTCTTCAATAAGAGAAATATATTTCTTTCTGAACAAATATTTTTCTTCTCCAATCTTATCACTACTACGTGATGATATGGACCATGTAATATCAGCCAACCATTTGATCTCACAAAGTGGTTGAAATATCAAGTTTCCATGATCATCCTTCAAACCTCCATAAGAAACCATAGTTTCCCAAAATATCCAATTGTTTAACACCAACCCATAATATTGATCTTTATTGACTTTGTATTTGATATCTTCAACGATCACAATCCAAGAATTGTAAGGCAAATTCACCATGATCACAAAAACTTGAAGATTTCTAGAGATAGAAAGTGATTTTGAATGGGTTTTCTAGAGAGAGAAAGCAAAAATCACTTGAATTCTACTGAAGAAAATTGAATTATGAGTAGAATCAAAGATGAATTCGATTTCTAGAATCCAAACTCTCCAAATCACGAAGATCAATGATCAAAAAATGAATCACCAAATCAAGATTGCCATCAAGGATCAATTCTTGATCCAATCAAGAACACCTGCTCTGATACCAATTGTAGTGGTGTTGATTATGATGGCATGTGCGGAATTAGAAAGATCTAGTAAATCATCATGTAAAATCAAGAACACAAGGAGTAAATAATTCTCTTTAAGCTCATATTAGATCTAGAAGGGATATACAAATGGGTTTGTACACAATTTCTCTCTCTAGTCTAACACTCCAAATGGTTCCTTACATAATGGGAGTCACTCACTTCCTATTTATAGGAAAGACTCAACCCATTTACACATACAAAGGGGAAAGCCTAAAACACTACATCCAAGAGTGACTTTGCACCCTAACAGAGGTCTTAGGATTTTTAGCCTGACCTACTGTTGTCTATGTCTGCTCAGGCTTCTGCTTGGTGCGGAAGTCCAACTCCATCTCCTGCTCACGGGCCTTCACCACCATCTCATTCAGGGTTTTGCACCATGTAAAGCTCACAAACTCTCAGATATCATCCCTCAGCATGGAATGATACCTCGTCCTCCTCATATCCATGTCTGTAGCATATTATGGGATCAACAGTGCTCGTTCCCGAAACTTGGCGGTGATCTCCGCCACAGTCTCGGTGGTCTGTTGGAGCTCATGAAACTCCCTCACTAGCTGTTGCACCTCAATAGGTGGTGCAAACTCCAAATCGAAATGCACGACGAACTCTGCCCATGTCATCTCAGCCTCACCGGCTGCTCCCACCTGGCTAGTCACCTCTCCCCAACAATCCCAGGCTCGGTCACTCAGCATACACGAAGCAAAACACACCTTTGCCTCAACAGGGAAAGAACTCGTACACTGGGAATTCTCCATGTCCGCTACCTAGCGTTGGCTAACTATGGGGTCCCTGACCCCGAAGAACTTCGGCGCCCCGCACGCCTTGAACTCCCAGAACAATGGAGTTCAGGCCCCAACCTGGCCCGCAACAATCTCGGCTCTGAATGACCTGAGCCTCTCCTCAATAATATCCATCATCCCTTCCTTGACCATCCCAAAAATCACTAGGGTAGCATCAAGGATGCCCCTCGTCACCTCGGCCGCGATAAGCTCGTGCAGCCTCTCATCAATGGGCTCGATATCGTAGCCCGACCCGGATCCCGATCCTGATCCTGATCCTTCAGCTCCATTTCGTGTCACCAACATACTGCACTGCAATACCATAAAACATAATGATCAGGATTTCCAAAGAGGGGACCCCCCCCACATCGGTTCTCCTTAGAGCCTCCAGATCTAACATTGGTTCGGGTACAGGTCCTGTGCTTTCAGTAGTACAGGCCCAATACTACCTTCCACACCTACCTGTACCTTCCCCAAGGCTCTACCTGATGACTCTAATTCGTCCCAGAACAAAAGATATCTCACAGGCTACCACATAGCTCAAATCCTAGGCTATCCTAAGATTTTGCTCCATCCATGACAAACCAGTACTCAATCATAACAGGTTGCCTTTATGCATGTAAATTATACACAGAACAGGATAAAATAGACTTTTGAATAATAGATTCTACCCTAGGACCACAACCAGGCAAGGAATAGGAAATAAGGCCAAATCAATCATTCTAAGGCTATAAGCTCCTAACCGTGTACAATTTTAAAAGCACACACATAGCAAAATCCATCCGACTATCATAATCCAAATATCAGTATCACATGGCTAACATATTAGGGAACCACTTACTTGAGCTCGGCTGATCACACGCATTGTAATCTCCTCTCTTTCCATTTTAAGAAGTTTTTAACTTTTGATTTTTGAAAACAATTTTTACCATTTCCTTTGTAACACCGGGTTCATGGTATGATTTTATTTAAGTTTTTATCTTAATTTTGCCACGAACTCGGCGAGTCTGCGTCCCGACTCGCCGAGTAGCAGCTGGGTGGACACGGGATTTGAGCGGTGAACTCGGCGAGTCGATGCATGGACTCGGCGAGTCCGCCTATCTGGATGAAACTCTATTTTTAGACATTGCACCCTATTTTACCCATTCTAAAACACCCATTTCGTCCCATTCTCTTCCAGAAGAACAGTAGAGCGAAACCCTAGCCCATTTTGATCCTTGTGAGTGATTTTGGCTTGGTGAAGGAAGTTTGAAGCTTAGAAGAAGAAGGAGGAAGTTGGAGGGTGCAAGGAAGTGTGGTAGATCCGAAATCTACCCTGGGAGAAGCTCCTAACCAGGTAAGAAAGCTCCTTCTTGATCTTTAGTAAAATAGATTCCCTTTTTGTCCCTTATATGTGGTTTGCAAGCCCTTAAACCTCCCAAACTCTGTGTGTTTATGCCCTAGGAGCTTAGATTTATGGTTTGGAACCATTGCATGTCTCAGATTTGGCCAGAATGGGTGAAGAGTCGAAGGGTACTCGGCGAGTGCCAAAGTGCACTCGGCGAGTTCCACGAAGATGGCCTTAGACTCGGCGAGTTGGATAAACAACTCGGCGAGTCCTATGAAGATTGTCTGGTACTCGGCGAGTCGTTCTTCAAACTCGGCGAGTCCCTTGAATATAGCCTTGAACTCGACGAGTTGTTCTTCCAACTCGGCGAGTCATATGAACAGTCACTAGGATAAGAAGGGTTTAAGTGTAGGAGGTCCAACCCTCCGTAGTTGCACGTGGAATTAGCAATTTAACGTGTAGCTATAGTCCCAGAATCTCCAAATCTCCAAGGTTGATGTTCTGATGGAAGATTGGAGCAATTTGTGAGATCTGTTCGTCGGACTCGGCGAGTCCCCCCCTTGGACTCGGCGAGTCCAGTCGCGGGTTTGTTAGTTGTCCCCGTCTAGCGAGTCAGGCTGACTCAGTGAGTGGGAACAGGGACCCGATGAGTCAGAGTCGGGCTAGACATAGAAGGACTCGGCGAGTCGCCATATGGACTCGGCGAGTCCAGTCAATCAGAAGGTTGACTTGGACCAAGGAGTTGACTTTGACCAGTCATCTGACCTTAAGGGTATGTATGAGTACCTAATCCATGTTTACGGATTTATAGCCGGAGGGATTACCGGTGCGGCAGCCAGGCGTAGTCTGAGCAGGTTTTCGGCAGCTACTCTCGAGGTAGGTTTCCTTCCAGTAGGGACGGGTCTAAGGCACCAAGGTCGGCCCGTATAGACGATATGTTAGTATCGGAGTGTGGGCGGAGCCCGTATCTCATAGTTGAGTTTGATTGTGTTATATGCCAGTATGATAGAATTGCTTATACTTGTTGTCTGTGTGATACTTGTATGTTATGGTTTAGTAGCGGAGCATGGGCGAGGCCCGTATCTCCTAGCTAGTAAAGTGTGGGCGAGGCCCGTCTCTCTATGGGTGTGGGCGAGGCCCGTATCCCTTAGCTATTCATTATATGATTGCATGGTATGTGGCATTATGGGGGAACTCACTAAGCTTCGTGCTTACGTTTTATAGTTTTGTTTTCAGGTACCTCTTCAGCTAGGGGAAAGGAGCCGGCGCGGTAGCGGCATATCACACACTCTCATGTTTTCCGCACTGTGGATTTTCTGGGATGTACTCTGAATATTTTATTATGAACGTTTTATAACGATGTTTTATGTATTAACCTAATTTAAAAATGAAATTTTTAGTTGGTATTTTTGGGATGTTACATCCTTAGTTTGAGTCCTGACACACCCGAGAGTGTGCCCGAATCCCTCAAACCAAGGCTCTGATACCAACTTGTAACGACCCAAAATTTCATATAAATTTTTCATTTTTAATTAACCAAAACATTCCCGTAAATATGAAATGACAATGACAGTTTTTTTCAAAATCCATAACATCAACATTTTATTTCAAATATCAGAGTGTCCCATCAAATCAAATGTCGGAGAGTGCATGCCGCGCCATCAAGCTTTGCCTTTGCCCTTGTTGAATCATAAAAGTGACCCTCTTGAACTTGATCTACCGCAGCTCTAAAGGATCCGCAGTCAACCTTCATCAGCAACCTCATCCGAAGTCATCATCAACCGCAATTTACTTACTAGTTACTTAGTTTAACTCTTTATCTACTTTTGTTGTAGTACTCTCTATTGTCCAGTATGCCTTGCATGGCTACGCTTAGAGAATTGATCCAATGTAATTCTTGATTCTCTATATATAGAGCTCAATCTTTCTTATTCAAAAAAAAAAAACTTCTATGCTATCAATTACATCTCTTACTTCTATCTGATTACGCATCTTAAATCTTATACTCTCTCCTTACTCTCAAAGCTCACTTGAATATAACTGAATATTATTTCTCTTCGGAGCAAGTCATTCGTGACTTAATCATTAAGTTTGATCTCACTTACTAACTTGGTCTGAATGCATTCCTTGTTAAGAATCAACTTATGTGTATACTTGATATAACACCTGCTGTCATTTATATTTCCTTACATTTCCGCAACTAACTCTCTAATTATCTAACTCGTTAACTTATTATTATTGTTGAGCTTTTAGATCCTTTGAGATAAACTATTCCACAACTATACTTGTTCTAACGTTTGTTCAAGTGTGTCTCAAGTGTTTCTCTCAACAATTGGTATCATGCCATAGTGGTTGCTTTTTGAAAAACGAAACTCTGATTTTCAAAAGGCCTTCTATACCACTGAAGCTCATTTCTTAAAAAAAACTTTTCAAAAAAAAACAAGGAAAAATGGCACAAGCATTTCTCTGAATGTTTCCAACAGTGTTGGTGGTTCAAATCGAGCCCCAATATTTGTGGCAAATGAATATCATCACTGGTCTCAGAGAATGGAGAGATACTTAAGGAGACTTGGTAGAGATGTATGGCGGTCCGTAGAAGAAGGACCACATGTCCCTGTTCTTACACCAGTTCAAACTGATGGCGCCACAGCCAGACTAGGAGGAGGTCAAATAGTTATGAACCGTCCCACTAAAGATGACCTCGATAAAATGGAAAATGATGTTGTTGCTTTTTATGAAATCTCTTGTGGAGTTGCTCCTAACAACTTCGACATTATCATAAACTGCAAATCAGCAAAAGAGATCTGGGAAGTTCTCAAGAATTTGTACGAACGCTCAGAACAAGCTCAAGATAAGAAGCTCACAACTGCACTCAATGAGTTCAAAATTTTCAAAGCTCATACTGGCGAAAGTTTAGAAGACTCCTTCAAAAGGTTCAACCTGATAGTCACCAAGTTATCGAATGCTGGCACCATCCGCAGTAACCATGAAACAAACCTTCAGTTTCTCAATGGTTTGGGAAGACATTGGACTACTGCTAAGATGATAGTTCAAGGGGATAGAAAGATTCATTCTTTGTCTCTCTACAAGCTCTACGGGGAACTGCAAGCACAAGAATCCACCGTACTCAAAGACTGTGCTGACTTCGGAGGACCACTTGCTCTTATAGCACAAGCTCCACATAATCAATCCTACTCTCCCTCGTATGACACTAATCCGCAGTCATACGAATCCGACTCAGAGTATGATGATGAAGAATAATTTCAGAAGGCTATTGCTCTTGTTAGTCAACAGTTCAACCGGCTGCCACCTCCTTCTTTTCGTAAGAATCAGCAGTTGAACAAACCTCCATTCAACCGTAACTTCAACCCGCAGAATAACCATTCTCGATATCCTAAAAGTTCTCATCCACCACCGCAATCTCAAATTACTCAACCAAAGGAGGCACCACAGTCCATCCAAGCCACTGACTCTGGTACTCCCTCAGAAGACAAAAGTGATGTTGTAATTTGTCACAAGTGCAACAAAGAGAATCATTTTGCAAAAGATTGCAAGGCAAATGTAGTGAAAGACTGAGCATTCTACCTAAGAATGGCTCAAGAATTTGAAAAAAAGGAAAAGGCTAGGGCATACGTAGCCCATGTCAAAAGAGACCATCAAGTTTGGTCATCCAGAGATGAAGAAGAAGCCATCAGCAATGTCAAAGGAAAAGGCAAAATCTACATGCTGGCAACTACGGATGATGATGGGTCTACAAAGCTGGAAAAGAACTACCGCTACATCGCAAAGGATGGAACTCTAAGCATTGTCGAGCAGGTAAAACACATGATTCAAACTCTAAACTATAGCATGCATGACTGTCAACCCTTCATAGACAATCTTAATGACACATGTGTTGCCGTCCTTACAGACTATAACAAAGCTTTAGATGAGAAGAACATAGCATCCCAAGAGATGTTTCATGTAAGAGGACGACTGGACAACAAAAGACTCAAAATGGCTATGTTAGAAAAGGACTTAGAGTTAGAAAAGGATGCAAGAATGTTGAGTGAAACACAACTAGAGATAGCTTTGAACCAAAGAGATTTAGCTCAGAGTGAGATTGTATGCTTAAATCTATTAATAGAAAAACTGTTCAATGAAAGTGAAGCTATTGAAAATTTGGTGAATAATGGAACTGTGGACAATACATACAATTGGGGTTGGTCCAATGGATATCCTACCGCAAAGGATTCCTCACCCCGGTTTAACAAAGATCGATTGTATGTCCCTCCGGACCGAGAATTTCATTTCCCAGTCAATGATAAAACTTTTCCCGAAGACATCAGAACACACTTCGGTAGACTTCATAATCTAAGTAATAACTGTGTCATAGAGGAAATTGTGTCTGAGGTTTCGGGTCACATAAGTGATCAAACTCCTATCTGTGGCACAATCTATCCAAATTCTCAGACTTCATCAGTGGTTGATGAAGAAATTATCATAGAGAGTCCCGAAGTCTCACAGGACTTCCCATATCTGCCCTCAGACCGCAGTGTCTCTCACTGTAGTCATGAGCCACAGAAGTCCCACAAAAGTCCCACTGAAGTCCCAACTCAGTCTTACTCTGCGGTAGTCAAATCATTCTTACCGCAGTCCTCAATAAAAAGCTCTGTGACTCTTCAGCCAATTCATCATGAATTACCCATAGAAAACTTTGAAGTGGGTCAATGCTCTCAAAACCCTGAATCTTCAAGTTCGGATGAATCAAGCCCTCATTTTCAAAAATTTTCAAAGGTTTCCAGGAAACGGCATCTGAACACCAATGACTGCGGTTCTCCAAAAACCTTGGCAAAAAAGGCTTTCAAAGAGGAAATTCGATCCCGATGCACAAATCGACAAATCTTTTCTAAAAACAAAAGACATGTCAGATTTCCAAAATCTAAGAGTCCAGAAAAGTTTGTTTTCTCGCACTATTTTTCAAAAAACTCTCCCATCAAGAAAACATACAAAAAGGAATGTACAGTCTCAACAGTCATTCCAAACTCATCTGACACAACCCAAAAGAAAGTAAGGTCTTTTCGAAGCAATGGTTTTCAAATCTATTCCTCAGATGATCCAAAATGGAAGGGTATCTTACCCACTCCAACACTTTTAAAATCACATAAAAATTTTAACAAGTGGAAGGGTATTTTACCAAACCCAACAAAAAGGTCCAAAAAATCTACACGTGCTAAATCTTTTTCAAAACAAACTTTTTCAAATTCCAACAGCACCAATGTCAGATCTTACCAACCTCGGACCGGTCACAAGCCTACCTCATTATTTAGACCGCTGACCAAACAAAGTGTCAGAGCAAAAGACAAAATTTCAGCATGTCAATGCCAATGTAGTTGTCAAAATGGTTCATCTCATGTCAAATCTGGTCCTTTTCAGAAACCTCGTAACTTTTCTAAAAATCGCAACACTCCAAAAAATTACAAACACCCAGGACTAGGATTAAAAGTTGGCACGAAACCAGTCCCTGCAACCTCGGTTCATGCATCAATCAGAAACTCATCTTTTGTCCCAGGCTCCAAACTAGTTTGGATGCCTAAACTAACCGTGTAATTCTCAGGCCTTGTGCAAGGAGGAACAAGAAGAAGAATGGTTAATCGACAGTGCCTGCTCCTTGCACATGACCGGAAGGTTAGAATACCTTCGGGATTTCAGGCCAATTTGCAACGGTGGAAATGTCACATTCGGCAACAATGCGAATGGGATAGTCCGAGGTTATGGTGTTCTTACTACGGGAAACTTCTCTATTCAACACAATCTCATCAGTGTTGGTCAACTATGTAAGGCAGGCCATCGAGTTGAATTTCATGACCAATTTTGCTATGTAATGACAAGCGATAGGAGCACATGTCTGATCAAGTCCCGATCCGAAGGTACTATGTATCCTCTGGACGTGTCTCTGATCATAGGCAAACCGCAGTTATGCTTCCTATCCAAAGCAGTATCCGAAGTCAGCTGGCTATGGCACCGCAAGCTAGCTCATCTCAACTTCAGATACATCAACAATTTGGTCACCGGAGAACTAGTCAGAGGTCTTCCAATCCTCAAGTTCAGCAATGATACTCTCTGTCCTGCATGTGAATGTGGAAAGCAATCCAAAGCAAGTCACCCCATGGTGATTGACTCCTCAATTTCTGAACCACTGTAACTCTTGCACATTGATCTCTGCGGTCCATCTACCGTAGGCAGTCTTCATCACAAGAAATACATACTGGTTATAGTTGATGACTTCACACGGTTCACCTGGGTCTCTCTCTTAAGACTCAAATTAGAAACTTCGCAGATATTGATCAATTTTATCAAGGAAATTGAACTTCAGATCAAGTTACCAGTACGACGCATCCGAAGTGATAATGGAACCGAGTTTACTAACCATCTCCTAAATAGTTTCTTGGTTTCAAAGGGCATCACTCACAACTTCTCAGCTCCCTACACACCGCAACAAAATGGGGTAGTAGAGCGAAGGAACCGCACTCTAGTAGAAGCAGCCAGATCTATGCTTAACTTCGCACAACTTCCTCTCTACTTCTGGGCCGAAGCAGTGGCCACAGCATGCTTTGTGCAGAACCGAAGCATTGTATGCAAGCGTCTCAGTAAAACTCCTTATGAGGGCCTTAACAACCACAAGCCAAATGTCCGATTCTTCCATATATTTGGGTGTAGATGTTTCATAATCAACAACAGAGACCACCTTAATAAACTCACACCAAAGTCTGATGAAGGCATCTTCCTTGGCTACTCCACTAACAAAGTTGCTTATAGGGTTCTCATTAGACGCACAAGGCTAATAATTGAAAGCTTCGATGTGAAATTTGATGACTATCACATCCGCAACACCGCTCCATCAACCGAAACCACAGAAATCCTAGAAAGTGATATTCCTACTTCTTCGGGTTCACTAAACCTAGTTGAAGTAAACTATGATGATCTTTTCGACCCTGTAGAAACAGCCAAGTTATCCGAAGTTCTTATGTCCCCTGAAGCTCTACAGCAGCATGCTGACGTATCTGGTCCTACACCGTCCGATGAGGCATCACTAAATACTTCCACCTCGTCGGTTGAGGGGGAAAACTCAACTTCGGACCATACAAAAACCATCGAGGTTCCAGTACTAGAAGATGCATCTCCAATCCCTATCCGCGGATAATTTCAACCATCAAACGTTTCTTCGGACTCGGATGATGAAAACATAGAGAACATTGACACAAGAAAAGACTCGAGGATTATCACACTCCCATCCGCAATCCAGGGGGAACCTTCTCAGGTTCAAGGGGAACTCCCGTCCGCAATCCCGGGGGAACCTTCACCATCTGCCCAAGAAAACTCTGATCCCACCTTTCCAGTTCAAGACAATTCAGCAGGATGTTCTCAAATCCAGGGGGAACTGCCATCTCCAACCGTAGAGTCTTCCGATATTGAAGACATTCCCTCTACCGCAGCTGCTGATCATCTGCAACCCCGTCTACAAGTATGGACGAAGGACCACCCACCAGGTCAAATCATCGGCAACCCATCCGCGGGTATCCAGACTCGATCTTCCAAGGATTTATCTGATCACTGTCACTACGCAGCATTTATGTCCTCGGTCGAGCCCCGAACGATCAGAGAAACATTACTAGAAGCAGACTGGATATCTGCAATGCAAGAATAACTAGAAGAATTCAAAAGAAACAAAGTATGGCAGCTCGTTCCGAAGCCGCAAGGTCACACTATTGTTGGTACTAGATGGGTGTACAAGAATAAGTTGGATGAATCCGGTGCGGTCGTCAGAAACAAGGCAAGGCTAGTTGCCAAGGGATATAGTCAACTTGAAGGTATTGACTATGATGAAACGTATGCTCCGGTGGCATGAATGGAAGCCATCCGTATCTTCTTAGCATACGCAGCTCACAAGAACATCAAGGTACATCAAATGGATGTGAAAAGTGCTTTTCTCAACGGTGAATTAAAAGAGGAGGTTTATCTTCAGCAACCTCCGGGCTTTGAAAGTCTTGAATTCCCAGACTACTGCTACAAGCTTGAAAAAGCAGTCTACGGTCTAAAGCAAGCCCCAAGAGCGTGGTACGAAACACTCTCTGAATTTCTTGTCTCGTCAGGATACAAAAGAGGAGTGATTGATCCCACTTTATTTAGAAAAGCAAATGGTAATCACCTTATGCTTGTATAAATATATGTGGATGATTTCATCTTCGGATCAATTGATCAAAAAATGGTGGATGAATTTGCTAAGCTCATGACCAACAAGTTCCAAATGAGCATGAATAGAGAGATTAACTTCTTTCTAGGACTTCAAGTGAAACAAGTCCCTCAAGGGATATTCATCCATCAGGAGAAATACACCACTGAACTGTTAAAGAAATATTCAATGGACAATTGTTCTTCGACTAAGGTCCCCATGGCCTTCGGATATAAGATATATGCTGATCCCTCAGGCGAATCAGTGGATCACAAGACTTATAAAGGTATAATTGGCTCATTGATGTACCTCACCGCAAGCCGAACAGACATTGTCTTTGCAACAGGTGTATGCGCAAGGTACTAGGCTGACACAAAAATGTCACACATGACTGCAGCCAAGCAAATTCTAAGATACTTAAAGGGTAGCAAGACTCTTGGCTTAGGGTACCCCGCTGGGAATGACTTCAGCCTACAAGAATTCACTGATGCGGATCATGCCGGATGCAGACTAGATCAAAAAAGCACCTCCGGTGGATGTCAATTTATGGGTGGAAGACCCGTCAGCTGGTCATCAAGAAAACAAAATTGCGTATCACTGTCTACCGCAGAAGCTGAATATGTGGCCGCAGCCAGCTGTTGTTCACAAGTCTTATGGATGAAAACACAACTTATGGACTACGGATACAGAGTGCTACGGATACCAATTTATTGTGACTCTGAGAGTGCTATAACGATTTCTCACAATCCAATTCAGCACTCTAAGACAAAGCATATTGAACTACGGTATCACTTCATCAAAGACCACATCCTGAAAGGTAACATTGAACTAATTTTTGTCCATACTCATGAAGAGATTGCTAATGTATTCACAAAGGCACTTGACTCTACAAAACTCAACAGTTTCTTACAAATGTTAGGAATGATGAATCCGGACCCACAATTCTTTTTGAATTGATAGGTGCCGCAGACCATATACTCTATGTACCGCAACTATATATCATATTTATCTTTCAATGGTCCTTATTGTTTGTTGTTACTAATTTTTGTTCAAGTGTTCTCCTCAGTTCTTCTACTGCAGTCATCTAACCATCCATCCGCAATGACAAAAGATCCATCCGCAATGAAGTCTCAATCCGCAATCACATTGATTGATTTCTCAACTGTTTCATAAATTCTTGAAACATGATGTGCTATTTAATGATCCTTCATTAAATAAGAAAAACATTCAAAAAAACATTCCTTGTGTAACATATCACTGTCCCATTTCCACTCTTTGAATAAACCTTGTGTCAGACCTATTTTAGGCATGATGACAAAAAGAACGGTTTTCCATGAAAAATCCCTTTTTAAACCGTCTCTTCCTATTACCCCAAAACGTCAAATCCGTTACATCTTCCCCTTTTACACAACGGATTAAACCCCCCCTCACCACACGTTCTTCAGACGTGATGTTTTAGGGACTGACATTTCATTAAATGCTAACCCCTTTTGGTAAATCTCAAAAAAATAAATTAAACCTTCTCTTATCTGTGGCTGAGATTTCCTTTCCTAATCAAAGAAAATAACCCAAACGTTTTTACCTTATTAAATTTCACTTAGGGTAAAAAAAATAACTGTTTCAAACCCGCCACTATAAAACCCCCTTCTTCTTCCCCAAGAAACTTTTACGCTTTCTGAAAAATCGACGAACTTCTTCTCCTTCATCTTCTTGTACTCTGTTTTCCTGCAAGTTTCTTCAACTCTTCAAAAATGGTGAAATCCGGCATCTCGAAGAAACATTCCAAGGCATCTGCCTCAGCACACCTGTCACACCCTCAAAACCAAATGAACGGCGGAAACGTTCTGGGGTGGAGGACGTCATGTACAGTATCACAACAATGCAAGTAGTAAACAAGCAACAACATCATCCATTGCATTAATAATATAATTTCATACAAGTGTGTTCCGTTAAGTTTTAAAGACACCAAAACAATATACATCAAAATATAAGATGAGTCTTGAACGAGCTCCATCTTCTCAAAACCTGGCTCTGGTACCTGTCTACTGGTGACCTGAGAATACAAGTTATTTTGAAAGAGTTTATCAGCTTTAGAGCTGGTGAGTTCATAAGTATATTAGTGTCTGTGTTTGTATGAAAGCATTTGTAAGATGTTTTGTAAGATGTACTGTGTGTTTGTAAAAGTTTTGTATTTGTTTGAACTATCCTAGAAAACCCTATGTTTCCTACTAAAAGTAGCCTTCTACCAAGGCATCTAGTGTCTGTGTGTGTATCCTTTGTAAAAGTGAGTATTTTCCCAAATCCGACTATCATTAACCAAAAATATAGTTTTTACATTATTGTTTATTGTGTGAAATCACAAAGTAAAATGTAAAGGGAAAATGTTATAGTACTTTAATGTAGTATTATGAAACTACTGCCGTACTAACTACCTTAAGTTAATTGTATATTTTAAGGTAACATGTGATCGGCCTGTATCTTGCTACCGACTTAATAGTAAAGTGACAATGTAAGATGCCACAAAAATGACGTTTGGCACCCGTAGAGATCTATACACAAACTCATGCGCTCCCCAATTAAGGAGATTCTGATACAAAAACAGTCATGGCAGGTAGTGCCATGCCCTGTTTAATGGCTCACATAAATGTATTAATGTAAATGTTATGTGAATTGTGTGCTAGCTATATTGTATGTTCTTTCTCTGTCTAGCCTGTATGTTTGTTTCTCATCACTCTGTTTCATGTTTGTTTCTCATTATAGTATGTATTGACTCATGTATGAACTGACTCATTGTATGTTTCATCGGTCTAGTAATAGTATCTTCCTAAACTACCCCTATGGTAGCTTACTAGCAACGTATGAACATGTTTGTATACCCTTGCTACCCAAGGGTATGGACTTGAATGTAGGAAAACCTTTTGTATCTATATACATATACATAATATATAACTAGGATTCAAACGACCTTCGGACAACTAACCTTGATACCCTAAGACCACAATCAAACAAGAACAGGAAGCAGGGTAGACTAGCAGTCCTAAGTCCTTCTTAATCCTACTTATATAACTATATTTATATAGATACACATAATATAAGTTAAAAGAGGTTGATAACAAACCTTTTATATCTATATACGTATACATAATATATAACTAGGATTCAAACGACCCTCGGACAACTAACCTTGATACCCCAAGACCACAATCAAACAAGAACAGGAAGCAGGGTAGACTAGCAGTCCTAAGTCCTTCTTAATCCTACTTATATAACTATATTTATATAGATACACATAATATAAGTTAAAAGAGTTTGATAAATGTATTGACAATAAAAGAGTTTGTAAAACAGTTTGAGGTAAAACAGTTTGATAACCAGTTTGAAAAGTAAGAAAACCATTTGTTTGGTAGTTATTAATCACATGTGATTGATATAATAACTATAATTGTTCAACTTGTATTCCCCCCCCCCCCATAAAAGCATTTAAAAACATTTAAAAGGTTAATTAAGGGGTATGAACTCACCTGTAGTTGGTGGTTTGGATGAACTGAAGAAATAGGATTGCTAGGTGTCAAGTGAAGACTTGTACACACACAATGATCCTATTTAACATATAAATACAACATATATGTATCTAATTAGACTTTAAACAACTAATTAGCAAAGTGAAGACATCCTAAGACAAGTTAAACACCTTATATAAGTGTTATAAGTCTCAAGGAATGCATCTAAGTGTTGTAGAACAATGCTATAGGGTTTAGGGTTCAAAAGAAACCCTAACTTGAGTTTACGGTTTTGTGACCTCAACCCAATGGGTTTACGGTCGTAAACTCTAGAGTTTACGGTCGTAAACTCCCCCTCTTTTGACCATTTGTTGATTTGAACGTTTCTAAGTCCATTGAAGTGTTTCCTCTTGAAGTATAAGCCTAAGGAAGAAGCTAGGGCACCATTTCACTCCTATTTGGAGTTTACGGCCCAAAGACCACATCCCTTTGGGTTTACGGTCGTAAACCCTAGAGTTTATGGCCGTAAACTCTTATGGATGTTGGTATTTCGATGATTTCAAGTCCTTAACACATCAAGGTAAGGATCTAAGTTAGTTACCTAGGCTTAGGAAGGGACTAGGGACATTTCGATCCCTTAAAATGGGTTTACGGTTCAAGAACCGTAAACACCATTTTCTTGGTGTTTCTTGGATGATTTCATGTTATAATGAAGTATAGCAAGCTTAAACACACTCTAGGATAGAAGTACTTACTATATGGAAGCTTGAAATGAGCCAAAATGCCAAGAACACTAGTGTGTGTTCTTGGTGTTCTTGGTGTAAATGGAAGAATCAACCTTTTGGAATGATTTCACGGTTAGAAAGGTGTTAAAACACTAGATTAAGTGATCTACTAACTTGAAATGGTTGAAAACACTTACTAGATCGAGATCTGGAATAAATCCTGTGATGATACTTGAGAGGATTTGCTTTTGTTCTTGAGAAATTTGGAAAAATGATAATAAATGACAAGTGTCATATATATACCCCAAATTTCTGGGTTTTTGGCTGAAAATATTTTATTCCCGGTAGTAACTCCAATTTCTTGAAGTTTTAGGAATAACAGTGATGCACTATAACCCTAGGGCATCCTCTCTCCTAGTATCTCCTAAAGTATAAATCCTAAAATAAACAAACTTAATCCAAAAAGTCTGAAAATTTAACTGTAACTGATTTGACTTCTATTGAATTGACATGTTGTACAGAATAGAAATTTCGGGTTGTCACAACACCCAACTGGTTCAGACTTTGCCTCAAGAAGCCAAATGCCATCAATTGCTTCAAGCAATTTTAGGGCTGTGTTCGAAGAGCATTCCTCTTATAATGCTCCGATCAAGTTGATGATCAAGTTCCTGTCCAATCACCCACTGTTTGGTCCCTTCGATTCCTTCACAGATGTGGTTCCTCTTTCAACCCTCTTCAAATGTGCCTTCTCTGCATATCGACCCCTTGAAAATCTTCAAGAAGTGCATCTGAATCTGGTGAACGATTCTTTGGTTATTCTGACCAAAGAAAAATTCCTCAATGTCATCAACCTGTTAGTTCATCCTTCAACCAAGGTCTTCACTCCAAGCATGGCAGACATTCTTTCTGCACTCTACCAAATAGGTTACCAAAAGAAGATCAAAGGCATAGGCAAGTTCAAGAAAAATCAGTTGCCTGCGGTGTGGCAGTTCGTTTGCCACTTCGTGATCCGCAACCTTTCAGGCAGAACCGGAGGCACTGATAACATGGGCCTCAAGCTGTTAGAATTAGTATAGAGTATTTTCACTGGCCACGATGTCAACTACGGTCAGATCTTGTGGGATGACTTCTTGCAGTACATTCCCAAGGAAAGTCCAAGAGAAAACCCTACCGATCTCACCTTTGCTAGATTCTGGTCTCTATGCATCTCAGATCTTCATACGGATGCAGGACTTAGCATGGGCAACGATGTCAACCTCTTCATCACCAAAGATCTAAAAAGGTACAATCCCTCTACGGATCAATCTGTTTTTGGACCCATTAGACGGCTACCAGTCCACATTCTGTATACCCTTGGACTTGAAACCATTGATGTCACAGACCATATAGAGGCTACGGAAGGTATTGACCGATACCTTCCTACCCCGCCTCTACCTAAACAAGCCACATCCGCACTCACCATCCCTGGTAGTACCGCAGTCCCATCCTCCACCACTCTATCCAACGTGTATTTATCAAAAAGACGCAAGCAGTTAGCGTCAGTCCACCAAGGCCCCCTGTAACGCCCCGATTATTTAAATAAATTAATAAATGTAAGTCCCGGACTAATTTGTGAAGAATTTTGATAGTTGGGGGGTTGTTTAGTAAGTTACGGAGTTGTTTTGAGAAGAATTATAGAAGCAAGGGTATGTTTGGTAATTATTGGGTTAAAATTGAGAATATTTTATGGGCCAGGGGCTAAAGTGTAAGTTTTGGGCTTGATTTGAAAGGAATTTAAGAGGGTAGGGTTGAATTGGTAAATTATGGACTCATTTTTGAGAGAAAGGAGGGAATGAGGGGCCGATTATGTCATTATGGAAATAAGTTTAGAGGGGCACCGGGTATATACCCCTTACGGGTACCCTAACCCTAACGAGAGAGTTCAGCCGCCATATGTGGAGTGACCGCCCCTCCCTTCGTTCATTGTTCCGATCAGTCGGAGTAACCGCTGCCGCTGCTCCTTCTCCGTCCAAACACCACAACGGCGCCACTCTCGTAGACCGGTCGAAGTCATGAGCCACCGGAAATGTTCCCCCGACAAAACCGAGACATGCTAAAGACCGACGCCTCGGCAGTGCTGCTGTCGATCTCGAACATTCCCCTTCTTCTTCTTCTTCTGTCTCACCTTCATCCACGCTGCCGATGTTGCTAGGGCTGTCCAGCGCCGCCGCCAACCGCTACTATTGCAGTTGTGCTGTTACATTAACGCTGCCATTGCATCTGCTGCCGGCATGAGCAAGGTTTATCGAGATGGGGCGATGGGACCCTTGGGAGAGACCAGGAGAGCTGAACGTGGTTGTTGTCATCGGAAGCCGCCGTTGCTGTTGCCGTATCTGTCGCTGTTGTCCGTCATCTCACGCCACCGCCACCCCCAAAGGCTGTTTCTTTCCGTTGCCGACCTCCGCCCGTTGCACACCTCTAGGTGGGGGTTTGTTCAAGTTAGCGTGATGCTACTGCTGATTATGTTTCTTGTGTGTATGTTAGTTAGTTAGTGTGTGTTTATCCTGGAGTAAAGCATTGTAATTGTAATTTCCAAAAGATTAATGAAAAGAAACTCAAACCACCACCGTAAGGTGGTGGCCGCCGCCGCGAGCCACCATTGACCACCACTACCCGAGGTGGTAGTCGGTGGTGCCCCACAAGCAAACCCTAATTGACCTAGCAAAACGCTAATGGGCTTAAGGATTAGTTTTGGGCTTATTGGGCCATGTTTGGGTGAAAAACCCTAATTAGGGTTTAGAAAACCCTAATTGTGAGTAATTGGGCCTTAGACTTATTGGACCCACTTTTGGGCTATTGAGATTGGATTGTGTATGAAGCCCAATTTCTCCATATCATTGATCTAGTAGAGTAAACGACTTAATGGATTAAGTCCTTAATGGGTTAAGTAAGAAACACTTAACCCTAATCATCATTTTATGTGAAACCCTAATTTCACTTGGGCTTTGTGTTGGGCCATCCAAGAACAAGCAAATGGACTACAACAATTTAATGGGCTTTAGGGTAAGGCCCATAAGAGGGTTTGGGCCCAATTTGGAAAATTGGGCCATAGTTGGGCCTAGATGGTTGTATGGTATTGGGCTCTTAGAATGAGACATGTTGGACCGGACTGAACAATTAGGCCTTAAGGGAAGTCCATGTAGAGGTTTGGGCCCAATTTGGAAAATTGGGCCAAAGGTTGGGCTTTGAGCCATAGTTGGACTTTGGGCCTTTGGATTGGGCCTTGAGACTGAGTCAAGCTAAGTTAAGGGTAAAGTAGTCTTTTACCCCAAGCATGGAATTATGGATATGTGATAGAACCCAATTATTAATTGGGTGTTATTTTGGTGTTGACAGTTCGGGAATCTGTCATCCATCAGCTGGGGTTGAGTCTGCGGGACTTCAGCAGTGTGGGATTGTGTCTACGGGACTTCAGCAGTGTGAGGTGAGTCCTCTTCCAGTAGGAACGGGTCTAAGGCTACAATGTCAGCCTGTTTAGATGTTAGTAGTACCAGACTTCAGTCCGATGCCGGGCGGGGCCCGATGCAGTGATTTAGCTTACGTGTTATATGTTATGTGTTCCGGACTTCAGTCCGATGCCGGGGAGGTTCCGAGAAGTAGTTCAGTATGCTTGATGTCTTTGTGATTCAGGCATGTCTATGTGTATGTGTTCCGGACTGCGGTCCGATGCAGTATGCAGTATATGTGTTATTGTTATATGTTATGATTATGTTATGCTATGTTCAGTCAGTTCCAGACTTCGGTCCGATGCAGAGGGCAAGGCCCTAGTTAGTTCCGGACTTCGGTCCGATGCAAATGGCGAGGCCCTAGTTAGTTCCGGACTTCGGTACGATGCAGAGGGCGAGGCCCTAGTTAGTTCCGGACTTCGGTCCGATGCAGAGGGTGAGGCCCTAGTTAGTTCCGGACTTCGGTCCGATGCAGAGGGCAAGGCCCTAGTTAGTTCTGGATTTCGGTCCGATGCAGTGGGCAAGGTCCTAGTCAGTTCCGGACTTCGGTCTGATGTAGTGGGCAAGGCCCAGTATGTGCTTTATATTTTATTGTATAGTATGTGGTAGTTTGGGGAGACTCACTAAGCTTCGTGCTTACAGTTTTCAATTTTGGTTTCAGGTACTCAGTTTTCAAAAGAGGAGCTCGGAAAGATTGCAGTGCACACAACATTTGTTCAGCCTGGGATGTTTATACTCTGATATACATAACAGTTGTTATATTATTCTGAGATACATTGTTGTGATTTTTCTATGACATATGATCACTATGGTTTTATTACTGATTTAAAACGAAATTTTCAGACTGTATTTTTGGGATATTACAAGTTGGTATCAGAGCCTTGGTTTGAGGGATTCGGGCACACTTTCGGGTGTGTCTGAACTCAAACTAAGGAAGTGGTATAGAGTTTTCAAAAGAAAAACCATGTTTACAAAGGGATTTTGAGAAAAGAAAACAATTTTAGAAAAAGTATAAAGAAAAGAGTCTTAGAAAAAGCGAAAAGAATTTTGAAAAAGAGAAAAGGGTGTGGTGCATGCAATCAGCCGAGCTCAAGTAAGTACTCCCAAATTACCCATACAAGTTCATGTTATGATATGAGTATCAGCTTTATGAGAACTGCATGCTAGTTTAGGGCTAAGGATCTAGGAAGGATGCCTTATGTGCCTGTTATATGTGTACCAGCTTATTGAGAACTGCATGCTAGTACAGATTAGTCAGTATGATAGCCAGAGTAGTATATGCTTGATTATGTCTACTCAACGCCCGAATGATGCTTGCTTTGTGCTTTTAGGAGTTCTAGTTGTCTTTCACTAACTAGTAAATGAATATGTTAAGTTACATATTGCAAGGACTAAATAATTTCAGAAGGTTAGGTCTAGCTCTATTTCGCAGCTCTTGTTTGAGTCCAACCGTTGTAGGGTAGGATCTCTCATTCGAAGAATTATCTAGTCTGAGTAATATATAATAGTATTCGTGAGCTAGTTAGGGGAATAAAGCATGGACTTCTTATGTAGCTGATGGCGGAGAGTGGGTTGGTGATTACCCTAGGGCAAGCCTAGGATGAGATTAGCATGAGATCAGCAGTAGTAGTAGAAGGGACTTGGTGTAGTCGAGGCAGTACTTGAGGAAAGTACGGATAGATGTGGAAAGTAGTATGGGCCCGTACTGCTGAAAGTAGAGGATCCGTACTCGAATCAAGGAAGGTTGAGATGAACCCAGGGAACTTGTAGTGTGTGAGATCCCTCGAGTTTGGATGAGTATTGTGATGTTAGTGATCGTATGTTGCCGAGTATAGTGGCGCTACGTGGTAGACCAGATGGTAGTTCTGGTGTCGACGAGGGATCAGGCTCGGACTCTGGAGCCGGGCAGATTGATGATCAGATGAGGGAGTTCATTCCATCTGAGAATTACGCGCAGTATCATTGACCAGACTCATATGATCCTTAGTGTGATCAAGGAGAGCATTATAGAGATTTGTGATGAGAGGCCGAGTGCATTCTGCACTGAGATAACAGTCATGATAGAGACCCGTACGTTGATGTTTCGGGAATTCAGAGTTTGTGAGGCTTCAGACTGTCATGGGGGTTAGGGACCCCATTGTTAGCAGCAGATGGTTGGAAGATGTCACCAACACTTTTCGTACCAGACGTTGTCTCGAAAGGAGACAAGATCTGACTTACTTCTTGTCTCCTGAGGGATAGAGCACGAGATTGATAGGAAGAAGTTGGTAGTGAGTTGAGTGATGATGCGGTTAATGCTATGTCATGGGATGACTTTTAGACCAGATACTAGGCAGAGTGTGCCCAGGCGATTGAGGCGTAGCAGTTGGCGCAAGAGTTGTTAGATCCCACCAGACGACTGAGACTGTGGCAGAGATCATTGCCAAGTCTCGGGAAAGAGCTTATATGGTACCACAGTATGCAGCAGATGAGGAAATGAAGAAGATAAGTTATCAGAACATACTGTAGAATGATAGCAGGGAGATCATGAGTATCTCGGGGTGCAATACCCTGAATGATATGACTTCTTGAGCTTGGGAACGAGATATGGACTTGGAGCACATTGGTAAGAGGGAACCAGATCAGTTGCTTATAGTGAGGGGTCTCGGGAGGAGACCGTAGATTTCAGATCAGCTTCTGAGAGGCCAGCAGGGTCAGATTCGGTGCAGCACTTGTGGGAAACTGCACAAGGGAGCCTTTTGTTCCAAGGGTTGAGTAAGTGTAACCCTGAGTTATCCTTGGTTTGTGTCTAAATTATATTTTCAAGAGATGTAATATGCCAATTGCATACCGAGAAGCATTAGCGAATATTGATAGAGCAATTCCCCAAATTACGGGATTGAGAAAGTACAGCGTCATCTTGGTTTATTCCAAGACTGAGGAGCAGCATGAGAAGCACCTGAGGGAGGTGCTAGAGATTTTGAGGAGGGAGAGAATTTTCGCAAGGTTCTTCAATTGTGAGTTCTGGTTGCGCGGGGTGCAATTTCATAGGCACCTTGTCAATCAGAAGGATATTCTAGTCGATCCGGCCAAGATAGAGGTCGTGATGCAGTGGGAGATTCCGAGGTCTCCAACTGAGATTCGGAGCTTCCTGGGTCTAGCGGGTTATTACCGGAGATTTATTCGGATTTTTAGAAGTTGTGTGATCTTTTGGATTAGCTGGTGTTGAAACCCTAGCAAGGATAAGCATGAGTTCTAGCAGATTGGTCATGGGAGGGTAGGAAGAATTGAGAATTTTTTTTTTGCAGTTTTGGGTGCTGTAGGGCATTAGCTGAATCAAGTGGGGGAGAATCACCCAAGGATTCCGAAGCAAGAGCGGTGATGAAAATGGGATAAGTTTCGCATCCTTGTCAGGAAGGAAGAAAGCCCAATCGGCTGTATGATTTGAGAATAGTGTGAGATGGAAGTTCAGAAAAACTTGCCAATAAGGAGACCGCGTTCCCGTAATGTTTGCTAGCAAGCCTTAGGGAAGCAGGTTGGGGATTCCAGTCAGGACATGAGTTGAGTTGAGTGCGGGTCAAGCGCGTGTTCGATCCAGTATGGAGAGTGTTATAAGTCTGCGGGTGTAGCCGTAGCATTCACTAGCAGCTAGATAGTCTTAGAGTGTTGTAAGTCTGCAGGAGTAGCCATAGCATTCACTAGCAGCCAGATAGTGTTAGAGTGTTGTAAGTATGTGGGTGTAGCCATAGCATTCACTAGCATCCAGATAGTGTTAGAGTGTTGTAAGTCTGCGGGTGTAGCTGTAGCATTCACTAGCAGCCAGATAGTGTTAGAGTGTTGTAAGTCTGCGAGTGTAGCCGTAGCATTCACTAGCAGCCAGATAGTATTAGAGTGTTGTAAGTCTGCAGGAGTAGCCGTAGCATTCACTAGCAGCCAGACAGTGATAGAGTGTTGTAAGTCTGCGGGTGTAGCCGTAGCATTCACTAGGTTGGTAGATAGCGTGAGTGCGTTGTTAGGACGCGGAAAGAACAGTAGTACCCACCAGTTCGGGTGTAGCAGTGAGGATATGGAAATCCACGGATTGGATTTTGGAATTACCCAGACGGATTAGACATGGTTAAGCCAGTGTTAAGACGGTAGGAGCGCCACTATAGTTATGGGATTAGAAAAGCAAAGGACCATGTGAGGTCGTTTGTGATTTAAGGATACCTTTGGTTATGTAGCAATCACTTTAGCCTTGGTTTTGGTGACATCAGGATTTGACGCATGAAACCAATCAGTTAGATCAGAAGGCCGTTAGGGCCACAATGACAAGATAACTAGTAGCAGCTAGTTCCAGAGAAGGATTTCGTTCAGAAGTTGTGTGAGGCGACTAAGTAGGGAGTCCTTTGGCTATGCAGCCGGGCTGGAACCCGGTATTTTAGATGATTGGCGAAAAAATTGAGACCAGGTAGGTCTCGGTAGATGTCGGAAAGTATCTATGTACCATCATACTACTTCAGGCAGATAGTAACCAGTCAATTTCCGTGTTATAGGCAGTGTTAGTATTTGTGCTTAAGTTGCAAGTACAGACATAATAGTTGATTGATTGGGAAGTGACAAGTCACTCACAACAGGATTATCTGAGTTTTGGACAAGTATAAGTGAATCACAGGGATAACTGGATCTGTGATTCTGTTTTTCTAGTGGGAGCCTGGAGATTTCAGGAGATGAGTAGGCAGCTGAGAGACAAGTGGAATGGATTCGGCCATAATGATTCAGTAAGAGTGGTCTGTCAGGGATTCAGACCATCTCGAGACATCAGAATTCAGATGAAGTAGATGTGATCTTGTTGCGAGGGATTAGTTCGCCTGCAGATGTTAGGACTTTGTGATGATTGGTCACAGCTACCCTGAGAAGGCTAGGGTGCGCCCAGGATGGTGACCATGTTACTTGAGTAGTTAGCGTGTAAGGAATGGTAAGGAATGATTTCGAGGACGAAATCTAATTTAAGTGGGAGAGAGTTGTAACGCCCTGATTATTTAAATAAATTAATAAATGTATGTCCCAGACTAATTTGTGAAGAATTCTGACAGTTGGGGGGTTGTTTAGTAAGTTACGGAGTTGTTTTGAGAAGAATTATAGAAGCAAGGGTATGTTTGGTAATTATTGGGTTAAAATTGAGAAGATTTTATGGGCCAGGGGCTAAAGTGTAAGTTTTGGGCTTGATTTGAAAGGAATTTAAGAGGGCAGTGTTGAATTGTTAAATTATGGACTCATTTTGAGAGAAATGAGGGAATGAGGGGCCGATTATGTCATTATGGAAATAAGTTTAGAGGGGCACCGGGTATATAACCCTTATGGGTACCCTAACCCTAACGAGAGAGTTCAGCCGCCATGTGTGGAGTCAGCCGCCCCTCCCTTCGTTCATTGTTCCGATCAGTCGGAGTAACCGCTGCCGCTGCTCCTTCTCCATCCAAACACCACAACGGCGCCACTCTCGTAGACCGGTCGAAGTCATGAGCCATCGGAAATGTTCCCCTGACAAAACTGAGACATGCTAAAGACCGACGCCTCGGAAGTGCTGCTGTCGATCTCGAACATTCCCCTTCTTCTTCTTCTTCTTCTGTCTCACCTTCAGCCACGCTGCCGATGTTGCTAGGGCTATCCAGCGCCGCCGCCAACCGCTATTGTTGCAGTTATGTTGTTACATTAACGCTGCCATTGCATCTACTGCCGACATGAGCAAGGTTTATCGAGATGGGGCGATGGGACCCTTGGGAGAGACCAGAAGAGCTGAACGTGGCTGTTGTCATCGGAAGCCGCCGTTGCTGTTGCCGTATCTGTCGTTGTTGTCCGTCATCTCACGCCACCGCCACCCCCAGCGGCTGTTTCTTTCCATTGCCGACCTCCGCTCGTTGCACACCTCTAGGTGGGGGTTTGTTCAAGTTAGCGTGATGCTGCTGCTGATTATGTTTCTTGTGTGTGTGTGTGTGTTAGTTAGTTAGTGTGTGTTTATCCTGGAGTAAAGCATTGTAATTGTAATTTCCAAAAGATTAATGAAAAGAAACTCAAACCACCACCGTAAGGTGGTGGCCGCCGCCGTGAGCCACCATTGACCACCACTACCCGAGGTGGTAGTCGGTGGTGCCCCACAAGCAAACCCTAATTGACCTAGCAAAACCCTAATGGGCTTAAGGATTAGTTTTGGGCTTATTGGGCCACGTTTGGGTGAAAAACCCTAATTAGGGTTTAGAAAACCCTAATTGTGAGTAATTGGGCCTTAGACTTATTTGACCCACTTTTGGGCTATTGAGATTGGATTGTGTATTAAGCCCAATTTCTCCATATCATTGATCTAGTAGAGTAAAGGACTTAATGGATTAAGTCCTTAATGGGTTAAGTAAGAAACACTTAACCCTAATCATCATTTTATGTGAAACCCTAATTTCACTTGGGCTTTGTGTTGGGCCATCCAAGAACAAGCAAATGGACTACAACAATTTAATGGGCTTTAGGGTAAGGCCCATAAGAGGTTTTGGGACCAATTTGGAAAATTGGGCCATAGTTGGGCCTAGATGGTTGTATGGTATTGGGCCCTTAGAATGAGACATGTTGGACCGGACTGAACAATTGGGCCTTAAGGGAAGTCCATGTAGAGGTTTGGGCCCAATTTGGAAAATTGGGCCAAAGGTTGGGCTTTGAGCCATAGTTGGACTTTGGGCCTTTGGATTGGGCCTTGGGACTCAGTCAAGCTAAGTTAAGGGTAAAGTAGTCTTTTACCCCAAGCATGGAATTATGGATATGTGATAGAACCCAATTATTATTTGGGTGTTATGTTGATGTTGACAGTTCGGGAATCTGTCATCCAGCAGTTGGGGTTGAGTCTGCGGGACTTCAGCAGTGTGGGATTGTGTCTACGGGACTTCAGCAGTGTGGGATTGTGTCTACGGGACTTCAGCACTGTGAGATGAGTCCTCTTCCAGTAGGAACGGGTCTAAGGCCATAATGCCGGCCTGTTTAGATGTTAGTAGTACCGGACTTCGGTCCGATGACGGGCGGGGCCCGATGCGGTGATTTAGCTTACGTGTGATATGTTATGTGTTCCGGACTTCGGTCCGATGCCGGGGAGGTTCCGAGAAGTAGTTCAGTATGCTTGATGTCTTTGTGATTCAGGCATGTCTATGTGTATGTGTTCCGGACTGCGGTCTGATGCAGTATGCAGTATATGTGTTATTGTTATATGTTATGATTATGTTATGCTATGTTCAGTCAGTTCCAGACTTCGGTCCGATGCAAAGGGCAAGGCCCTAGTTAGTTCCGGACTTCGGTCCGATGCAGAGGGCGAGGCCCTGGTTAGTTCCGGACTTCGGTCCGATGCAGAGGGCGAGGCCCTAGTTAGTTCCGGACTTCGGTCCGATGCAGAGGGCGAGGCCCTAGTTAGTTTCGGACTTCGGTCCGATGCAGAGGGCAAGGGTCCTAGTCAGTTCCGGACTTCGGTCCGATGCAGTGGGCAAGGCCAAGTATGTGCTTTATATGTTATTGTATGGTATGTGGTAGTTTGGGGAGACTCACTAAGCTTCGTGCTTACTGTTTTCAGTTTTGGTTTCAGGTACTCAATTTTCAAAAGAGGAGCTCGGAAAGATTGCAGTGCACACACCATTTGTTCAGCCTGGGATGTTTATACTCTGATATATATGACAGTTGTTATATTATTCTGAGATACATTGTTGTGATTTTTCTATGACGTATGATGACTATGGTTTTATTACTGATTTAAAACGAAATTTTCAGACTATATTTTTGGGATGTTACACCCCAGCAACATCACCAAGAAACATGGAACCCCGAAGAAGAAAGATGCTCCCAAACAAATTGAACCATCAAAGAAACGGAAACTCAAACAAACTGTGTCCTCAGATGACGAATCAACCAAAAATCGATCTCACTCTCCCTCTATGAGTGACTCTGATGAGGATGCACAACCTATCTCTATCCTCAAGAAAAGAAAGACCAATCCCACAGAACAAATGCGTGACCGGACTGATGTCGCAACCTCTCAAAAGGCTCCGGTAGTCCTTGGGGTGGCCGCAGACCCATTCAATACCACCATCGAATTCCACTCAGACACAGAAAGTGTGTCTATTTCAAATGAACGTGGAGAATCACCCCTAGCTCACTCCCAAGGGGATGGAACTGGTTCTCGCCCTAAGGTCTCCATGGCTTCCCGTCTACATTTCTCTTCCCCCGAGGAGTTGAACTCCATCCTTTTGTCTGTAACCAAAACACTGCAAACACCTTCCCAACCGCAGGCCAATTCTTCCGCCCTTGCCAGAACTGAGCCGAGGCCAGACTTGACCACAGGTCAAGGAGACCAAGGAAGCTCAGGAAATCCTACTCTACTTACATCTTTTACAGGTGGTTTAGGCACGGTGAGCACCATTGTGCAAGGATTCGTGGACCCGAGGGACACCTCGGTGCGATTCCAAGGATTTGACGGTGACGAATCAAATGATTCATGGTTACACTACAATCCGGTCTCCGAATTCGATATCAAGAAATATGCCGCTTTCCGTAGGGCATTTCAAGCAAGGAAGGACCAGCAAATCAAGCAACTTCAACAGAAACAACAAGAGATTCAATCCGTAGCAAAGTATTGGGCGGACGCCATCAATAACGCCAATACCGTAGCCACCATTCTGAAAGTACAAGAGTGGATGTCCACAATGGCTGAAACAATCCGCAATGCTCAGTCCACTCGTGGTGGTGAAGGTACATCTAAACTCCCTCCAGCTCCAGCTCCAACTCCAACTGTTAGAGATTCTCAAGACGAGGGCACCGCAATAGAAGTTAGCTCCGCTCCTACCTTCGGATTCGATGACTTTAATCTCAATGAGGTAAATCACCCTAACCCTTCTGATGATGATTTAATGATGTTTGATGAGGAAGAAGCTTCGAATGGCTCTCAACACTCAACCTCCAAGCCGAAAGAGAAAAAGAAGAAAAAGAAGATCGTTGTGTCCAGAAAAGAATTTCTGAGTCTACAAGCCAAAGTAGATCAGATTCTTGTTGCGGTTAAGCCCACTCAACCGCAACCTGAAGACTTACCAGGACCGCAGTCACTCATTGAAAGAATTGAACGACTGGAAACCCGTGAACGCCTAGCTGCTGAGCGAATTTCTTTAAAAGTTGAAATGGGAATTCGATTCCTGGATACAAGTCGCCAGGCTGATCATAAGCAGTTTATGGCTACTGCGGAGCGCCTTATCTCTGAGGTATCCACAATCAAGGCAGATTTACAAACAGCCATTGCGTACCAGTCAACTCACTCACAGAAGCTGATAGCTGAAACTCACACTGCCTATGAGTCCACCATCTCGGTTCTTCAATCTACCATCAACAGACTTCAACGCTCCCTGTCTTCAAACTTTCATGGTCCTGAGATTCTTCAACTTACCAAGGAGATTCATCGACTACTCTTCAACACTGCCATCCCAGACAATCAGCAACTGGATGATGCTCTCAAAGCTCAATTCCAGGAGGTGTGTGCCAAAGTCGATGGTCTTAAGCAATGGCTTGAGGATGCTCCGGTTTTGCATTCCTCAAGAGGGGAAAGTGATGAAGACCATCATTCAAACAGCGTCTCTCAACATAGGAGCCCCCTGTCATCAATGAAAAAATTCCCTCTCCGCAACCATCACCTCACAAGAATCCAAGTCATCAGACACCACCGCATCATCAGTCTCCACCGCAACAGAAAATCATTCAAGAAACTTCTCCTGAGCGACCGAAGACTCCTCCTCACTTCAAGAATCTAGCATCCAACATGTCATCTGAACACTCCAATGACTCTCCCACAATGAAACAGAAGAAAGCAGATTGGAAAGCAGCCAAATTTGCTGAACTCATCTGGAGAGAAAACGGATTCGACATCACCATGGATGAATCCTTAGTCAATTCCTGGATCAATCCCCACCGAAGACTGCTAGATGATGACTATAAACCCTACCTTACTTATGTTGAACCCCCTTCTGACGGTTACTGGGCTGTTCCAATCTCCCCAAATGCTAAATACTTCACTGTATTTGAGCAGTTTGACCGTAGCCTACCTAATCACAAGAGACTGCCCATGGAATTCGAAAGACTCAATCGATTCTATGCCAAACATGCTTCTTCAATAGATAAAATCTGGTCTAATGATAGACCATCCGCAGTCAAGAACTTTAAGCCCCGGAAATTGATGAAAGCTGACTTTATCCAGTATACTCTTACAAGAAGGAATCAGGACTATGTCCGCACCCAAGCTGACTTCCCATGCATTAATCCAAAAGAAGTCTTCCTGATAGCTAAGGTGTTCCAAAACAAAAGCGAGAAGTATCCAAAGATAAAGATAGCACTTGAAAGGGCAAGCACATTTCTAAGGGAAATCGTATGTGACTTCGCAAAGATTGATGCAGACATTTACCCTACTATTGCCAAAAAGTTTGATCTACCACCACTTGACCCTGCACCGATGCCTACTGAAGGTTATCAAGAGAGATCCCTAGGTGCAACAAACTTCCCAGAACTTGGAGTCATTTTCAAAAGAAATGTCGATAAAACCAAATATTTCATTCCCATGACTGCCATGAATCATCTCACAAGGAAGCAACTTGAAATTTGTCAAACCGCAGTTGAAAGATCAAAACACACGACTGCCGAAGTCAAGTTCGAAATTTTAAGGAGGATCACCTGGTTGGAGAATGTCAGAAAGTTTTGGTGGATTCTCATCAAGTTCCTAAAACTTGATAACTGAAGAGAAGTTAAAGAGGTCACTTAGGGGGAAATTGTTGAATCATAAAAGTGACCCTCTTGAACTTGATCTACCGCAGCTCTCAAGGATCCGCAATCAACCTTCATCAGCAACCTCATTCGAAGTCATCATCAACCGCAGTTTACTTACTAGTTTACTTAGTTTAACTCTTTATCTACTTTTGTTGTAGTACTCTCTATTGTCTAGTATGCCTTGCATGGTTACGCTTAGAGAATTGATCCAATGTAATTGTTGAGTCTCTTTATATAGAGCTCAATCTTTCTTATTCAAAAAAAAACTTCTATGCTATCAATTACATCTCTTACTTCTATCTGATTACGCATCTTAAATCTTATACTCTCTCCTTACTCTCAAAGCTCACTTGAATATAATTGAATATTATTTCTCTTCGGAGCAAGTCATTCGTGACTTAATCACTAAGTTTGATCTCACTTACTAACTTGGTCTAAATGCATTCCTTGTTAAGAATCAACTTATGTGTATACTTGATATAACACCTGCTGTCATTTATATTTCCTTACATTTCCGCAACTAACTCTCTAATTATCTAACTTGTTAACTTATTATTATTGTTGAGCTTTTAGATCCTTTGAGATAAACTATTCCGCAACTATACTTGTTCTAACGTTTGTTCAAGTGTGTCTCAAGTTTTTCTCTCAACAGCCCTTAGGCTCAGATGTACCTGAAACAAATCAACAAACTGTAAGCTAATGCTTAGTGAGTTCCCCAGAGCATACCCCACATAATCACATAATCATATAATCCATATCAATCACATAAGCCATGCATATAAACATATAAGGATGCCCTGGACACCCTCCAGGGTCTTACTCTAGGATGCCATGGGCACCCCCACATGGTCTTACACCTATGCGCCATGAGCCCCCCCCCCCCCCCCCCCCCCGCGCATGGTCTTACTCCGAACCCCATGGGCACCCCCATGGTCTTTACCTGGAATGCCATGGGCACCCCCACATGGTCTTACAACCAAGTGTCATGGGCACCCCCATGGTCTTTCATGCAAATATCACAACAACATCTAGCATACCACATAGCATATACCCCACTAGAATACCACCTAGCTTATAACCAACTAGTGTACCACATATCACAAAATGGGTCGGCCTTGGTGCCTTCGACCCATTGGTATGGTGAGGAGACTCACCTCAATCCAACTTTAGCTGAATAAGTCCAAGCTCTGAGAGTCAGCTTTGCCAACTCCCTAATCATAAACAACTCCTTAGTATACAACTAAACCCTTCAGATCCTTAAAAGTCAAACTTGGTCAACCATAGTCAAAGTCAAAGTCAACGGTCAAGGTCAACAGTCCATGTTGACCTAACTCGTCGAGTGCATCTAGAAACTCGTCGAGTTCCTTCGGTGTTCATAGAACCGGGGAAAAACCCTAGCCAACTCGCTGAGTTATCTCATCAACTCGTCGAGTTGCTTAGCATCCAGAAACATGGAAACCCATCCCAACTCATCGAGTCGTCAGGGTAACTCGTTGAGTTTCCCCTGTCTTCATGCGTTCAGTCCTTTCCAGTCGAATCTAAAGCTCCATACAACAGATCCTTAACCATAAAGACGTTTAGAAGGGTAAAGTTTCCAACTTTACCCCCAAAGACCATTTAATATGTCTTAAACTCAAACCCTAGCTTCCTCGAGGAAGGTATTGACTCATTAAGCCTTTAAACCCTCATCCCATCGACCCAAAAGACAGATCTGATGTCCAAGGGTGGACAAATCACGTAAAGTTTCTAACTTTACGTCCATGCATGCGTGAAATACTCCCTAATGTCCATTTTAGCCTTCATTGTGGACATAATGCATGAATGGGACATGGAGGCTATTAAATTTTGCAACTTTAATCCTATAGAGGTCTTATAGAGGCCATATCTACACTCCTAACCTCTGGAAACCTCTTATCTTGGGACATCCAACCCAAAGTTCCAAAACAATCCCTAAACTACCTAAAGATGAGATCTAAAACACTACATGTCAAGGTTATGGCTTTATACCTTCAAAATGCAGCCCTTGATGTAGAGTTTCTGGATCCAAGATCACTCCTCCAAGGTTGCTACTTTTCTCTTCAATTCGTCCTTCAAAAATCACACCACAACACTCAAAACTTCAAGGGACAATAGGGGGAGGCGGTTCTAGGGTTTCTCTGAGTAAGGAGGCTGGTAAGGAGGCCAGCCCTAATGGTTAAGTTCTTTAAATAGGGTGCTAAACTTGGAAAATTAGGGTTTTCCTTTATAGTGCCTACTCGTCGAGTTGGGCCTTCCAACTCGTTGAGTAGACCCTAAGACCCGCGTCCAATGTCGATCTCTACTCGTCGAGTTGGGCTCCCCAACTCATCGAGTCCCAATACCAAACCCTAAAAACTTAAAAGTAAATGATACCTGGAACAAGAGTTACATAAAACTCGGGAATACCAAGTCAAAGCATGTTGCAAATACCAGTTCAGTAGGATCCCGAAAATATCGGACTTTTAGTTACTTAACCAAGACTATATACACCTGTAAAACACACACAATGGGCACAATATTCATACACCTTAGACATATTAAGCTACTGAAACACTTGTATTCGTATCTTCATCATTTTTTCTGTAATTTTCATCCAAATCAATAAAATCAATCAAGGCGGCTGATTATTATAACCTCCCAAGGTTTTATGTCGGAGATCCTATCAAGGATCAATGGGTTTCCTTGTAAAGCACTCGTGCAACATTGTTCTAATTTTGTTTAGCACTTCAACCACAGCACCACAGCCTCTCATGCAATTTGGTTGATTTTTGACCAAAACAATTTGTCGCCCACCGTGGGGCAATGGTGTTATTAATTCTCGAAAAATCTTGTCCATTCAATCAACCTTATCTTCTTCCTCTATTCCTCCTATTTCTTCTAAAAATCTTCCACCACCTCCAAGTGGACCTCCCGATCAGAGGAAAACTCCCGATACCTCTAACATAAACACCTCTCCATCAGCCATGGGAATCCAAGATCCCTGGGATTCTTGGATCCTCCAGTTTCGATCTGTAATAGTGAAATCTTCTCCATGGTGAAGATGGTAACACAACAAATGAATCAAAAATAGTAGGACAACAAAACTTTGCTCAAAGAAATGGAAAGAATAAGAGCATATATCCACAAACCACATGAAACAACACCTTCGATTTTGCAACCCATGATCCTCGATTTCGACAACACAAGATCCTTAGGGACTCGTCAAGATAATACAACATTGGAAGATGTTGTTGCTTCAACTTGTGGAGCAATCCTAAATAATCAATCACCTATGATGTAGGATCCTAACAAAACTCTGAGGATCTTGATGCAGGTTTAAGTCCTGCCATGGCTAGGGAACTTCAAACACTGAGACACATGATCCCTAGTGTACCAGGAGTAGTCTAACCTATACCAGAAGCATCTTCTTTAAGCCATAAGATCTCGAGATTTGCTCCATCAATAGTCGATACTGAAGTTCCAAAACACTACTAGACTCCTAATATAAAACCTTACGACGGAACTACGGATCCTGAGGAACACGTAGAACAATATAGGGAAAGAATGGAGATCATCCCTATTCCCTCATATTTGAAGGAAGCTTTCTTGTACAAGGGTTTTAGTTCGACCCTCAAATGATCAGCCTTAAAATGGCTACTTAATGATCCACCATACACTATTACTTCATTTACACATTTAGTTCATCTTCTTAACAATCAATTTTATTGGAGCGGAACTTTCTAGAAGATCACTAGTGATCTTTATCGGGTAATCCAAGATCCTAAGGAATCCCTTAGGAACTTTGTAAATAGTTTTGGCAGGGAAGCCTTGACTCTCCCCATCATCGATATGGAAACCACCATAGAAGCTTTCAAAATGAGTGTGAAGAAGGACTCTCCTTTTTATGAACATCTTGTAATGAGCCCATGCAAAAGGATAGACGAAGTCAGGAGCAGAGCGTTAAGGTTCATCAGACTAGAAGAGGACAAAGAGATCTAGAAGAGGAGAAACCCTCCTAACTCATACGATAACCAAAAGAGGAAGGCCGACTCCTCGGTCCAAAGATCCTACAAGTCAAAACCTTATTCCAAACTTGACCATCATAGGGTTAATGTCCTTGAGGATGAAGACGATTTTCCCAAGATTACTGATTATTGTTTTTCTATGGTTGTTTCAGGTATAATCTATGATATGTGGGATCTCGATGACAAAGAAAGGTAGCCAATGAAAGGAGAAAAGTCCACTAGCTGGAAGGATAAGTCCAAGTGGTGTGCATACCATGAAGACTTTGGCCACATTACAGAGAATTGTGTAGCTCTCAGGAAGGAGATCAATTACATCCTGAGCAAAGGATATCTCAAAGAGATTCTAGGAAGAAGAAACGAAAGATCCATAAAAAAGATCAAGATCCACCTAAGATCTTAGAAAAACCAGGATCCCCTCCTGCAGACGCCAACGTAATCAATGTTATCCCCAGAGGTTTTGACATTTGTAGAACATCTTAGTATGCAGCAAAAAGGCATGCCAAGGTGTCCAATACCAAAAAATAAGAAAGGCCAGGAAGAATACGTCAATCATGAACGAGAAGGAAATCATCTTCGATGAAACAGATAGGGAAGACATTCAGGATCCCCATCACGACGGATTGGTGATCACTCAATACATTTCTAACCAATTTGTCAGAAGGCTCCTTGTTGATAGAGGATCCTCAGTCAACATCATACTCCTAAATGCTCTAAAAAGAATGAACATCCTATAATCCGAGATAGTTAAAAGATCCTCAATACTGATAAGATTTAGTGGCGAAACAAAGCATACAGTCGGGGAGATCAAGTTACCTATCTACATAGAGGGGGTAAACTATATGCAACGCTTTTGTGTTATTGATACCTTATATTCCTATAATCTTATTTTAGTTAGACCATAGATCCATCACATGAAAGCAGTCCCCTCGACATACCACCAATGTGTAAATATGCCCCCTCCTTAGGGCAGTGAAGATCACGGTCGACCAACAAGAATCTAAGGAATGCTACAAGACCTCGATGAAATCTTCCACAGTACCACGACATGCATAGAAATTAAAGCAGGTGGTACGAGGCATACTAGAAGCAAGAGAACTCGATGTGAAGGAAGTGCCCCTAAACCCTGAGGATCCTAAATCCAAAGTCCTCATAGGACCCTCAATACCAGAACAAATCAAGCAAGAACTAATAAAGTCCTTAAAATAAAGAAGGAAAACCATCACATGGAAACTCGAAGACATGACAGTTCTATAGATAGAAAGAGAAGAAAGTTTGTACCTGAAAAGGACCAAATCATCCAAGAGGATGTTGAAAAACTTCTTAAGACAAGAATGGTTAAACAAGTCAAGTTCCCAAGATGGCTAGCCAACGTGGTGGTAGTACAAAAGAAGAACGGAAAATGGCGAGTATGTGTGGACTACATGGATCTTAATAAGGCTTGATCTAAGGATCCTTTCCCTTTGCCACACATCGACTCCATGATAGATGCCACGACATGCCATGGATTACAAACATTCGTGGACGCCTCGATTAGATTCCAAAAAATATAAATGTAACCATCGATCAAGAGGATACTACCTTCATAACCCTTACATGTATATATTTCTATATTGTTATGGCTTTTGGTCTTAAAAACGTAGGGACAACGTACCAAAGACTAGTGAATCGAATGTTTAAGGACAAACTGGGGGACACCATGGAAGTCTACATTAATGACATGGTGGTCAAATCCAAAAGAGATAAAGATCACCTTAGGGATCTTGAAGAATTCGTCCATATATTAGATGGATACAACATGAAGCTAAACCCGTCCAAATATCACTTTGGAATGAAGGCAGGAAAGTTCCTTGGTTACATAGTCACCAAGAGGGGATTAGAAGTGAGTCCTAGCCAATGATCTTCATATAGGGAACCACTCCTCCTATATCTTTCAGTATCTTGGAAAACTGTAAGTGTTGTTCTGGCCAAAGATCTAGATGGTGAACAACATACTATTTATTATGTAAGTAAAAGTCTTTTGGCTCCTGAAACCAGGTACTCTCACCTCAAAAAACTAATACTTGCACTAGTTACAGCTTCCACCAAACTAAGACATTATTTTGAAACTCATACATGTTAAAACTAACTATCATGTTAAGAATGTCATGAGAAAACCAGAAATGTCAAGCAGAATGACTAAGTGGTTAGTGAAGCTCATCACATATGACATTAAATATGAACCAATATCCTTAATAAAGTCACAGGCATTAGCAGATTTTGTGGCTGATTTTAGTGATGATCTACAACATGAAGCAGAATTAGAAAGCCAACAACTCCAAAAAGAAGAAAGCAGGGGAAAATGGACACTTTTCACAAATGGAGCTTCCAAGTTGGGAGGAACAGGCCTACGGATCATACTAAAATCGCCACAAAGGGACATCCTACCCCATTCAATTAGTAGTGAATTCAATGCAACTAACAATGAAGCAGAGTATGAAGCACTGATCATGGGGCTACAACTGGCCAGGGATTTTCAGATCAAGGTTCTTCATGTATATGTCGATTCATTATTAAAAACTAACCACTTTAATGGATTCTATGCAGTTAAAGATGAAAGACTAGCACTATACCTCTTTCATTCGTGTTTGGGTTTCCACACCCCGCTTGGAAGATCGATATCTTACTATGGCATGTGAGTAAGGGGTTCATTTCACACTTTAGTGACTTGGCAAACCTCTTATTTTTGAACATATGTTAAGATCCTAAGGTTTAAAGAGTTAATGACCTCTTTCTCATGATTTTAGGTTTCTACACTTTGCTTGGATGCACGATATCTAACTATGAGATGTAAATAAGGGGATCATTTCACGCTTTAGTGATTTGGCAACCCTCTTATTTATGAACATATGTTAAGATCCTAAAGTAAATTTTTAAGGTTTATAACATTATCATGTTATCTTACGAAATGGGATTTTCCCCAGTTATTATCTGAAGTTGGGATTTTTCCCAGTTATTATCTATTGTTGGGATTTTCCCAAGTTATTATCTAAAGTTGGGATTTTCTCCCGTATAATCTAAGTTGGGATCTTCCCCATCATTTTCGCCAGTATTTCTTAAGTTGGGATCTTCCCCAATATTTCTTAAGTCGAGATTTTCCCCATTAAAACTCTAAGTTGGGATCTTCCCCAGTGAATTACTATATGGGATCTTTCCAAATATTACTTGAGCTGGGACTTTTCCCAGTAAATTCTAACGTTGGGATCATCTCCCAAAAACATATTCGGAAGAACTCTCTTCATGATGATAAAACCTATCTAAAGTAATGTTCAGAGAGATTACCAGACGATCATTTGGAGTTTAAGCTGACATCAGATTCTATCTATCCTTACTCCTAAGATTGACACTTACAGTTCTTTTTCTTTGAAAAAGTTATGCAACAACTTTCAAGATTTTTTAAATAAATTTAAGGATACCGGATATTTCATGATCCCAATCAGATGGTTATTTATTTCAGATTATTAAAATCCTAATAATTTGTATAAACTCTAAACTTCTTAGGATCTTAATTATCCGAAAAGATTTTGAAAAACTCATTATCCTATTTCTACAACGAAAGCTACCATGCAAGAAAAGAGAAAAACCAAAGCATTAAATTTAAAAGGGGTTGCCCTCCAATCTAACAAAAGAAATTATTGTTTTACATACCAAGAAATTAAAATTGATTTAAAACTTAATCAAACCTAATTCAAGGTATGATTACCCCCGACTGGTGATCCTCTGTCTCCATCTCTTCATCTCTTCTCTTCTTCTTCTTTGCAGGATCCTGAATGGCATTAACATGTCTGCCAGTCAACTTGGCCAAAGCTTCATTTAAACCAACCACATTCTAAGATCATGTGTTCACCATATCCTTCGCCAACTTAATATTCGTCACCCAAATGGCTTCTGCGACACTGTTCTTTACCTCAACAATCACGTCCTTGATCTCCAAGGTGTTCTCCAGAAGGATGTCTTCTCCTTCTTGGCCAAGAGCTGACCGATATACATGGCATCATCAAGTTCCACGAGGGAGAAGCAAGCGCTAGAATGTGTAGCCTTGGGTCCTGAAAATTACAAACAACCCTCATCGGTTCGAGTTTCCTAAAATGAAAAAGTTAAAAAGAAGGATCCTTACCAGTAGACATCAGAGTAGTGGTAGAAGAACCTTCTTCGAAGTTGGAATGGTCAAACTTGCAAGATCTTTGTAACAACGTAAATTTTCAAATCAAAAATTTCAATTTCAAAACACATTTATTCCAATTATAAAACCACAAGGTGTCACAATGTCAAATCACCAAAACTCATTTCCAAAATTATATATAAAACTCCAGGATCCTCTCAATCATAACTCAATCTCCAATGTGTGTACAATCAAGCCAGTGCCTTCCAGTGATCCTGAGAAGCACCTGAAACACATAACACATAACACGGTAAGCACAAAGCTTAGTGAGTTCCCTAAAATACCACCCACAGCTTGTAATGCCCGTGTTTCTAGGCTAGGCATTTATATTGACATTATAGTCTAGGTTAACCTTTGTAACTCATTTTGAAGAAATGAAAAGGAATTATGTGAATATTATGTGAATTATGTGTTTTATGCTTAATTATTAGGGCTTAATTAATTAAGAATAAAAATGAGCGTCAAAAATTAAATTTTAGATAAAGCCGATATCTATTAAGAAACTTGTAGTGGGCTTGACAAGGATTACGAATATATAAAGAATGCCGAAATTCGAGTTATAACGAAGAAGTTATGACCTGTCGAAGTTTCGCGACAAACCGGCACGGGGCCGAATGTCGTAAAAAGTGAGTTTTTGATAAACTACTTTTTGGCCTTAGTGATCTAAACGAAACTTGTAGTGTTCGTTAAACCGAGAGTAGGTATAAAAAGAACGCCCAAATCTGACTTCGTATGAGGAAGTTATGATTTTTCGAAGTTTCAGCTTAGCAGTAGACAGCTAAAAACTCGAATTTTAGATCGAGTGATTTTTAGCCGACACGACCTAAACGAGAATCGAAGGTCTCGCCATTAGTATCACAACAGTAAAAAGTCTGACGAAAACGGACGTCGGATGAAGAAGTTATGAATTTTTAACGGATTTCCTATCCCGGTCTGTTAAAATAATAATATAAAAATTAAATTCAAAATTAGCCGACGAAGTCTAAACGAAAGTTGTAGAGCGTAATTTTACCTACGCGTGCATATAAAGAACGTCAAAAACGGAGTTCGTATGCGAAAGTTATGGATTTTAGAAGTTTTGGCGCGAAAATCGAGAAAATTCGCATAGTCACGTTTTACCACGTCACCTTCGCTGAAAGAGTGCCACGTGTCCGAAATTGGTGAGTCATGCGAAGCCACGTGTCACCTTCCCTCGCATGAACAGTAGCTGCGTGTCGGATTCTGATTCGACCGAAGGGAGGCCCAATCCGAAGCTCGCAGTTGGACCGAGCCTCGCACGCCTTAGCCTCCGAGCCTCGCACATGGACCACTAGACCTCGGTCCAATCAGCAGCTGCCACCGAGGCCTTCGCACGTGCAGCCACCTGCGCACCTTCGCCTGCGGACCCCACCACCGGAACCGACTTCGGACCCCCTATAAATAGAAGGGTCCTGCGAGCCTTCTCGGGTAGATTTGGAATTTTGCCATCTTTCACCCCTTTCTTCATATTTTCTTCATCTTAACATTCCCCAAAGCCCCGGTATAGATTATAAGCCCCAGAATACGCCACGAAGAGCCCGTGAAGCCCGGAAAATTTATCTTTTCGGTTTTGAAGCCCGACCTTTGCAGAGCCCGGTTTCTCAATAAAACTCCCGGTTTTATTAGAAACGAACGTTTTAGGAAACGAATTGCTGCCCGATTTTCATCAAAACATGTGAGTGTATAGTCACTTTCATTTTACACATAGTTATGAAGTATTTACCTTATAATACGTGCTATGTGTAAATATATTAATTGTTTATTTGAGGTGACTGTTGAGTTGATGTTTTATACAAGTTTTAAACTGTATATGTATTTTTATCTACAAATATGTTGGGTAGAACATGGGTAGATAGTGATGTGTGATAAAATAAAAGTGATGAGAGGCCTCGTTGTGATTTGTGATTCAGTCATCTAGCGGAGTTTGGATGACGACCACAGACTTTCTAGACAGTCCAGTGGGAAGCACTAGCAGGCCCGCAACCTGTAGGTGTTAATGAACTTGGGTGTTTATTCGTTGTACTCCATCCCCCTCATGGTTGCCTTTAGGACATGTATGGCTGAGGAAACCCCTTAGCAGTAGTGTCCATCCCGATCATATTCTTTAGGCTAGGTCCCTTGTGAAAAGTGTTTAGGGACGTAAAGTGAGGATAACGGGAACGGGTAATCAGGGTTATTGTTGATTGGTGAACTTAATAAGTTTATTATTACTGTGGGTTGAAAACCCTATATGCTCACCAGGCTCCCAAGCCTGACCCACTCAGTTTTTTTATGATTACAAGTAGTGGACCCCGAGCATAGTCGGAGGATGACGTGAGATTTTTGGATTATAGGCCAGTAGTTGTAAATAAATGTAGTAAGGCTTATAATGTCTTGTTTATGCTTTTGATCTGTATCGGAACATAACATCCGGAGGTTTTGATATATATGGAAAATATATACCTTCTCAATGAAGGGTTTTGATAAACTTTTATCATATGTTGTTTGGGGACCAATTCCGCAACCTCTTTTGAAAATATATCTCTGATTTTATTTTAAAAAGCATAAATTAAATCGGTCTTTTCTGGCTGAGAAATTAGGGGGTGTCACACAGCTTATTAGCCACTCTAGGCCATAACTCAATAAGACCCTCCGGTCAATGTGTCTCAGTGGGAGCCTCCGGCCCCAACTCAATAAGCTCATAAAAACAATATTCAACATAAATCACAAAGACATAATGCAGAATATCACAATACACAAATAAGCACATAAGACAGCTCAATCACGCAAAGATACCACTCCTGGTAAGTATAGTGAGAAGACTCACCTCGTAAGCTAGCAAGTAAAAGTCTCTTACTCGGGAATCTTGAACTAGCCTCCGCCTAACACATTGGATAAGTATCTCTAATCAATACTCCACTCATACTCAACTACACCAAAGGTTGCTCTCTCATTCTCTCTAACGCTTGGAATGGGTAAAAGACCATTTTACCCCTCCATGGTCTTCATTACTTATGTTGACCAAACCCTAAAGTCAACAGAAGTCAAACTCGAGTCAACAGTCCTCGTTTGACCTGATACGCCGAGTGCACTCATGTGACTCGTCGAGTCCAGTCGTCCCTCAGAAGTCTTCGTGAAGGTCCAGCTCGTCGAGTTAACCCCTAACTCGCCGAGTTACAGTATAGCCAGCTCATCGGGACAAACCCTAACTGACTCGTCAAGTCGGCTCCTCGACTCGGCGAGTCCATTCAGACTCATTTCTCATTCAGACGATTTCAAGTCAGAAAACCTTCCCAAACTCTAGATCTACACTCTTAAGGCTCGTTTATCACGTAAAGTCACAGGCTTTACGTCCATGCATGGCACTTAGGGCTTGAAATGCCAAAACATACCTTAAAAAGGGTTTTTCACTCAAGATCATTATTATGGCTGAATAAAGCAGGGACTTTTGGACTCTAGGGACGTCACATGGTCCAGATCTGAAGTCCAAAACTCTAGATGAACTTAAAACACTCTAGCTCCTCATTTTAGATAGAAAAAGCCCTAAACTCCCAAAATCATGAGATCTACTCAACAAAATGAGAAAGGTGCAATCTTTATACCTTTCCCAGAAGCTCAGAGGTGAAATAGCCACGGATCTAGCAACCCCTTCTCGTCCCTTGGCTTGGAATCCTTCTCTTCTCTTCAAAAGATGCACCAAACACTCAAGGTTAGCTCAAAACTCTCTCTCTAAGCTCACAAGCCGATTAGGGTTTACTCTCAGGGAAGTATAGCCGTAAATGAGGCTATAAGTGCCCTTAAATAGGCCCCAAACCCGGGGATTTATGGTTTCACATTATAGCGTCTACTCGGCGAGTCGGCTCTTGGACTCGTCGAGTAGGTCATTAATCCCACGTGACACATCGCGACTCTACTCAACGATTTGTAGCACCGACTCGTCGAGTAGCTCAATAGTCCTTAAAATAATTAAACAAATAAACAATATACCTGGAAGTCCGGATGTTATAACTCTCCCGCACTAGAATCAGACTTCGCCCTCGAAGTCATGATCAGGAAATAACTCTAGATACAGCTCTCGCATCTCGGACTCCGGCTCCCAAGTCAACTCGGACCCTCTCTGATGTTGCCACTGGACCTGAACCATGGGTACCTCTTTGTTCCTCAGAACCTTCACCTTTCGATCCATGATCGCAATCGGTCTCTCAATGTAATTCAGGCTCGCATCCACCTGAATGTCCTCTAAGGGAACCACTACTGTATCATCGGCTACACACTTCCACAGCCGAGACACGTGGAAGGTGTTATGAATCTGGCTCAACTCCGCAGGTAGCTCCAAACGGTACGCTACCTTACCTACTCTGGCGGTTACCCTGAAAGGACCGATGTATCGGGGGCCCAACTTGCCCCTCTTCCTGAATCAGATCACCCCTTTCCACGGGGATACCCTCAGGAGGACAAAATCTCCAACCTGAAACTCAAGCTCAGATCGTCGCCTGTCTACGTAACTCTTCTGGCGACTCTAGGCCATCAGTAATCTCTGTCTGACCTGCTGAATCTGCTCAGTCGTCTTGAGCACTATCTCAGTGCTACCCATCACTCACTGCCCCACCTCTCCCCAACAGATAGGAGTTTGACACCTCCTCCCATAAAGAAGCTCAAAGGAGGCATACCTATACTGGCATGGTGGCGATTATTGTAAGAAAACTCAGCCAAGGACATATATGTGTCCCAACTTCCACCAAAATCCATAACACATGCTCGAAGCATGTCCTCGAGCATCTGAATCGTCCTCTCACTCTGCCCGTCTGTCTGTGGGTGGTAGGCTGTACTGAAGTGCAATCGCGTACCCAACTCCTCATGAAACTTCTTCCAGAACCTGGAAGCAAAACGCACATCCCGATCTGACACTATCGATGTCGGCACTCCATGCCGAGCTACCACCTCTCTTACATATATCTCGGCCAGTCTCTCTGCAGAAGAACTCTCACTAATAGCAAGGAAGTGGGCGCTCTTTGTCAACCGGTCCACAATCAACCAAATCGCGTCGACACCTCGTGCGGTCCTCGGCAATTTGGTGATAAAATACATGGAAATATGTTCCCACTTCCAGTGGGGAACCTCTAGTGGCTGCAACTTGCCATGATGACGATGGTGCTCGGCCTTAACCCGACGACAGGTCAAGCACCTCTCGACTACCCAAGCCACGTCCCTCTTCATACAGGGCCACCAATAATCTCTCTTCAGGTCCAAGTACATCTTAGTGGCTCCTGGATGGATCGAGAATCTCGATCTATGCGCCTCCTCCATCAGAATACGGCGAGCTCCGCCAGTATAGGGCACCCAAATCCTCCCTCGGAAAGTCATAAGCCCTCGACTATCCGTCGTAAACTCGGACACCTGCCCAATCACCTGCTCCCTCTTGCGGTTCTCCGGTCTCACGGCCTCCACTTGGGCCTGTCGAATGGTATCTAAGACTGGAGTCATCACTATCATCATCATACACACATCTCGGATCAGAGCACTCTCTGCTCTATGGCCCAGGGCGTCAGCTACCACATTAGCCTTGCCCGGATGGTACAAGATCTCACAGTCATAGTCTTTCACCATATCCAACCACCTCCTCTGTCTCATATTTAGGTTGGACTAATCCATAAGATACTTTAGCTCTTGTGGTCCGTGTATATGGTACACCGAACACCATAAAGATAGTGGCGCAAATCTTGAGGGCGAACACTACCGCCCCTAACTCCAAATCATGGGTGGGATACCTCGTCTCGTGAGGCTTTAGCTGCCTCGACGCATATGCTATCACGTGACCCCTCTTCATCAACACTGCACCCATCCCTGAGATAGACGCATCGCAATAGACCACAAAGTCCTCCACTCCCTCCGGAAGGGCTAACACCGGAGCTTCGCACAATCTATGGCGAAGAGTCTCGAATGATGCCTGCTGCTCAGGCCCCCAAACAAAAGTAACGCCCTTCTGGGTCAACTTGGTGAGAGGAACCGCAATCTTTGAGAAATCCCTGATAAATCTCCGATAGTAGCCGGCCAATCCCAGAAAACTCCTGATCTCGGATGGGGATCTCGGCACCTCCCATCGCATAACCACCTCAATCTTGGCCGGATCGACCAATATCCCATTCTAATTAATGAGATGTCCCAGGAACTGGACCTCTCGTAACCAGAAATCACACTTGGAGAATTTGGCATACAGCCTCTCCGACCTCAAAACCCCCAGAACCTCTCGCAGATGCTCCTCATGCTGCTCTTTGGATCTCAAATATACTAATTTATCGTCGATGAACACGATCACCGACCGGTCCAATATAGGCCTACACACCCGGTTCATGAGATCCATGAATGCCGCCGGTGCGTTGGTGAGCCCGAAAGGCATCACCACGAACTCGTAATGCCCATAACGAGTTCTAAAGGCCGTCTTCTGAATATCCTCCTCGCATACTCTCATCTGGTGATATCCGGATCTCAAATCAATCTTGGAAAACCAAGATGCCCCCTGCAGCTGATCGAATAAATCATCGATCCTCGGACGTGGATAACGGCTCTTGACCGTCAACTTGTTCAACTCCCGGTAATCAATGCACATCCGGTGTGAACCATCCTTTTTCTTTACAAAAAGGATCGGCGCTCCCCACGGCGAGCTACGCGGTTGAATGAATCCCTTCCCCAGCAGCTCCTGAAGCTGTGAGGATAACTCCTGCATCTCTGGTGGCGCTAGGCGATAAGGTGCCTTTGCGATGGGCGCCGCTCCCAGGACCAAAATCAATCTGAAACTCCACTTTCCTCTTGGGAGGCACACCCGGCAACTCCTCGGGAAAATCATCAGGAAACTCGCACACTATCGGAACCTCGGAGATAGAACTCGGCCTCTCTGACACAGTCCGCGAATCCATCACGTATGCCAGGAATCCCATACAACCCTACTGTAAACTCTGCCTCTCCCTGGCAGCAGAGCAGAAAGCTGACCCAGATCTGATACCCTCGCCATATACTGTAGGCACTCCTCCACTAGGGTGTCGTATAGTCACCAACTGACGCTCGCAGTCGATCACTGCTCCAAAGCAGCTTAACCAATCCATGCCCACGATGACACAGACATCACCCATCGCGATCGGTACCAGCTCAATCGGAAACTCGACACCAAAAATCTCCAGCACACATCCTCGAAATACATCGGTAGCAAAAACCACATGCTCATCTGCTATAGAAACCCTCAGAGGTCGATTCAACGCCTTACGTCGAATACCGATGTGACGACTAAAAGCTAAAGACACGAAGGATCGACTCGCACCCGAGTCAAATAACACTAAAGCAGGTTCAAAACTCACAAGAAATGTACCTAAATATAGCACAGAATAAGCACAATAAATCTCAGAATAAATAAATAAGGAAATACGTACTAGCCACGACATCAGGTGCTGTGCAGACCTCCTCCGCTGTCAGCTGAAAAGCTCTCCCAAGAGCCTTCGGAACCTCGGCCTTCACCGGCCAAACGTCAATAGCACGCAAAGCAGCAGGAGCGGAACCCTGGGCTGATCCCTGAAGAAGCTGAGGGCACTCGGCCTTCCGATGGCCAGTCTGATTGCAGTGGAAACATACTGCAAATCCCTTGGGGCAATCCTTCGCCATATGCCCCTCTTTTCCACATTTGTAGCAAATCCCCACCCGGCAAGATCCCTCATGACTCTTGTCGCACTTGCCACAAGTGCGGCCCTTCTGGCCTCATGATCTCGAATTAGTGGGCTTAGCCCGCTTGGCTGCCGGCTGCGACTGTACCGGCCACCGGTCTCTCCCCTGAGACTCTGCATCCTCCCTCGCCTGAGTCTCCAGCTCGATCTCCCTCCTCCTGGCATTTTCCTGAAGCTCAGCAAATTTCCAATAAGACGAATTCGCCACGAACTCTCGAATATCCCTCCTCAGAATGCTCAAGTACCGGCTCATGCGTGCCTGCTCAGTTGACACATGCTCAGGGCAGAACAACGCGCACTCGTGAAACATCCGTGTAATCAAAGTCACCGACTCTATCTTATGTCTGGGAGACAGAAACTCCTAGGCCAACCGTTCCCTCTCCACCAGGGGAACATACTCATCTCGGAACATCACAACAAACCTCTCCCAAGTCACCGCAGCATGCTCTGCAAGAGTAAAACTGGCCGTCACAAACTTCCACCAGTCCTTCGCTCCTAAGCGAAGCTGGTTCAGCGTGAACCATACCCTTAAATGCTCTGGGCATGAACAAGTGTAGAAACACCCCTCGATATCGGAGATCCATATCATGGCAGCAATCGGGTCCTGAGTCCCATCAAACTCCGATGGCTTCGTGTTGCTGAACTCCCTGTACAGCAACGAGTCACCTCCTTGTGGTCTGGCAGCAGCGACAGCTGTGGTGGCTGCAGCAGCAGCCGCCTCAGAAATTGCAGCATATCGATCGTCAAACGTATCGATCAAAGTGGTCTTAATAGAACCAAACATCTCCGGAATAGCCTCCTGTATGGCTGCGTCCACCTCGTCGTGAATCATCCTGCCAATCTCATCATCGCTGACTCCACTGCTCTCTGGGGTGTGGCGTGTACCTACCATGATGTCTCTGAAACACAACACAAAAACATCAGATACTCGCTCGATCATACTCACACTCGACTACTCATCCCTACTTGCTACTTAGCATCCTAAGGATTCTTACTTGGATTTCACACAGACAAGGTGCTTTCGGTAATACAGGCCCAATACTACCTTCCACACCCCACCTGTAGTCACCCCAAGTCCTCCTCCTAGGATTCTAATTCACAAATACTCTATATCTCACGAATCCCAAGCTACTCTCTCCGTAGACCCCTCTCTTAAACTCATCTAAGTATCTCTTCCTAGATCATCTCCCAACTCAGAACTCAGCACATACTCAAGCAAATAACAGATAACACTGATCAAAATATCTCCTAGGCTAAGGCATCACAAATTAGGAAACTCTAGCCCCAGAATATGAAATACCTAGCCTATCCTCTAGCATGCAATCTTAACAAAATATCTCATAAATATCTTATAACACAAAAGTAAGGGTATTTTGGGAAATCACCGTTCGGGCTTTGGATGATTGTACACACCGCTTCAACTTGTTTTCTCTTAAAACTCGTTCTCGTTTTGGAAAATTATTTTCTTTTGAAAATTCTTCTCAAATCCTCAGTTTGAGTCCAAACACACCCGGAGGTGCATCCGAATCCCTCACACCAAGGCTCTGATACCAACTTGTAACAACGTAAATTTTCAAATCAAAATTTTCAATTTCAAAACACATTTATTACAATTATAAAACCACAAGGTGTCACAATGTCAAATAATCAAAACTCATGTCCAAAATTGTATATAAAACTCCAGGATCTCTCAATCATAACTCAATCTCTGATGTGTGTACAATCAAGCCGGCGCCTTCCCGTGATCCTGAGAAGCACCTGAAACACATAACACATAACATGGTAAGCACAAAGCTTAGTGAGTCCCCAAAATACCACCCACAACTCATTAGCCACTCTAGGCCATAACTCAATAAGACCCTCCGGTTAATGTGTCTCAGTGGGACCCTCCGGCCCCAACTCAATAAGCTCATAAAAACAATATTCAGCATAAATCACAAAGACATAATGCAGAATATCACAATACACATATAAGCACATAAGACAGCTCAATCACGCAAAGATACCACTCCTGGTAAGTATAGTGAGAAGACTCACCTCGTAAGCTAGCAAGTAAAAGTCTCGTACTCGGGAATCTCGAACTAGCCTCCGCCTAACACATTGGATAAGTATCTCTAATCAATACTCCACTCATACTCAACTACACCAAAGGTTGCTCTCTCATTCTCTCTAACTCTTGGAATGGGTAAAAGACCATTTTACCCCTCCATGGTCTTCATTACTTATGTTGACCAAACCCTAAAGTCAACAGAAGTCAAACTCGAGTCAACAGTCCTCGTTTGACCTGACTCACCGAGTGCACTCATGTGACTCGTCGAGTCCAGTCGTCCCTCAGAAGTCTTCGTGAAGGTCCAGCTCATCAAGTTAAACCCTAACTCGCCGACTTACAGCATAGCCAGCTCATCGGGACAAACCCTAACCGACTCGTCGAGTCGGCTCCTCAACTCGGCGAGTCCATTCAGACTCATTTCTCATTCAGACGATTTCAAGGCATAAAACCTTCCCAAACTCTAGATCTACACTCTTAAGGCTCGTTTATCACGTAAAGTCATAGGCTTTACGTCCATGCATGGCACTTAGGGCTTGAAATGCCAAAACATACCTTAAAAAGGGTTTTTCACTCAAGATCATTATTATGGCTGAATAAAGCAGGGACTTTTGGACTCTAGGGACCTCACATGGTCCAAATATGAAGTCCAAACCTCTAAATGAACTTAAAACACTCTAGGTCCTCATTTTAGATAGAAAAAGCCCTAAACTCCCAAAATCATGAGATCTACTCAACAAAATGAGAAAGGTGCAAGCTTTATACCTTTCCCAGAAGCTCTGAGGTGAAATAACCACGGATCTACCAACCCCTTCTCGTCCCTTGGCTTGGAATCCTTCTCTTCTCTTCAAAAGATGCACCAAGCACTCAAGGTTAGCTCAAAACTCTCTCTCTCTCTCTCTCTCTCTCTCTAAACTCACAGGTCGATTAGGGTATACTCTCAGGGAAGTATAGCCGCAAATGAGGCTATAAGTGCCCTTAAATAGGCCCCAAACCTGGGGATTTAGGGTTTCTCATCACAGCGTCTACTCGGCGAATCGGCTCTTGGACTCGTCGAGTAGGTCATTAATCCCATGTGGCACATCGCGACTCTACTCGACGAGTTGTGGCACTGACTAGTCGAGTAGCTAAATAGTCCTCAAAATAATTAAATAAATAAACAATATACCTGGAAGTCCGGATGTTACAATCTTTCAGCCTCATGCAAAGCAAGAAAGCTTTCAATATTCTCTTCAGTATCTTCAGCAGCTGGAACAACTTCCTCGAACTTGAAAGCTTCGTCAAAGCAAACAAAATAAGGAAGTCTGAATTTCAGGATCCTTATCATAATTAAATAAAATCCTACCCTTTTTAACCCATTTTATTAGCAGGATATCGTCGTTAGATAGAGTTGTGTTTCATAAAGAAAAACCTTTCTTTCCAGCCACCATCTATTTGTTTTCAAAATTAAATGTGATTTGTTGGTTTTGACTTTGAGCAAAAAATGAGAAGATCCAAAAGTTTGAAGACCATAAACATTGGCCAATTCAGCTAACCCCATGTTAATTTTTTTAAACTAATTCATCCAATTGATCTAAAAAAAGATCCTCCAGATCATAGGAATAGTTTGAAAATATGAAAATTTTGTAACTTTGAAGAACTCAGAGATGATGCCAGAAAAAAGGTATGTCAAGCCCAAGGAGAGAGGATATTTAGGAAAACAAACCCAAGTAGAAGAGACAAAGTCAAGTTTGGCCTTAGCATCCAAAGGCTTGAAAATGACGTCGACATGAAAATCTCCGATTGATTTCAAGGACTCAGTGTCGTTATCATTAGAAAGAGTAAGGATGCTCAAGCGAGAACGGAGTGCCTTTTTACCCATTATCATCAAACAAGAAAAATAAGAAGAAAGGAACAAGAAATTTACCTTCAAGATAACCGATAACGCTTGAAAGAGAGCTAAAAGAAGTAATAGAAGATTGATAACTATTAACCCCTATTTATGTGGATCGTAGAGGATAGAGAATAATTTTAACAACACAATCATACCTGTTGAACGGATACAATTATATCCGTTAGAGTTTGAATTTCATATCCTTTATTTCCAATTAATTAAATTATACACTTTAAATACTTGAAATTAATTCAAATGTTTTGCAGATATAATTTAAAGGAAATTTTTAGGGCCAAAATCCTCAATCCTATCCAAGATCCCGGATCTCAAAGATATCTAAGGATCCTTAAACCTATCACGGATCCCGGATCTTAAACGAGTCTCAGGATCCTGAACATACATCAGGATCCTGAACATCGCCATTATTAATTCCTAGCAAGTTTAATGGCTATATTTCTTGTTTATTTCTCACATGTGCAGAAATGGTCAACATAAGACTCATTCACAACAAATAAATGTTTCAACCATGCTTAAAACCCGGGAATACCAAGTCAAAAGCACGTTGCAAATACCAGTTTAGCAGGATCCCAGAAATATTAGACTTTTAGTTACTTAACCTAGACTATATATACACCTGTAAAACACACACAATGGGCATAATTTTCAAACAACTTAGACACCATAAGCTACTGAAACACTTGTATTCGTATCTTCATTTTTTGTATTTTTCATCCAAATCAATAAAATCAAACAATTCAGGTGATTATTATCACCTTTCAAGGTTTTATGTCGAATGTCCTATCAAGGATCAAGGGCTTTCCTTGTAAACCACTTGTGCAACATTGTTCTAATTTCGTTAAGCACTTCAACCACAACACCATAGCCTCTCATGCAATTTGGTTGATTTTGACCAAAACAATATATATATATATATATATATATATATATATATATATATATATATATAATATTTTGATAAAGTAGTATGATAAGCATGTATTCCCCCCTTAAAACCTTTAAAATAGTAAAATAGGGCTGTGAACTCACCCTTGACGCGTGAGACCACTGATGTAGGGTTGAATCGGGCTCGGGACTCCAGGAACCGCACCAGAAATGCAGTAACTTTGAGGATTAAGAGAGAGACCCAGAGAGAGGTATGCAGAATGGGATCTGCACTACCTTCTATTTATAGGCGTGAATTTTGGGTGCGCGTAACGCAAGGATCTTGTGCGTCACGCGTGATCATCATGGCTCCATATGGAGATCGGCATGTGTCACTTCCCCGATTAGCCACGTCATTCGCAATCTACTCGAATCCGGTTTCGGGTGCGCGATAGGCATATGCTCGCACCTAGCGCACACGAAATGATTTTGTAAAAATCATAACTCTTTCATGCGAGCTCCGATCTAAGCCCTTTTTATATCTATGTAATGGTCTCAAGGAGTACTACAACTTTCCTTTAGGTTGTTTTAGCTAGTTTTCACTTTCATTTTTATGCCTAACGGGGGTAAAATAAATGATTTTACAAAAATCATATCTCTCTCACATGGATCCCGTTTTCAGTATTCTTTGTCCTAAAGTTTATATCTCATGGAGTAGTACGAATCTCCCTTTTTCACTTTTAGTTAAAACTCAACTAATCTCTAAATACCGTCTTGATGTAATTAACTCTAATAACGCGGTTGATTCTTATTTTTACTAAATCCATAACTTTATCATTTGGAGTTGGATTTTTATGTATATTATATCTTTGGGATCACATTAACAGGTACTTTCTAAATATGTTGACCATTTTGAAAAGAAGGTACAACTTTTTGGACGCTTATTTTTAAGCCTAACAGTCGATTTAGTTTTAAATGTAACGCTATATGTGACATCTCGGAATTGAGGTCAAAGACTGTGAACGGTCAAGTTCACAGTAAGTTTCTTGGTAATTTGACTCATTGAATTTTAATGCATCTAATGTAAAATAAAAGAGTTATTTCAACTATTATAAGATACCAAATGGTATCTTACTTCCAACTGTGTAAATTTACGAACGAATCAAACAGCTCAAACTGCAACCATAGTTAATGCGTCTGAAAAACTGAAAGTTCGTATTAAGTCGTTGTGAGAAAAACAAACACTCTAGTCTCGTAGTACATGTTTTCTTGTTTCCGAAAATTGTTAGGTCATAAATTGTGGTTTATACTTTGCTTTTCATAAGATATTAGATTTCTCGGTCTAGGACCGAAAACACCATGTTTTGGTGTTGTTTGGACCGAAATCACATGTGATTTCGGTTAGGCTTTATATTGTTTTGTTTGGGTTTTGGGTTTGGGCTTTGTTATTAGGTCTAGGTATAAATAGTGTTATTTTAGCCTAGATAGGAGTGAGGGACGTTCTTGGGGGCTGCTATATGCTTAGAACGAGATCTAGAGAAAAAAGAGAGAGAAAACAGTGTGTAATCGGAATCTTGTGTACCGGACGATTAATCAATATATCGTGTGCATTGAAGATTCATTTTGTGTTCTTATTCATCTTATATATTGCATTACACTTTGATTGGGATTCCGCACCATCAAAGTGAATCCGATTGATACGTAGTAGAATTCGGGACTTCCAAAAATATGTAGAACGTCCAAAACTGAGTTCGTATGCAAAAGATACGACCGTTTAAGAATCCAAAAACCGGTATAATATTGATTTTCTTAAAATCGTTAAAACCGTTTTCTATCCGTTGAGGGACTTGCACACCTCAAATGGAAGTTTCGAAAGCATTTTTAGACTTAGACTATAACCTAATAATTAATTTTCTAATTTGAAATATTTTTTAAAAATATTTATAAAAGTTAAATAAATCAGACGTTTTCAGATTATTAATCGCAAAACCTTAAACTATTGATTTCGACAAAATTTCTATTATCGGTAATGTATTCCGGAAAAATATAAGAATCCAACCGGTTGTGGTGGATTTTAACGATGGAAATAGCCCAAAACTCATTAATTTCGTGAACGACTATATATATGTATGTATATACGTGTATCGACATGTGTCATGATCAACTAAATATGGTTGGTTAAATTGTCATAAATATAAAATATATATGTGTGTATTTTAAATTTAACAAACCAAGGTTTAACAAATTAATAAATTTTACATTCCTAACGTACGAGTTTAAATTTATATATATATGTATTGTTGAAGTTATCTAACAAATTCATGACAAATGAAAGTAGATTATAATTACTAAGAAATGGTTTGTTAAAGTTTTAAGTATACATACATGTGTATGCAAGAGGAAAACACCAATAATACATACCAAATCAAACAAATACACACAAATACATACCCATTTAAAACATACCTCAATAAACACACATTACATAATTAAACAAATACATAATACAAAATACCAAAAATGAAACTTATACAATACAACTTATGCCGGTTATTGTACAACCCGTCACTGAATACTTCCAAGCTTCATCCTAAACAAAACCACTCGCAAAGTTTCTGCTGTCCTTCCATTGAAACCATTCCATCATCTACTGCACATTCAAGGAGGAAAGGAAGAATTAACACTCCAAGATAAAAGCAATACTCCAAGGTAAAATCAATCTATACGATGATAAAAATCGTTTTAGTAAGATATGGATGATAAAAAAAAAACACACACACCTCCTGAAATCGATGAAGTTGTTTACTGCCATTTTCTCTCTTCTTCTTCATTCGATACCATGAACACACCAAAGTGTGTGTTTTTACTGCTAAGGGTCTACTAACCCCCCTCCCTTTGGCCTACAGAATCACCACAATCAAACCACTCTCCATCACCCATTCGATGTCCCCTCTTCCCTCTATATTTTCCTGTCAAAAATCAAAATCAAACACAAATTCCTCCCAATGATTTCTGTTCAAACAATCAAAAAAAAAAGAAAAAAAAGAAAGAAAGAAGAAGATCATGGGAGCTGCCGGAGCAGCCCCCATCCACGCACCTTTCAACTACCGAGAGCAAAACCCACCGAAGTGGGTGTTTCCCCGGAGCAAACACGGGAGGCGACAGCCCCCTCTGATCCCTCAACCTCTTTCCTACCGCGACGATGCTGCTGCCCTCCCCCATCTCGTACTTCCCTTCGGCCCGTCGAACCCAGGAGACCACATCGGTTTGCGAAGCCCACCGATCGAACCTTCGCTGCTTCTTCACGTCTTCGATGCTTCGGCCTCGTCGAGCCCCGGAGACGGCGATCCTCCTCCCGATGGATCGATCAGTCGCTGCCTTCGTGTCTTTTCCCCTCTCATCGTCGTCTGCTTTCATTCGTCGTTCCTTCGTTGCCCAATAGATTTTGCCTCCGATTTTTTTGGCCTCTGTGTTTTCCCCTCGTGACCGCTTCGTTTTCTCATCGATCGCCTCGTTCATATCCTCTTTCATTCGTTTGCTCGGCCAAATGAGGAACCCACAAAAAAAAAAAAAAAAAAACGATTCCCTTTTTAGTTAATGAGTTTAGACACAACTATCCCCTTCCTTTATATTAATAGTTCAAATCAGCCCCTCCCTTGGTATGTCTCAAAAAATAGCCCCTTTCCCCAAAAGTTTGTGTTAATTAAAACAAAACAGGCCCTCCAAGGAAATTCTTTACAAAATCAGTCCAATCTTTAAACTTAAATTCCATTTAAAACATTTCAGTCCCTCCCTTGAATTATTTAAACCAAAGCAGTCTTATTTTGGTTAATTAAATTACCAAACAACCCCCAACATTTTAAACTCGTTACCAAAACGGTCCCGGAAATGTTTCGATGTTTAAAAATTGTGGATTTGCGGTTTCTCACGACAAGTTTCTCAAAAGAAACCGAATTCGAACGATTGGAACTCACGATTCAAGGGTGAGTGCTTACGGCCCCTTTTAATAATTTAATTATTTCAGGGGGGGGGGGGGGGGGGGGGAATACATGTGCCTAAATATTTTGTTTATATAAATCAATTTTCTTTTTATACGAAAATACAATAAATCTAGTTTATAAAAATATTATTATTTGACAATTTACCATATTCTTACAAATAAACCAGTATAAATTTTTGTATACGTATTATGGTTATTTTATCGTGAAATAACCCTTTCACACAACAAGTACTACACGATACAAAATTATATCATTTTTTTTATGTAACATTGCATATTATAGCACGTTATGAAACTTTGTAGTATTTCATGGATTCAAGTTATTACTAAGCATGTTTATTTATATGTTTAAGTACACAACGTTTATGCATGTACATATGTTCATTAATTTGAAACATTCATTTTTTTATAAAAGAGAGCACACCATACTTTTGCATACATTTCAAACATACTCGGCTTTTATAAACCTCATACAACGGTATTCATTATGCCTAGTGACTTAATCACAATCAAGTTAGGGATGAGAGTTATTCATAAACTTTTTTAGTTAAGGGCTTTTAGTGAGACGTTATTCATTAGTTGAGTTTAAATACTTAACATACCGACACTACTGTAACTGTTAATCTTCGAAGCTATACATATGTATAGATCTATACGGGGTTGACATCCCCACCTGTGGTTGCTAGCTACAACCCTCGACCGATGAATCGAAGCGGGTGATAGGTGTCTACAATTCTTACTACAACGTCGAATGAAGCGTTGTAGGGTACACTCAAGTCATATTTCTCGGTTATATGACTCACTGTAAACATTAACTAGAATATATATCTCTCTCTCCCACTACCAACCATGGGCTTGGTTGCTTTCAAAACTATTTTTAAGTATGGAATTACTTATGTAACATAACAGTTTGGTTTTCAAGGATATTCAAAGGTTTATTATGAACACAGTTTAAATTATGGATTTACTTATACAAAACATACATTTTGGCTTTCAAGGATTTATTACAAACACAGTTTAAAGTATGAAGTTACTTATACCGAAATAAATTTTGGGCTTTTAAAGACTCATTGCAAACATTGTTTTAACTATTGTTATACGTACAAGGATAATACTTTTTAGACTTATTAAAAGTATTACTGCTTTTAGCAGAAAACCTGTAACACTCGCCAACCTTGTGTTGACTCTCAAAACTACATGTATTCTCAGGAAATCACTAAACAGACATTCAGGACAGATTGGATTACAGGTGACCTAGTTTACTTGTTGTTGTATTATACGCCCATTTGTTAAGGCAACTCATGTATTATTATAATTTTTAAAAACCTTGTATTCAAAGATCAAGATGGAATGTAAATTCTATATCGTTTATTGTTGTACTTGTGCTATATATTCAGTTTACCAGTGATCCATGAACTTAGTCACACAGCCCGGGGTGTTCCGCCGCCTCGGCCGGGGGTGTGACAGATTGGTATCAGAGCTAAACTAGCTATATAGAACTCATATCCTCGAAAGAGGAATACAACTATGTAACGTCCGCAGATCCGGGCTAGTCAATTTAGAGACAATAAGCATCAAAAATGAGTTTTTGATGGAAGATTATTTAGAAGGATTAATCTTTTCCAAGGGTTCCGTACATATAAAGAACGCCGAAATTCGAGTTATAACGAAGAAGTTATGACTCGTCGAAGTTTTTCGGCAAAACCGGCACGACACCGGGAAGCGTAAATAGTGAATTTACGATAGAAGACTTTCTGGCCTTAGTAATCTAAACGAAAGTCGTAGAATATGTTAAACCGAGAACATCCATAAAAAGAACGCCCAAATCTGACTTCGTATGAGGAAGTTATGATTTTTCTAAGATTTGGCAGAACAGTGCAAGGCCCAAAACTGGAATTTTAGTTCGACCGGTTTTTGGCCTACGCAACCTAAATGAGAGTTGAAGTTCTCATTAATAGGAACTCAACGATAAAAATACAGACGAAAACGGAGTCCGTATGAAGGAGTTACGAATTCTTCGCGGTCATTTAACAGTCTAATCTCTTCCTACTGTTAAATTTATGATCGGTTGAGAATTAGCTGACGGAGTCTAAATGAAAGTTGTAGATCTTGTTTTTACCTACGCGTCGAAAAAAACGTCGAAAACGGAGCTCATATGCGAAAGTTATGAATTTTTGAAAATCGGCTGATTTCCACCATGTGTGCGATGCCACGTGTCAGCACCAGGCTGTGCCTGGCTGTCTCCGGCGGGTCACGACGTGAATTTATGTTTCACGACGTGAAATGGCCTCTAGCCCCCTATAAATAGATATGCCGGGTGAAACCAATTCCTCACACCATCCCATTCTACTTTCTCTCTGTAAAACTTCTCTCTAGCTCCCCTTAAGCCCCCTAAAGTCTAGGTAAACCCCCTAGCACCCGAAGGAAGCCCCGAGGCTCCCGAAGCCCCGAGAAAAGAGCCTTTCGGCTCAGAAACTCTGCTCCGGCGGAGCCCGGTTTTCGAGAAAACCCGCTGTAAGTGAGCTACGCCTACGCTATTTTTAATATAGCTTCTAATTAATTATAGTAACATTATTAGGACCTTAAAATAATTATTTGACCTGTTATTATGAGTTATATAAGAGTGTTGCTTAACGCTTATATAATAGTAATAATAGCTAGACTATTAATTAGTCGCGGTTAACGTTAGACTAAACCCTAGTGGTATTGATATTAGGTTTTGTCAAGGGAAAATTGTTTTGAGACAACGAAGTGCTGTCCGAGTACCGAGTCACCACCTAATCAAGTGAGTGCATAGTTACTTTCATCTTACACATAGATATGAAGTATTTTATAAATTACGTGCTATGTGTGTATACTGTCTGAATACTTGTTGTCTATGCTGGATGAAACGTTTTATACATGTTTTAAATGATCTAAACTGTATATGTATTTTATATCTACAAAATGTGTTGGGAAAAACATGAGTAGATTAGAGGTGAGATAAATGATGAGCGATGAAAGATGAGAAAAATGATGAGCGATGAAAGATGAGATGAATGATGAGCGATGATATATGAGTGATAAAAAATGGTGCGAAGCGATGACCTAAGTGATGAGCCAAAGCGATGAGCCAAAACGATGAGCCAAAGCGATGAGCCAAAACGACGAGCCAAACGATGACCCATGCGATGGCCCCGTCATCTAGCAGAGTATGGATGACAACCACAGACTATTCTAGACAGTCTAGTGGAACACTAGCAGGCTCGCAACCTGTAGGTGTTGTGAACGATGTGTTCACCCGGTGTACTCTAAAAACCCCTTGACAGGTATTACGAGTGGACTCTCGAAAGCGATACTGTCAATAAACGAGATAAACCTTGGCGACTATGCCGACTTAGTGCCGATTCCTTAGGATACTCCTTAGGAATGAATGAACGAGGAATAGCTGAATCTTAGGGTAGATCCTTAAGAGTAAAGAAGATAATGGGGATGGGTAATTGGGTTGATTGTTTGATGTTTAACATAATAATTATATTATTGTGGGTTGAAAACCCTCTGTACTCACCAGGTTTCCCAACCTGACCCACTCAAGCTTATTTGTATCACAAGTGTCGATATGAAGCTACTTTACACTGAGGGATTTAAAAGAGATGTAGATCACTAGTGTAAATGAATGTAAGTTCTGTTTATGCTTATGTTTCTGTATTGACGATGACATCCTAAATGTTTTAAAAATGAATAAAAATACATTTCTTCAGAAATGCTTTGATAACGTATTTATCATATTTTACTGGGAACAAATTCCGCAACATTTTTATTAAAAGAAGTACTCTGATTTCTATAAAGCATAAACAAAATCGGTCTTTTCTGGCCGTGAAAATGGGGATGTCACAAACTATAGCAACTAGCTTCTAATAAAAGTATTATTATTAATATTTACACTGCTTCATGGCTACTTACAGTACGGGGAATCGGGTTTGAAATGTCGGTTAGGTTGTTGGATTTCAGAACTGCTTAATTGCTAAAATAGTCATGCTCTTCGGTGTTTCCTGTCTGGCCCTTGTCTGTACTCGGTAGTTTTGGAGTACAAAACAAAATTTAATAATACTGCAAACCCCACCAACAATAATATATAAGAGTTATATATACTCTGACCCGCAATGAGAACACTTAATAAAATTCTAATATGCCTCCAACTAAGACTACCAACTCAACCCTTTAGGTCAAACGCCTTAATTAAGGTCGGTACCATACATAAGCCATACCATAAATGAACCTGGAACGTGCGTCTATGTTATTTATGGTCGGGCCGGTGAACAACCAACCTTGAGCAAGGAGTTTGACAGACTACAATGGTTGAAATTTTTAGAGATTAAAGGATGTTCTCAAGATTCGTTGCAGAAACCTAGTACTTTAGAAACCTTATATCAACCCCAAAACAACATATACATTTTAAAAATACTTAAAATCTTAGGTAACAATCAGATTTAACTAGTTTGACTAAACCCAAAGAAGAACAAGGAACGAATAGCTCTGTTACCGTCGTAGTAGAGAAAACCATAGTTCCCAACTGATCTTTCAGTAATCTCCAATCTTCTATCTCTATAATTTGAAATCGGTATGATTTCAATTCACTCTCTATAATTTGGAAATATGTAGGATTTCTGGAATCGATCACTCTCTATAGTTTGGAACTTTACCATTAGAGGATTAGAGGTGACTGCTTACACCTCCCAATTTAACGACCTCGCAAACCTTTGCCCATGAATGGTGAACCCGGAATACAAAGAGACTGAAATATACATCTCGGGAATAGCTTTACCACTTCAAGGTCTGGTTACTGCATCCAACCTACTACCTTTGATAGTGCCAAGCAGTTGGCCTATCAATTGACTGAGCAATGTATCTCTTAGGGTACCATAAACTGAAAAGAACCAGGCTGGGGTACAAAAAGGAAGTTCCATGACAAGTCAAAAGGGAACTTCAAGCACCACAAACCCAATCCAAAACCTATGGTTGTGCACTCCATAATCACAAACACTCACCCTCCATCAAAGCTCTACCCTGGTAATTTACCCCCACCATACCAAGTGAAATTTTTCATAAATGTCAGAAATTGCATGGTCTGTAGAATCTGTAATTTAAGATTTCACGCCTCTAAGTTTTACAGAAAGAAACCGAATGACACAACCTCAACCACTGCTGTAGGAGGAAGCCATAACTGCTTCGAATGTAATCAACCAGGGCACTTCAAGAAATACTGCTCGGAACTGAAGAATCAGAGTAGCAAAGGAAGAGCATTTGTGATAGGTGTTGGAGATGCTCACCAGGAACCAACTGTGGTTACTGGTACATTTCCTATCAACAATATTTATGCATCGGTACCATTTGATTCTAAGTGCCGATAGAAGCTTTATTTTGCTCATAAGTTTATAAGCATGATCAACCAAAAATCATGCAAACTTAATGAAGCTTACATGGTGAAAGTTGCAAAAAGCCAATTAGAAAGCACCTTAAAAATATTCATTAATTGCCTTCTCACTCTGAATAACCACGTCCTCACGTCAACCTAATACCTATGACCATTTGAAAGTTTTGATGTGATCATCGGAATGAATTGGTTATCACTTCATTGAGCAGAGATCTTATGTTACATAAAAGCCGTCCGACTACCTTTACCCAACAACAAAACTCATGTGATTTATAGACATAAGTATGGGAAGAATCTTAGAATCATCTCTTGCATGAAGGCAAGAAGGCATTTGCAGAAGAGATGCTTCGCTTTCTTGGCCCATGTGGTGGATATACAAGACAATGGTAAGGAAATCAAAGACATACTGCAAGTATGCGATTACCCAGACGTATTTCCTGGAGTACCTCCAGTCAGACAGGACGAATTTCGAATCGACCTAATCCCGGGTGCATCACGAGTGACAAGATCTCCTTATCTTCTGGCTCCATCGGAAATGCAAGAAATATCCAGTCAACTCCAAAAACTTCTAGACAAAGACTTTATCCAGCCAAGTCTCTCTCCATGAGAAGCTTCGATACTCGTTGTAAAAAAGAAGGATGGATCATTCAAGATATGCATCGACTATCGATAATTGAACAAACTCTCCATCAAGAATCGGTATCCACTCCCGAGGATCGATGACCTGTTTGACCAACTACAAGGATCTTGTTACTACTCAAAGATCTATCTAAGATCCGGCTATCATCAAATTAGAGTCCAAGAAGCAGACATTCCAAAGACGACATTCAGGACTTGGTATGGTCACTACGAGTGTCTGGTTATGCCATTCGAATTGAGCAATGACACCAACCCAAATACGCCAATATCTAGGGCTTGCAGACTATTAGCGGAGATTCATCAATAACTTCTCTAAAATAGCCAAGCCTCTCACCACACTAACCCAGAAAGAAAAAAAGTTCAATTGGGGAAATAGATAAGAGTCTTGCCTTCTAAAAACTGAATCAATTGTTGTGCATTGCACCAATTTTGTCTCTTCCAGAGGGAACAAAAGACTTTGTAGTATTCTGTGACGCCTCACACCAAGTGTTGAGATGCATGCTGATGCAAAGAATAAAGTCATTGCATATGTATCCAGAAATCTTAATGCAAATAAGACCAACTACATTACCCACGACTTAGACTTTATAGTTATAGTGTTTGCCTTAAAGATTTGGAGAAACTACCTCTACGGAACAAAGCATGTCGCGTTCACCGATCATAAAAACCTCCAACACATCTTCGACTAGAAGGAGCTCAACATGATATAACGAAGGTGCGTCAAATTTCTAGATGATTATGAATGTGAAATTCGTTATCATCCTGGTAAAGCAAATGTTATAATAGACGCTTTAACCAAGAAAGAACAAACAAAGCCACTTAGCGGAAAGGCTCTAACCCTAACCAGTTACTCCAATCTCACCACCTAAATTCGAGATGCTCAGGTGGAGGCACTCAAACCCGAGAATATCATGGAGGAAAACTGTAACGCCCGTGTTTTGGGGCTAAGCATTAGTAGACGATGTAATAGTCTAGGTCAACTATTGTAACTCTTTTGAAGTAATAAAGATGAAATATTTGAGTATTATGTGAATTACGTGCTTATTTATTTCTTTATAAAGATATAATAAAAATAAGCATCAAAATTAAAGTTTTGAATAAACCCAATATCAATACATGAAGTGGTAGTGGTCGTGACAAGGATTCTGGGGATATAAAGAACGCCGAAATCCGAGTTATAACGAAGGAGTTATGACCTGTCGAAGTTTCGCGACAGAACTGGCACGGCACCGGGAGACGTAAATAGTGAATTTACGATAGAGCGATTTTTAGCTTTGGCGATGTAAACGAAAATCATAGAATACGTTAAACCGAGAGCGTCCATAAAAAGAACGCCCAAATCTGACTTCGTATGAGGAAATTATGATTTTTCGAAGTTTCAGCTTAGTAGTGAACAACCCGAAGTTCGAATATTAGATCGAGCGGTTTTTAGCAGACACAACCTAAACGAGAATCGAAGATCTCGTTAATAGTAGTGTAATGATAAAAAGATAGACGAAAACGGAAGTCGGATGAAGAAGTTATGAATTTTTAACGGACCAATCATGTCCCGGCCTGTTAAAAATATAACTTTTAAAATAAATTCAAAATTAGCCGACGGAGTCTAAACGAAAGTTGTAGAGTACGTTCCCACCTACGCGTGGATATAGTGAACGTCAAAAACGGAGCTCGTATGCGAAAGTTATGATTTTTAGAAGTCGGAAAGTGGATTTAGGAAACGTGTTGCAAGATCGATGATGTGGCCGAATCCTAGCCTTCCATTGCTGATCTCAATACTCGCTTCGGATGGAGACACGTCGCCTTCGGTATGCCCAGCGTCCGAGCTCGGAACGCGCCGCGTACGCCTGACTTCCTCGGTCCAGCATCGTCCACGTCGCCCCACCGAGGTCTCGCCACCTGTCGTTCCTATCCGAGTTATGCCCCGCGTAACAGAGGGCTACGCCCAGCGTAGTCCGAAGATCAGCTCCTATAAATACCTTGCGAAGGCAGCCGGCTTCTTCACTCATTCCACCACAACTTTCTCTCTCTACTTTCTCTCACTACCCCTAACCCCCCCCCCCCTAAGCCTAGGTAAACCCCCTAGCACCCGAAGGAAGCCCTGAGGCTCCCGAACTCCGAGAAAAAGAGTCTTTCGGTTCGGAAACGCTGCTCCAAGCGAAGCCCGGTTTTCGAGAAAATCCGCTGTAAGTGAGCTACGCCTACGCTATTTTTAATATAGCTTCTAATTAATTATAGTAACATTATTAGGACCTTAAAATAATTATTTGGGCTATTATTTTGAGTTATATAAGAGTGTTGCTTAACGCTTATATAGTAATAATAATAGCTAGACTATTAATTAGTCGCGGTTAACGTTAGACTAAACCCTAGTGGTATTGATACTAGGTTTTTTCGAGGGAAAATTGTTTTGAAATAACGAAGTGTTGTCCGAGTACCGAGTCACCACCTTACCAGGTGAGTGCATAGTCACTTTCATCTTACACATAGATATAAAGTATTTAATATAAATTACGTGCGATGTCTGCATATTGTCTAAATACTTGCTGTCTATGCTGATGAAAGATTTTTATACATGTTTTAAATGATTTAAACTGTATATGTATTTTATATCTACAAAAAAATGTTGGGGTAAAACATGGGTAGATTTAATAGACGATGTGTGATAAAATGATGAGATGTCTCGATGTTTTTGTTGTTGATTCTGTCATCTAGCGGAGTATGGATGACAACCACGGACTCTTCTAGACAGTCCAGTGGAACGCGAGCAGGCTCGCAACCTGTAGGTGTTTGTGAACGATGTGTTCACCGGTGTACTCCATCCCCCTCATGGTTGCCTTAAGGACATTTATTGCTGAGGAATCCCCTTAGCAGTAGTGTCCATCCCGATGATGATCCTTAGGCTAGGTCCCTTATGATAGGTGTTTAGGGACGTAAAATGAGGATAATGGGAACGGGTAATCGGGTTATTGGTGGTTGATGAAATTAAATAACTTATTTATTGTGGGTTGAAAACCCTATGTGCTCGCCAGGCTCCCAAGCCTGACCCACTCAGTTTTATGTATTACAGGTAGTGGCGCTCGAGCATAGATGTGATGTTTTGGATGAGGGATTACGGATATAGGCCTGTAGATATGAAATAATGTAGTAAGGCTTATATTGCACTGTTTATGCTTTTCAACTGTATCGAACATGACATCCCAAGTCTTTTTAATGAAATACATTTCTACGGAAATGCTTTGATAAATCTTTATCATATTTTTATTTTGGGAACAAATTCCACAACACTTTTATGTAAAATGTTACTCTGATTTTCAAACAAGTATAAACAAAATCGGTCTTTTCTAGTCGTGAAAATGGGGATGTCACAGTTGGTATTAGAGCATTAGTTTAAGCGAACTAGGAATTTGTAGGATTTCTAGACTTAAACTTAGAATTCTAAGCGATGATTGTGAGATCTGAGCACTAGCTTATTTTAGGAATTGTGCCTAAAATTCTTTTATGTGCTAAATGCTTTGTGCCTGATATGCTGTTATTTGTTTGGATCTATGGTCTGTTGTCGACCAGATCTGGAAACCTTATGTGTTTAGGATTCTAAACGTACAACTATGATATTAGAACTAGCATGTAAACGTTTCAGAGCGTTAAGGATGATTTAAACGTCTATCCTAAATAAAGATCTAAATTCACCTTATTCGTTGTATAGATCAAAATGGCAAGAACGCGCAGTGGAGCTGGGAATGCAAATGGGAATAGGAATCAACCCCCAGTGATTCAGCAAATACCTTTTGTAGTAGAAGTTGCACCCGAGCCAATCACCATGGCTGGAGTACAAGCCATGATTTGTGCTATGTTAGCAGAACAAAGGGAGGAAATGAGGCAGATTTTGCACGCAAATAGGGACGAACCTACCATGCCCATTGAGCGACCCGAGATGATTCCTGAGCAATCGGAGGAAGGGAACTATAGCCGCCATGTGAGTCAAGTTGGGACTCAAGGAGAACGAAGGAATGACCCAGAGAGGGGAAACGACAAGGATGGGTGGATGTATAAGAATTTCTTGGGCGCGAAGCCACCAAGTCTCTCAGGAAGCCCAAAGCCTGTTGAGATAATGGATTGGATCTCCGAAATGGAGATGGTGTTCGAGAGCTGCAGCTGTAGCGAGAAACAGAAGACTGTCTTTTTAGTTAGGCAACTGAAGACCGGAGTCTTGAGCTGGTGGAAGTTATTGGCAGATACGATGCCACGAGGAGAAGCCCTGAAGATGTCATGGAAAGAGTTCTTGGAACAACTGAAGATGCAGTACTGTTCAGAGATAGATCTGATTGATTTGAACAATGAGTTCCAAAACTTGAAGAAAGGGAGAATGAGCATTGACGACTATGCTACCGTATTCACTGAGAAGATGAAGTTATTTACATACCTGGTGCCAACCGAACTCTCCAAAATTAAGAGGTTCGCAAATGGACTGCCAGCCGACTATGGGCCGACAGTCAAGATGGCAACCACTCTGAAATCAGCTGTTCGAGCAGCTAAGAATGTGGAGACCCAGCAGAAGGAAAGGGGTCTGGAGAGGGACGAGGTTGGTGAGAAAAGGAAATTCGATGGATCCTCGAGGTCCAGAAAGAAGGGTAAATTCTCGAAGTCTGGTTCGAGAGGAGGAGGAGCCGAAGCAAAATGGTGCGACAAATGCAAGAAGAAGCACCAAGGAAAATGTGACGGAGGGGTCACCTATTTCAAGTGTGGAAAGCCCGGGCACTATGCCAACGAGTGCACGTTCACTAAGAAGGTCTGTTATGAGTGCAACGAGGAAGGGAACATTTCGAGGGACCGCCCGAAGAAGGAGGAGGCAGGAAGACCCAACATTCCACCAAAGCCAAAGGCAAGAGCCTTCCAGATGACACTCGAAGCTGCAAAGGAGGCAGCAGATGTCGCTTCAGGTACCTTTCTTGTAAATGGTTTGCCTGCCAATATACTGTTTGATTCCGGAGCAAACTACTCCTTTGTGTCACATAAGTTTGGTGGGAAACTAGCATTGCCTGTAGAAAAACTTGATAATGCCCTAATTATGGAAGTTTCCAGTGGCAAATTCGTACCTGTTAGTAATCATATTAGGAACATCATCATCAACCTAAATGGAAACGAATTCCACGAAGAGTTGTTTCCCATAGAGTTGAACGGTTTTGACATCGTTCTGGGAATGGATTGGCTTAGCGCCAACGATGCTGAGATTCTTTGCAAGAAGAAGATAGTAAGGGTGAACCCACCAGGAAAATATTCATTTATGGTGTACGGGGACAAACACAGAGTAAATTCTGGAATCATCTCCCTGATGAAAGCCAGGAAATGTTTGTCCAAGGGATGTGCATCGTACTTGGCATTCGTGATCGATGAAAAGAAGGAGAAAAAGGAGGTGCAGAGTGTACCAGTGGTGTGTGATTATCCGGAAGTCTTTCCCGAAGATCTTCCCGGATTACCACCTGATAGACAGTTACCAGGAACAACACCGATAGTGAAGGCACCGTACCGATTAGCACCGATGGAGATGAAGGAGCTTATGACACAACTTCAGGAATTGTTGGACAACGGTTTCATTCGACCTAGTTCATCACCATGGGGAGCTCCGGTGCTATTCGTGAAGAAGAAAGACAGAAGCATGAGAATGTGTATAGACTACCGAGAGCTGAATAAGGCAACGGTGAAGAACAAGTACCCATTACCGAGGATTGATGACCTATTCGATCAACTGCAAGGTTCGAGCTATTTCTCAAAGATCGATCTTAGGTCAGGATATCATCAGCTGAAGGTAAGAGAGCAGGATATTGAGAAAACTGCATTCAGAACGAGATATGGACACTACGAGTTCTTGGTTATGTCGTTTGGACTGACCAATGCTCCGGCAGCATTCATGGATTTTATGAATAGGGTTTGTAAACCATTCCTCGATAAATCCGTGATAGTGTTCATAGATGACATTTTGTTTTACTCGAAAAGTCAAGAGGAGCATGGCAGACACTTGCGGGAAGTGTTAGAAGTATTGAAGAAGGAGAAGTTGTATGCAAAGTTCTCCAAATGTGATTTTTTTTGGATTCGAGAAGTCCAATTCTTGGGTCATGTGGTGAACCAAGAAGGAATAATGGTTGACCCAGCAAAAATCGAAGCGGTGATGAAGTGGGAACGACCGAAAAGTCTCACGGATATTCGAAGCTTTCTGGGATTAGCTAGATACTACCGATGATTTATCCAAGGATTTTCTTCGATAGCTGCTCCATTAATAGCTTTGACCCATAAAGGAGCTACTTATACATGGAGCGAGAAGCACGAAGAAGCATTCGAGAAGCTAAAGAAGAAATTATGTGAAGCACCGATTCTTTCTCTACCCGATGGAGTTGAAGACTTTGTGGTATATAGCGATGCGTCGGGAGTCGGGTTGGGATGTGTTCTGACCCAAAGAGAAAAGGTGATAGCATATGCATCTCGACAGTTGAAGGAGCATGAAAAGAACTACCCCACTCATGATTTGGAGTTGGCAGCGGTAGTATTTGCTCTAAAGTATGGAGGCATTACCTCTATGGCACGAAGTGCAAACTTTTCACTGATCATAAGAGTCTCCAGTATCTCTTTAATCAGAAGGAATTGAATATGAGGCAACGACGCTGGCTAGAGTTACTCAAGGACTACGACTGTGAGATACTTTACCACCCCGGTAAAGCGAATGTTGTCGCTGATGCTCTCAATCGGAAAGTCAACCTTGAGAGAAGAAGGCCAAGAGCGTTGAGAATAGAAGTTGTCTCGACGATTGTGGAAAGTATCAGGAAAGCTCAAGAAGAAGCTTCAGAGAAGGACGACCGAAAGGAAGAACGTTTGGGCAAAACGTTAGTGTTCGGTACAAACAGTCAAGGACTGAAGGTATTCCAAGATCGGATTTGAGTACCTAAGAAGGGAGGAATAAGAGACATTCTGAAGGAAGAAGCGCACAAGACCATGTACTCAATTCATCCCGGCAGCACAAAAATGTATAGGGACCTAAAACCCTACTACTGGTGGCCTACGATGAAGCTCGATGTTGCAAAGTATGTGGCCGAGTGTGTAACTTGTGCAAGAGTCAAGGCACAACATCAGAAACCATACGAGATTTTAGAACCTTTACATGTACCCATAGGTAAATGGGAAGACATCACCATGGATTTTGTGACTAAACTGCCCAGAACGAAGAGTGGTCACAACATGATTTGGGTGGTCGTGGATCGTTTCACGAAGAGTGCACACTTCATAGCAGCCATCGAGAAGTGGTCTATGGATAAGCTTGCAAATGCTTACGTGAAGGAAGTGGTAAGACTTCACGGTGTTCCTCTAACGATTGTATCGGATCATGATAGTCGTTTCACGTCACGGTTTTGGAGAATTCTACAAGAAGAATTGGGTACGAAGTTGTGTTTGAGTACAGCTTACCATCCGCAGACTGATGGTCAGAGCGAAAGAACAATTCAAACACTGGAAGATATGCTGAGAGCATGTAGCCTGGAGTTCCAAGGTAACTAGGATGAGCACTTACCTTTGGTAGAGTTTTCCTACAATAACAGTTTCCACTCGAGCATCAAGATGGCACCCTATCAAGCTTTGTACGGACATAAGTGTCGTACGCCGTCTTGTTGGCGTGAGGCTGGAGAAAAGCAGATTATGGGCCCCGAGATAGTCCATGAGACTGCTGAGAAGCTGAAAGTGATTAGGGAAAGAATGTTAGCAGCTCAGGATCGTCAGAAGAGCTATGCTGACAAGAAAATATGACCGATGACTTTTGAATTTGGGGATTCGGTTTTGCTTATAGTCTCACCGTGGAAGGGACTTATAAGATTCGGAAAACGAGGAGAGTTGAGTCCAAGATTTATTAGGCCGTTCAAAGTTCTTCAGAGGATTAGGAACCAAGCTTACAAGCTCGAATTGCCCGAAGAACTGGATGGTATTCATAACACCTTCCATGTGTGTTATTTGAGGAAGTTCACGGGAGAAGTTCCCGACATAATTCCAATCTCAGAGTTAAGAATGGATGAGAATAAGAGGCTGATTGAAGAGCCCGAGGCAATTATTGACCGTAAGACTAAGAAGTTACGACGCAAGATGGTCGACTTAGTGCTAGTCCGTTGGAAACATTCGAATGAGCCGAATCTCACTTGGGAAACAGAAGGCGACATGATGAGTCGCTATCCCCATCTAATTGCTAATGCATGATTCTGGGACGGAATCATCCTAAGGGGGAGAGAATTGAAACGCCCGTGTTTTGGGGCTAAGCATTAGTAGACGATGTAATAGTCTAGGTCAACTGCTGTAACTCTTTTGAAGTAATAAAGATGAAAAATTTGAGTATTATGTGAATTACGTGCTTATTTATTTGTTTATAAAGATATAATAAAAATAAGCATCAAAATTAAAGTTTTGAATAAACCCGATATCAATACATGAAGTGGTAGTGGTCGAGACAAGGATTCTGTGGATATAAAGAACGCCGAAATCCGAGTTATAACGAAGGAGTTATGACTTGTCGAAGTTTCGCGACAGAACTGGCACGGCACCGGGAGACGTAAATAGTGAATTTACGATAGAGCGATTTTTAGCTTTGGCGATGTAAACGAAAATCATAGAATACGTTAAACCGAGAGCGTCCATAAAAAAAGGCCCAAATCTGACTTCGTATGAGGAAGTTATGATTTTTTGAAGTTTCGGCTTAGTAGTGAACAGCCCGAAGTTAGATATAGATCGAGTGGTTTTTAGCCGACACAGCCTAAACGATAATCGAAGATCTCGTTAATAGTAGCGTAACGATAAAAAGACAGACGAAAACGGACGTCGGATGAAGAAGTTATGAATTTTTAACAGACCAATCATGTCCCGGCCTGTTAAAAATATAACTTTTAAAATAAAGGCAAAGTTAACCGACGGAGTCTAAACGAAAGTTGTAGAGTACGTTCCCACCTACGCGTGGATATAAAGAACGTCAAAAACGGAGCTCGTATGCGAGAGTTATGATTTTTAGAAGTCGGAGAGTGGATCTACGAAACCTGTTGCAAGATCGATGATGTGGTCGAATCCTAGCCTTCCATTGCCGATCTGAGTACTCGCTTCGTATGGAGACACGTCGCCTTCGGTACGCCCAGCGTCCGAGCTCAGAACGCGTCGCGTACGCCTGACTTCCTCGGTCCAGCATCGTCCACGTCGCCCCACCGAGGTCTCGCCACCTGTCGTTCCTATCCGAGTTACGCCCCGCGTAACAGAGGGCTACGCCCAGCGTAGTCCGAAGATCAGTTCCTATAAATACCTTGTGAAGGCAGCCGGCTTCTTCACTCATTCCACCACAACTTTCTCTCTCTACTTTCTCTCACTACCCCCTAACCCCCCCCCCCCCTCCCTAATCCTAGGTAAACCCCCTAGCACCCGAAGGAAGCCCCAAGGCTCCCGAAGCCCCAAGAAAAAGAGTCTTTTGGTTTGGAAACGCTGCCCCAAGCGAAGCCTGGTTTTCGAGAAAACCCGCTGTAAGTTAGCTACGCCTACGCTATTTTTAATATATAGTTTCTAATTAATTATAGTAACATTATTAGGACCTTAAAATAATTATTTGGGCTATTATTATGAGTTATATAAGAGTGTTGTTTAACGCTTATATAATAGTAATAATAGCTAGACTATTAATTAGTCGCGGTTAACGTTAGACTAAACCCTAGTGGTATTGATACTAGGTTTTGTCGAGGGAAAATTGTTTTGAGATAACGAAGTGTTGTCCGAGTACCGAGTCACCACCTTACCAGGTGAGTGCATAGTCACTTTCATCTTACACATAGATATGAAGTATTTAATATAAATTACGTGCTATGTGTGCATATTGTCTGAATACTTGTTGTCTATGCTGATGAAAGATTTTTTATACATGTTTTAAATGATTTAAACTGTATATGTATTTTATATCTACAAAAAAATGTTGGGGTAAAACATTGGTAGATGTAATAGACGATGTGTGATAAAATGATGAGAGGCCTCGATGTTGTTGTTGTTGATTCTGTCATCTAGCGGAGTATGGATGACAACCACGAACTCTTCTAGACGGTCCAGTTGAACGCGAACAGGCTCGCAACCTGTAGGTGTTTGTGAACGATGTGTTCACCGGTGTACTCCATCCCCCTCATGGTTGCCTTAAGGACATTTATTGCTGAGGAATCCCCTTAGCAGTAGTGTCCTTCCTGATGATGATCCTTAGGCTAGGTCCCTTATGATAGGTGTTTAGGGACGTAAAGTGAGGATAACGGGAACGGGTAATCGGGTTATTGTTGGTTGATGAAATTAAATAACTTATTTATTGTGGGTTGAAAACCCTATGTGCTCACCAGGCTCCCAAGCCTGACCCACTCAGTTTCATGTATTACAGGTAGTGGCGCTCGAGCATAGATGTGATGTTTTGGATGAGGGATTACGGATATAGGCCTGTAGATATGAAATAATGTAGTAAGGCTTATATTTCACTGTTTATGCTTTTCAACTGTATCGAACATGACATCCCAAGTCTTTTTAATGAAATACATTTCTACGGAAATGCTTTGATAAATCTTTATCATATTTTTATTTTGGGAACAAATTCCGCAACACTTTTATGTAAAATGTTACTCTAATTTTCAAACAAGCATAAACAAAATCGGTCTTTTCTGACCGTGAAAATGGGGATGTCACAAAAACCTATGAGGTATGGACAAAAAATTCGACCTGAAGGAAGATGGAACACGATATTTCATGAACCGAACTCGGACCCCAAAGTTTGGTGAATTCAGGATTCTAGTTCTAGAAGAAACTCTCAAGTCAAGATATTCAATACATCCCAAATCAGATAAGATATATCTAGATCTCAATAAGCTTTATTGGTAACCCAACATGAAGGCAGAGATTGCCAACTATGTAAGTAATTGCTTGACTTCCACGTGTTAAATCTTAAGGAGTGTCTCTCCAATGAAAACCTTGTCATTCCTCTCAGTGGGATACAAGTCAACACTAAACTTCATTTCGTAAAGGAACCGGTGAAGATCATGGATCGAGAAATCAAAAGCCTCAACCAAAGTCGAATAACTATAGTAAATGCCCGATAAAACTCTTGTACAGAGCTGGAGTTCACTTGGAAATGTGAGGATCAAATGAAACAAAAGTATCCGCAATTTTTCAGCGGTACTCCCTCCACTACTGTAATGAAATACTAGTAGAACAAAATAATAGTGGAACAAAATATTCTAGAACATAATAATTTCGGGATGAAATTCCCTTAACGGGGAGGTAATGTGACATCCCGGAATTTAGGTCAAAGACTGTGAACTGTCAAGTTCACAGTAAGTCTCTTGGTAATTTGACTCATTCTGTTTTAATGCGTCTAATGTAAAAAAAATGAGTTATTTCAACTATTATAAGATACCAGATGGTATCTTACTTCTAATTGTGTAAATTTACGAACGAATCAAACAGTTCAAACTGCAACCATAGTCAATGCGTCTGAAAAACTGAAAGTTCGTATTAAGCCGTTGTGAGAAAAACAAACACTCTTGTCTCATAGTACGTGTTTTTCTGTTTTCGAAAATATAAAGAACGTCCAAAACGGAGTTCGTATGCAAAATATACGACCATTTTAAGAATCCAAAACCAATATAATACTTATTTTCTTAAAATCGTTAAAACCGTTTCTATCCGTTGAGGGTCTTGCACACCTCAAATGGAAATTCCGAAAGCATTTTTGGAATCATACTATAGCCTAATAATTAATTTCATATTTGAAATATTTTTTTAAAATGTTTATAAAAGTTAAAAAAATCAAACGTTTTCAGATTATTAATCGCGAAGCCTTAAACTATTGACTTCGACAAAATTTCTATTATTGGTAGCGTATTCCAGAAAAATATAGGAATCCAAACCGGTTGTGGTGGATTTTAACGATGGAAATAACCCAACAGTCAACAATTTCGTGAACTACTATAAATATGTATGTATATACGGGTATGGACATGTGTCATGATCAATTACGAGCGTGTTCGACACACAGCGTTTGAGAGCTTCTAGCTTCTAGTGTTTGACAAAACGCTACATTTTGAATAGAAAGCATCGTTTGGCACCACCCGCTACAAGCTGCCCGCTACCAACTATTTTTGCCGAACACCCCCTACATGTGGTTGGTTAAATTGTCATAAATATACATTATATATGTGTGTGTTTTAAATTTAACAAACCAAGGTTTAACAAATTAATAAATTCTACATTCCTAACGTACGAGTTTAAATTTATACATATGTATTACACAAGTTATATAACAAATTCATGATAAATGAAAGTAGATTATAATTATTAAGAAATGGTTTGTAAAAGTTTTAAGTATACATACATGTGTATGCAACAAGAAAACACCAATAATACATACCAAATCAAACAAATACACACAAGTACATACCCAATTAAAACATACCTCAATACACACACATTACATAATGCAACAAATACATAATACAAAATACCAAAAATGAAACTTGTACAATACAACTTATGCCGGTTATTGTACAACCCGTCACTGATTACTTCCAAGTTTCATCCTAAACAAAACCACACGCAAAGTTTCTGCTGTCCTTCCATTAAAGCCATTCCATCTACTGCACATTCAAGGAGGAAAGGAAGAATTAACACTCCAAGATAAAAGCAATACTCCAAGGTAAAATCAATCTATACGATGATAAAAATCGTTTTAGTAAGATATGGATGATCAAAAAAAAAAAAACACCTCCTGAAATCGATGAAGTTGTTTTCTGCCATTTTCTTGCTTCTTCTTCATTTGATACCATGAACACACCAAAGTGTGTGTGTTTTTACTCCTAAGGGTCGACTAAACCCCCTCCCTTTGGCCTACAGAATCACCACAATCAAACCACTCTCCATCACCCATTCGATGTCCCCTCTTCCCTCTATATTTTCCTGTCAAAATCAAAATCAAACACCAATTCCTCCCAATGATTTCTGTTCAAACAATCAAAAAAAAAAAAAAAAAAAAAAAAACTATGAAAGAAGATCAGGGGAGCTTCCGGAGCAGCCCCCGTCCACGCACCTTTCAACAACCGAGAGCAAAGCCCACCGAAGTGGGTGTTTCCCGGGAGCAAACACGGGAGGCGACAGCCCCCTCTGATCCCTCGACCTCTTTCCTACCGCGACGATGCTGCTGCTCTACCCCATCCCGTTCTTCCCTTCGGCCCGTCGAACCCAGGAGACCACATCGGTTTGCGAAGCCGACCGATCGAACATTCGCTGCTTCTTTACGTCTTCGATGCTTCGGCTTCGTCGAGCCCCGGAGACGGCGATCCTCCTCCCGATGGCTCGATCAGTCGCTGCCTTCGTGCTTTTTCCCCTTCCATCGTCGTCTGCTTTCATTCGTGGTTCCTTCGTTGCCCAATCGATTTTGCCTCCGATTTCTTTTGGCCTTCTGTGCTTTCCCCTCGTGACCGGTTCGTTTTCTCATCGATCGCCTCGTTCATATCCTCTTTCATTCATTTGCTGGGTGAAATGAGGAACCCACACACACACACAAAAAAAAAAAACGATTCCCTTTTTACTTAATGAGTTTAGACAGAACTAACCCCTTCCTTTATATTAATTGTTCAAATCAGCCCCTTCCTTGATATGTCTCAACAAAATGAGTCCCTTTCCCCAAAACTTTGGTTTAATTAAAACATAATAGCCCCTCCATGGAAAATCCTTTACAAAATCAGTCCAGTCTTTAAACTTAAATTCCATTTAAAACATTTCAGTCCCTCACTTGAATTATTTCAACCAAAGCAGTCCTATTTTGGTTAATTAAATTACTAAACAACCCCCAACAAATACTAGACGATACAAAACTATATGTGCCTAAATATTTTGTTTATATAAATCAATTTTCTTTTTATACGAAAATACAATAAATCTAGTTTATAAAAATATTATTATTTAACAACTTACCATATTATTACGAATAAACTAGTATAAAATTTTGTATACGTATTATGGTTATTTTATCGGGAAATAACCCTTTCACACAACAAATACTAGACGATACAAAACTATATGATTTTTTTATGTGACATTGGATATTATAACCAACACGTTATGAAACTCTGTAGTATTTCAAGGATTCAACTTATTACTAAGCATGTTTATTTATATGTTTAAGTACACAACGTTTATGCATGTACATATGTTTATTAATTTGAAACATTCATTTTTTATAAAAGTGAGCACACCATACTTTTGCATACATTTCAAACATACTCGGCTTTTATAAACCTCATACAACGGTATTCATTATGCCTAGTGACTTAATCACAATAAAGTTAGGGCTGAGAGTTATTCACCAACTTTTTTAGTTAAGGGCCTTTTAGTGAGATGTTATTCATTAGTTGAGTTTAAATACTTAGCATACACACACTACTGTAACCGTTAATCTTCGGAGCAAGATACATATGTATAGATCTATACGGGGTTGACATCCCCACTTGCGGTTGCTAGCTACAACCCTCGACCGATCAATTGAAGCGGGTGATAGGTGTCTACAATTTTTACTACAACGTCTAATGAAGCATTGTAGGGGTACACTCAAGTCGTATAGCTCGGTTATAAGACTCACTATAAACATTAACTAGAATATATATATATATATATATATATATATATATATATATATATCTCATCATGCATGTTATTAAGCTCTTGAGGTAATCTAAGTCGATAGGCAACCAGACCTATCATGTCGAGGATTTTGAATGGTCCTATGTACCTAGGGTTTAGCTTTCCCCGCTTTCTGAATCTTATAACTCCTTTCCAAGGAGATACCTTGAGCATCACCCTATCTCCGACTTGGAACTCTAGAGGTTTGCACCTTATATGAGCATAGCTCTTCTAATGGTCACGTGCTGCCTTCATGCGCTCTCAAATTTGAAATATCGTTTCAGTCGTCTCATGAATAAATTTTGGTCCTGTTCATAGGGTATCCCCTACGAATTTCTTGGCTAGTTGGGGTATCGCCAACTTCTGCCCAGTAAATAGGAGATCGACACTTTCGTCCATATAACGCTTTGAATGGTGTTGTCTTAATGCTCGTGTGATAAATATTATTGTATGAGAACTTGATCAATAGAATATGAGCATCCCATGCATTTCCGAAATCTATCACACATGCTCTAAGCATGTCTTCCAGCGCTTAGATGGTCCTTTTGACTTTCGTCATCGGTTTGAGGTTGGTAGGCTGTAATCATATCCAGGCGAGTACCAATGGATTTTTGCAAACTTTTCCAGAATCGTGAGGTAAATCTGCTATCTCTGTTAGAGATAATAGATAACGGTACCCCATGCAATCTGACAATCTCTCTAAGGTACGTCTTGTTTAGCTTTTCCATCTTATCCATCTCTTTTATTGGTATAAAGTGGGTACACTTGGTTAATCTATTGACAACTACCCATATAGTGTCGTAACCAGTAGTAGTCTTGGGCAGTTTGGTCATAAAGTCCATTGTGACCTACTCCCACTTTCACCGAAAGGGCCCTATTTTTTCCAGAGTATTCCTCGTCAGAGCAGGTACAAATGTCTTGATACTTAAGTATACTTAAGACTGATATTAGGGAGTTCATATCGAACAATCGATAAAAGACCTTAGCAGAGATGCAAGAGCATCCCAGGAGAAGGTAAATTGAGTTGGAAACTCAACAAAAGGAAATGAAGCAGACTCCAGCTCCATCTCAACCATCAACCAAGAAATCCAAGCCCGACCAAATGAGGTCTGGAGGGCAGAGAGGTCCACGTTCTAACACGTGTGGGAAGTGCTGAAACATAAAAGTGACCCTCAACATCTATGAAGTGTGTTGAGGTACCGAAGACCTATTTTGATTGTTGTGGTAGAACTTTGGTTGAGTATCAGATGCGAAGACTTTGAAGATCAACACTGAAGACTTGGAATACCGGAAAAAGGATGTTGAGCCGAAGAAAAGCATGTTTTGTCTTTTGTATGTCGAACTGTTAGAAAAATAATGTTCACATTTTCTGACGTTGTGTGTTAGATGAGTTATGACAATCCAGGCGTAGCAAGCATGGCCGCCTGACTTAGATATATTTTATTGCTTATCATGTTCTCGGTTTTGCTATAAATAGATGATCATGTTAATCGATCTATGAGGACCACTTCCCAAACTTTCATTGTATTACTCTTTATTGAATACAAGTCTTCATTTTCTTCATTATCTCTTGCTTATGTTGTTCATCATTTACTAACTTGTGTTTGAATGCATACCTTGTTACGATTCAACTATGTATTATTATTTTCTTATGTTTACTAATTAATCTTCTTTCTCTCTCTCTCTCTCTCTCTATATATATATATATATATATATATATATATATATATATATATATATATATAATATATATATATATATATATATATATATATATATATATATATATATATATATATCTTTATCATTCCGTATATATATTCATTGTTGAGCTTATCAAAATATCCATTGAGATTAACTTACATTTCCACAAATCAATCTTAAGTTTTTATCTCAACAATTGGTATTAGAGCCATAGTGGTTGCTTTTTAATTTTCTTTAAAAACATAACTCGTTTCAAAAGAAAAACTCTTATTAAAAAAGGCTTTCTATACCACTTAGCTCATATTTTTCAAAATCTAAGGGAATATGGCACAAGCTTACTCTCTAAATATATCTAACAATGTTGGAGGTTCTAATTGAGCTTCAATACTTGTTGCAAGTGAATCACTAGTCTCAACGTATGGAAAGATATATAAGAAGACTTGGTAAGGAAGTTTGGAGATCTGTGAACTTTTGGTTGACAAGGGTTAATCTGTGAGCATCAACCGTGACTACAATCCTCAAAACAACTCCCATCAACACTATCCTCAACCCTCCAAATATCCCAAAAATCCACCATATCAACCCTATCTCAAAACACACCTTTGATGCTCACAAACTCCATTGAAGCATTAAAAGAAGACAAATCGTCAGATACCGCGGATGGAACCGAAGAGAAGAAAGAAGGAACTCTCATATGCCATAAGCGTCACAAGGAAAATCACTTCGCAAGAGACTGCAAAGACAACGTTGTAAAAGACAAAGAACTCTATCTTAGAATGGCTCAAGAAGCTGAAGACAACGAAAGGGTTGAGAAAGCATTTATAACACAAGTAAGGAGAGACCATCGAGTATGGTCTTCGGGAGATGAAGATGAAGACAATGACAACATGAGGAAACGAGGAAAGATATGTCTAGTTCCAAATAAAATGAGAACACCAAAAATATGAAGAAAATTTACTGCTTCATGGAAAAGGAAGGGAACATCAGCATCATTGAACTTGTAAAATTTATGATTCAATCAAACAATTATAGCATGCATGACTGTCAACCATATCTAGAACAACATACTCAAACATGTGCTGATGTCCTTTCAGATTATAACAAAGCCTTAGATGAAAAGAACATAGCGAACCAAGAGTTGTATCACTTAAGAGGAAGACTAGAGGACAAGAAGCTTAAGGTCACTGTGTTAGAAGCATAATTGGAACTAAAAAAAGATGCTAGGCTGCTTAGTGAAACTCAGTTAGATGTTACTTTTAATCAACGAGATTTAGCCCGAGCTGAAATTATACGCTTAAACACATTAATAGAAAAACTCTTTAATGAAACTGAAGCAATTAAAAATCTGGTCAATAATGGGTATGTAGATAATACTTACAATTGGGGATGGTCAAATGGATACAACTGTTGGATAAGGTGTCTAAGTCCATAACTATTTCTGGTATGTACTTGACCCGACCCGGCATGGTCCATTTGGGTTGCATGGCACCATACAATTGGATAAACTAAAATGAGAGAAATAACACTTATGGTTTATTAATATATTATAAGTTCTAATATATTAATAATATTATTTAATTAGTTTGATCAAGAATTAATTTAGAATTAATTAAGTGATCAAAAGATAACTAATTAAATATATGGGTAGATTATGTAAATCTTCCATATCTTATATAGTGGGCTAAGAGGCTCCATGGATTATCAAGTTGGGTTCCACCCATAGGATGCTCCATAGATGCTCCATGGGAGTTACAAACCCATGGGTCATGGAAATGAAGAGTCATGACACATTAGGGTTTACATGGTGTAACCCTAGATGTGTCAACACTATATAAGAAACTCATTCTCCACCAAAATAGGTTACACTAAGAAACAAGAGGGCTAGAGCCGATTTTGCAAGTGTAAGATTCTCTCAAAGTTTACTCCTTTGCATTTGGTGTTGTGTGAAGCATTTGAGGCATCACACTTGGGGTGCTAGGCTCACAAGGTTTCAAGGATCATAATCAACAACAAGGTAAGTTATTCTATCTTTCATTCAAGTTAAAAATGTTCCCCATGTATGCTAGATAGGAATATAACCTTGGAATTCAACTTTGCATGATTATTAGACAAACATAGATCCAAGGTTATTAGGGTTGCATGTACACTTAGGAAGTGTTAGAATGCTCAAAACCCATCAGTGGTATCAGAGCCTAGGTTTGTTTGTTGTTTTTTTTTTTGTGTGCAAACAGCTTGAAAAAAAATCGTTTTTCTGTTTTCTGCTCGTATGAAAGTTTGCACATTTGTTGCTGGAAATGGACTAGAAACATTACCCTAAAACTGTTTTGATGTTTTAAAGCTTGTTTTAGATGATGTAATGTTTATGCTAATCCATTTACAATGGCAATTATTAAAATTACAAGTTTTTTTTTAAGTGTAATTTTTGATTCTTGAAAGTGTTCATATTCATGTTCTTGAACTTATGAAGATTAGATAATCATATGAATTGTTTGTAACCTTCATGGTAGTTTAATTCATGATCATAATGTGTTTTAATGGAGTCCATAACTTGTCCTCAAGTTATGGAAAACCAAAAGTCTCTCTTTTATTAAAGCCATTAAAAGAACATAAGAGTTATAAAAATGAAGAGTTTTCATTTTTATTACTCAATTAATTCATAAGTTATAAGAAATGAAAAGTTTTGGAAGTTTACAAAACTTGCCCTCAAGTTTTGGAACATGTAAAGTCTTGATTAAAACTTTAGTTCCAACCCTTAGAATTTTAAAAGTTAAAATTCAACCCTTATACTTTATAATATTATAAGTTACTAATATATATATGTATAACAACAAGTCGTCTTACCGCTAGTACGCCTCATTCACGAAGCCGGTCTATAAGGGGGGTATAAGGTTGTTGCCTATAAAATGGCAACTTAATGGGTGTCCACTCTCACCCACCGCTTCCTTGATCGGTGGAGGGTCGTTAGCCGAACGGGTAAGACAAGGACTTATAAATTCTCATTAAAAGTATGATGAATATTATAAAGTAACTAAATGCTTTTATTAAATTCCCAATCTTAGTTACTTTAGGAAAATGTGAATAAGGTGCTAATCCATGAAATTACACTTTACACTTTGTTTAAGTCGTTGGTGGAGCGTGTGTGGTTAACCGGCACACTAACTTGGACTTAACAAGGTAGGTAAAGGGTGACTTAAGGTTTACCATAGCATCGGTGGAGCGTGTGTGGTTTACCGGCACATCGATTGAGTGATAAACCTTTAGGGTACCAAGTGATTTGCATGGTTACTTCACACCTCCTTTTGTGATCCTCGGTATCCCAGTCACAAAACTTGGAGGGCACACTCGAGATTGAAACATGCCTTTGAAAAGTTCATTGAATCTCAAAAGAATCTAGGAATTTCTAAGAACCAATTAAAAACCTAATATCTATATTTCATTTTTCATGGTGGAAATTGGTGAATCGTCATTCACCTACCTTTCAAATATGTTATAGCTTGGATTACGGCATACCTCTTCTAAGTTATAATATATTGTGATTGGATTCTAGCCTTAATATTACATTTGGGTGTTTTATTAAGGACTCTCTTAATATCTAAACTAATCTTGTTCTCTTCTTTCAGATGTCTTCAAACAATGCTGCTTCTGGCTCTAATCCTAATGGATCCTTTACCCTTATGAACTTGTGTGGGAAAGTCACTTTTGATGGATCCAACTTCAATGAATGGATCAGAAACATCAGGATGATTACCCGCTACGAGGACAAAGAATATGTCCTTGACAAGGAGCTTAAGGAGATTGATGAGACCACTGCAACTCCCCAGGAGATCGCTGACTTCCGGGCACATGAAAGGGATGCTACAAAAGTGGCATGCATCATGTTGGCCACCATGACAGCGGAACTCCAAAAGTCCTATGAGGACTTCTACCCTTTTGAAATGCACCAAGATCTGATGGAAAGATACCATCAAAGTGCACGACAAGAGAGGTATGAAATCATATGCTCTATCATAACAACCATGATGAAGGACGGGGAATCCGTCACGAGCCACATGCAGAAAATGCAAAGGTATGTGGATCGGTTGCTGAAGCTTAATGTGAACTTCCCTGAGGAGCTTGCAATAGATATCATTTTGCACTCCTTACCATCGTGATATGATCAATTCCGCATGACATATCACATGAATAAGGAAGAGGTCACACTCAGCAAACTTCAGGGACTCCTCAAGACCGCAGAAACAGGTCTTAAGGGTAAGTCGGTTGTTAACACTCCTACTCCAAACTCCGCCCCGGTTTTGGCAATCGGGAAAGGTAGAGGGAAGAAGAGGAAGAGCTCTTCGAAGGGTACCAAGGCTAGGACCCTTGATGGCTCTTCTTCAAGTGGAACCAAGAAAGGTTTTGTCACTCCTTCTTCTGACCCTAAAGAGGCTGAATGCTTCTATTGCCATGAAAAGTCACATTGGAAGCGGAACTGCCCAAAGTACCAGCAAGATGTGAAGGATGGGAAAGTTAAACCCAACCATGCAGGTATTTACACTATCTTATCTAATAACTCACCCCATTCTAACTCTTGGGTCCTTGATACCGGTTGTGGTATTCATATCTGTTCTGATTTGCAGGGACTAAGAAGAAGTGAGAATGTGGAGCATGGAAGAATAAACTTAATCATGGGGAATAGGAAAACTTTACCTGTCACCAAGATTGGAGTTTATACTTTATTGCTAAGTAGTGGGTTTAGTTTAGATTTGAATAAATGTTGTTATTCGCCAGAAATAGCAAGAAATATTATTTCCTTTCATGCATTGTATAAACAAGGTTTCACCTTTTCATTTGATAATGAAGTTGGTTCGATTAATGCTTTCTTTAATAATGTTCTTTATTTTAAAGCATTACCTTGTGATGGTGTGTATGAAACTGTATCTGTGGTTGATAACTTAGGAAATAATGTATTGTGTATTGATTCTGTTAATGATAATAACTTGGATAAAGCATCATTATGGCATTGTCGTCTTGGACATATAAGCAAGAAACGCATAGGCCAACTCCAAAAGGATGGAGTATTGGAGTCATTTCACCTAAAGTCAGATGATAGTTGCGATTCATGCTTACTTGGAAAAATGACAAAGTCACCCTTCACAGGTTCTTGTGAGAGGGGTGAAGGTTTGTTGGATCTTATACACACGGATGTGTGTGGGCCCTTCAAACATGCCACAAGGGATGCTAATCGTTATTATTTGACTTTTACTAATGATTACAGTAGATATGGATATGTCTACTTAATAAGGCATAAGTCAGAGACTTTTGAGAGGTTTAAAGAGTTTAAACAGGAAGTCGAGAATCAATTGGGCAGGAACATTAAGATGCTTCGATCCGATCGAGGTGGTGAGTATCTTAGTTCAGAGTTCCTCGACTATCTTAGGGAATGTGGGATTGTCTCACAATTGACACCTCCCAGGACACCGCAGTTGAATGGTGTAGTTGAGAGGCGTAATCGAACCTTGTTGGATATGGTTCGTTCCATGATGAGTCGAGCTTCGCTACCAATCTCATTTTGGGGGTATGCCTTAGAGACTGTCGCCCATATCCTTAATCTAGTTCCCACAAAGAAAGTTGCCAAAACTCCTCATGAGATTTGGACTGGTAAAGTACCCAAACTAGACCACATTAAGATTTGGGGTTGCGAGGCTTTCGTGAGACGCGAGACTCATGATAAGCTCGAACCTCGAAGTGAGAGGTGTATTTTCATCGGCTACCCACATAAATCCTTTGGTTACCTCTTCTACAGACCTAGTGAGAATGTGGTCTTTGTAGCTAGGAGGGCTTTCTTTCGAGAGAGAGAGGTCATAAGCCAAGGAGACAGTGGGAGGCAAGTTGACCTTGAAGAATTTCAAGAGTCAAGTGGTGAAGGAACTTCAAACCCTAGCACTCAACTTGAGGAGGAAACTCCTGTTGAGCCAATTGACAAGTCTGTACCTCTGAGGTGTTCCACAAGGGTTAGGAATGCACCTGAGCATTACTATGGATTCCATATTACTGCGGAAGGTGATACACTTATCAGTGATGAGACACTGATAGGTCTGGATGAACCTAACAGTTACGCGGAAGCCATGGCAGGCCCTGAGTCAGCCAAGTGGAAAGAGGCAATGGACAGCGAGATACAGTCCATGTATGACAATCAAGTTTGGAACTTGGTTGAGAATGTACCAGGTCGTAAGACTGTAGGGTGCAAATGGATCTTCAAGAAGAAGACCGACATGGATGGTAATGTACACACTTATAAGGCACGACTGGTTGCAAAGGGTTTCTCACAAACTCCGGGAGTTGATTATGATGAGACATTTTCTCCAGTGGCCAAGATTAAGTCTATTAGGGTTCTGTTAGCCATAGCTGCATTTCATGACTATGAAATATGGCAAATGGATGTCAAAACCGCTTTCCTTAATGGAAAGTTGGCTGAGGATGTTTACATGAGTCAGCCAGAGGGTTTTGTCAATACAGAGTACCTTAATAGAGTGTGTAAGCTTGAGAAATCCATTTATGGGTTAAAGCAAGCACCTCGCATATGGAATCTTTGCTTTGATGAGAAAGTCAAAGAATTTGGCTTTTCTAGGAGTGAAGATGAATCTTGTATATATGTCAAGGCTAGTGGGAGTATAGTTAGCTTTTTGGTATTGTATGTGGATGACATACTACTCATAGGAAATGACATCCCAACTCTGCAGGAAGTTAAGTCCTGGCTTGGGAAGTGTTTCTCTATGAAGGATCTAGGAGAAGCTGCCTATATTCTAGGGATAAGGATCTTGAGAGACCGGAGTAAAAGACTAATTGGACTTAGTCAGAGTACTTACTTGGATAAGGTGTTGAAGAGATTCGGCATGCAGGACTCCAAGAAAGGAGAGTTACCCATCCAGAGTAATGCCAGATTGAGTAAGACACAAAGCCCTAGTACTGAGGCTGAGATAGCAGAAATGAGTCGAATACCTTATGCTTCGGCTGTAGGATCGATCATGTATGTTATGACGTGTACTCGACCTGATGTAGCCTTTGCTTTGAGCATGGTTAGCAGGTATCAGGGGAACCCTGGCAAGGCACACTGGACTGCGGTAAAGAATATCCTCAAGTACCTACGGACGACTAAGGACTGGGTCCTTACCCTCGGTGGGAGTGAAGACTTGAGAGTTGTAGGGTATAGTGATGCTAGCTTTCAGACTGATAGGGATAATTTCCGCTCTCAGTCAGGCTGGGTCTTTACCTTAAATGGAGGAGCAATTTCTTGGAAGAGTTCCAAGCAAGAAACAGTGGCTGATTCAACTTGCGAATCAGAGTATATAGCAGCTAGCGAGGCAGCAAAGGAGGCGATATGGCTGAAGAACTTCATTGGAGACCTTGGAGTTGTACCAGCTATTAAAGAGCCAATGGAAATTTTCTGTGATAGTGAAAGTGCAATTGCCTTAGCCAAGGAACCAAGGGATCACGGGAGATCCAGACACATCGACAGAAAATACCATTTCATCAGACATCGAATAGAAGAAGGACTCCTCGTGGCAAAGAGGGTATCATCGGATGAGAATCCAGCAGATCCCCTCACGAAAGGACTGACTCGGGTTAAGCATCTCCAGCATGCTCGGAGCATAGGGCTGAAGGATGATATTAGATTTAGTAGTTAGATAACCTTGAAATTTGTAAAGTGTAATTGACATTAGATGATGAATAAAAGGTGTTTTATTTATGAGTAAAGTGTTGCTATCTCTTGTCGATCGTTTACTATATTTCTTTTGCATGTTTTGACTTCCAGAATAATTATGTTTGGTATATCATATTATTCGAACCTCCACAGTCGGTCATATGTCGGAAGTAGGTATGAATCAAGACTGTCATGATTGGTTGCAGAGGTCTAAGTTGTTGGACATGGCTACAACACTCATGAGTGCTCATAAGTTCTGAGCATTGGAATCAACCCACGCTCACTGGAATCACTTCATGGAATTTATCTCGAGTGATCGTGAGACGGTAATATCATATAAGTCTTCAATCCTAAAGATATGATTTGTTACTTATGAGTTGGTTATGCATTGATTGTACGTTAACGCATTGGTAACTCGATGTTATAAAACGTGCTTTTGTGTATAATTCAATGAGTGGTAGAACAAACATATGAGTCGAAGTTTATCTGTTCCTTCTTGGATTAGAAGCTGATATCTGGGCCCCTCGATGATTTTGTTTTGACCTATGTACCGGGCCCGGTCAGAACTAAGTTGATGTGTTCAATTAAGTTCTTTGTCAAACAAATCGGAAATCGGGAAACAAACTGCTGGACACAAAGTAAGACACTGTTCCATGTATTTGTCCGGCTGATATCTAGAACAGAGGATTATATGATCACTTATCTTAAATGGCGTATCATCATCTTCTCAGTTCCGAGAGACCTTGAAAGAGCTACGATTGCCGATCGGTTCCTGAAGTATTGCAGTTATAGTTATTAGACTTATCCAAGTGGGAGACTGTTGGATAAGGTGTCTAAGTCCATAACTATTTCTAGTATGTACTTGACCCGACCCGGCATGGTCCATTTGGGTTGCATGGCACCATGCAATTGGATAAACTAAAATGAGAGAAATAACACTTATGGTTTATTAATATATTATAAGTTCTAATATATTAATAATATTATTTAATTATTGATCAAGAATTAATTTAGAATTAATTAAGTGATCAAAAGATAACTAATTAAATATATGGGTAGATTATGTAAATCTTCCATATCTTATATAGTGGGCTAAGAGGCTCCATGGATTATCAAGTTGGGTTCCACCCATAGGATGCTCCATGGGAGTTACAAACCCATGGGTCATGGAAATGAAGAGTCATGACACATTAGGGTTTACATGGTGTAACCCTAGATGTGTCAACACTATATAAGAAACCCATTCTCCACCAAAATAGGCTACACTAAGAAACAAGAGGGCTAGAGCCGATTTTGCAAGTGTAAGATTCTCTCAAAGTTTACTCATTTGCATTTGGTGTTGTGTGAAGCATTTGAGGCATCACACTTGGGGTGCTAGGCTCACAAGGTTTCAAGGATCATAATCAACAACAAGGTAAATTATTCTATCTTTCATTCAAGTTAAAAATGTTCCCCATGTATGCTAGATAGGAATATAACCTTGGAATTCAACTTTGCATGATTATTAGACAAACATAGATCCAAGGTTATTAGGGTTGCATATACACTTAGGAAGTGTTAGAATGCTCAAAACCCATCAACAACACCAGAGAGAAATCTCCACCTCGGTTTGATGCCGAACATCCCTATGTCCCACCTGACAGGTCCTTTCACTTCCCATCCAATGATAATACCTATCATGAAGACATTCACTGTCATTTTGGAAAACTTCGTGTGCTAAGAAACAACTATGTCATTGAAGAGATTATCCCAGAAACATCGGGACTCCCTAATAATCCTAATTCTATACCAATCATGGGAACGATATATATGATATCTTGATCTGAAGTTGATGAAGAAATCATTTTGGAAGGACCAAACATGTCCCCAAAGTCCCATGTTGATGAAGAGATAATCTTAGAAAGACCTGACTTAACTCCCAAATCAAATTTCCATGAAAAAGTGAATACTGCACCCTCTGCAGTATCCTACTCAACAAAAGCCTCACCGCAGACTTCTGTTCAATCCACCACATAAGATTCAAGCTCTTCCTCAAGGAGTAAGAACATACAAGTTTAAGATAGGACAATGCTCTAAATGTCAAGAACTTTACAGTTCCGATGACTTTTCTCCTAGACCCATACCGAAATCCAAACTTTTTAAAAGCAAAATACTTAAACTGAACAGGTCTGATATTTTGTCACCAAAGATGAAGCAAAGAAAGCATTAAATTTTGAAATCAAATTTCGCATTGAGAAAAGGAAAGTTGAGTCGAATCTCAAGGTTAATAAAAACAATAGGTCACCATTTTCAAAGAAAGTGTTTTCAAAAGACTCTACGGTTGGCAAATCTTTTTAAAACAATTCTGAGTAAAAACATTTTGGTAAATCTAACTCTTCACAAAAGTTAAAACAGGAACAAAAAACCAAAATTCCCAACAGGTCACCAAGTCCCAAAAGATCTCAAACCTGTGAATCCAAACCAATCAAGAATAACAACACATCAGTTGCTATTCCTACGAACGAAAGGCCCGACCAAAAACTCAAGTCGGTCAAAACTATGACACCACAACTGTCAATCAAAAGATCAAAGAAAAGTCTGAAATGAAACAAAATCTTTAAAAAAATATCAATTATGTTCCTAAATCCAAACCTAGGAAAAAATGTAGATAAATGGAAAGACACTCATTTTTACTTCGTATCCACCTATTAAGAAAAATGCCTTTATATCCAAAATGAAAGATTTTATCCCAAAAAAGATTTGGAAGAAAAACGAGATAAAGAACAACACATCATCAAAAGTCACAACAAAACCACACACTACATACTTTAAGAAATCGTATTATGTTGTTACGGGCTACAAACAAGTTTGTGTGCACAAATTAACTAACTAATACTGCAGGCAATGTGAGTGAAGCATCACAACATAGAATGGTTAATCGATAGAGCCTGGTCCTTACACATGATAGGAAGGTTGGAATACCTTCGTGACTTTAAGGCAGTCACACATGGTGGTCATATAACTTTGGGAAACGATGCAAATGGAACCATTCTAGGATATGGTGTTCTAACAAATGGAAACTTTTCAATTCAAAGGGTTGCCTATGTTGAAGGGTTAAAACACAAATTCATTAGTGTTGGGCAACTCTGCAAAGTTGGTCTTCGTGTGGAATTTGATGATGAATATAGCTACATCATAAATAAAGATAGATCAAGATGTCTAATTAAATCAGAGGCTGTTGGAACAATGTTCCCATTAGACATATCTTTAGTCATCGGTAAACCACAACTGTGTTTTCTATCAAAAGAAGTCTCTGAGGTCAGTTGGCTCTGGGACAGGAAGCTTACTCACCTCAACTTTCGGTATATCAACAACCTGGTTACCAAAGAGATGGTGCGAGGATTGTCTATCCTTATATTTGATAATGAAACTTTATGCCCTACTTGTGAGTATGGAAAGCAAACAAAAGGAAGTCACTTGTTGATACTTGATTCATCCATCGTTGAACCTTTGGAGTTACTTCTTATCGATCTCTGTGGTCCATCAACTCTGGAAGCTTACCTCATAAGAAATACATTCTGGTCATAGCTGTGACAACCCGAAACTTTTTCCGTTATCCTTACCCAGTTTCCATTAATAAATTTTGGGTTTTTATTTAATCCCGTCAAATTTCTTAGTTGGAAAGGACCTTACGTTTTAAATAAATCAATTTGGATTTATTTCCGTTCACGTTAGTATTATTTTTGGTCTAACGGAATATTCTAAGCTTAGTTCAATCAAAGTTTGGGTCCAAGAATGAGTTTTTCCAAGTCAAAGAGTAGTATCCGAGCCAAACACCCCTTCGAGAGGAGTTTACGGCCGTAAACTCAGTTTACGACCGTAAACCCTGTTCACGGCCGTAAACCCTCCACCCCATCCCCTTGGCCGTAAACTCACCCCTATATAAGGAATGAGTGGCCTTCATTTCTCACTTTACACATCTCAGGAGATTTCTCTCTCTACTCTGTCTCTCTCTCTCTCTACAATTTTCGAAATTGCTCAAGGACCCTCAAGAATGTAAGTGATTCTTCACTTTGATTGTGTTTCTATCTCACTTCTAGTGGTAAATCCATGTTCCTATCTCATGAATCTCATCTTTTTCAAGATTTTCTCTCTCACCAAGAACACCAAGAACACACACTAGTTCTTGGTGGTTAAAAACCTCATTCCAAGCTTCTTAACAGTAAGTAACTACCATCTGTACTTGATATCTACTAGAAACCATCAATTTTCGCCTAAAAATCGACCTGAAACGCATGAACTGAGTGTTTACGGCCGTACACCCTTCAATGGCCGTAAACTCCATTTTTGGTCGATTATTGACTTTTAAACTCTTCCTTGAGCTGGGCACGAGGCTTAGGACACTTCCAGAAGGCCAGAAAGGACCTTGAAACACCGAAAATCGCACCTTTCACCAAGTGTTTACGACCGTAAACCCATGGGCCGTAAACCCATGGACCGCAAACACTTGGTCCATAAACATATGGGCCGTAAACCCTGTTGGGCCGCAAACCCTTGACCGTACACTCCTTTTACGACCGCAAACTCCCCATTTTTAAATCACATGCGATTCTAACACTTAATTTCAAGTGTTTCTGGTCCCTAGGATGATTTCCTTCCATAAAAAATAGTGTTATGCCCTCACCTAATGCATATATGTACTTTTACATGCTAAATAGGATCCGTTTGTGCCCGAGGCTTTATTTGACACTCAGCAATTCCTAGCAACTTACACTCGAATCCCACGTCAAACAGTGAGTTCATAACCCTACGCTTTTTCCGAGTTTTTCATGTTTTCAGGGGGGAATACAAGCAAAAGTACAAGGAAAATTGTGCTCAAAGTTTATTATTTTGTATAAAATAATTATATGTTCAGTATGCTTTTAACACAGAAAACAGTTTTACCAAACGATTAAGAAATCAACTCGTAGAAACAGTTTTCAAAACTAAAGCAGTGAACTGGTGAATCTTGTCATAAAAGGTGATATTTTATAAAGGATTCGTACAAATCATGAACAGGATTTTCGGTATTATTACATGCAAATTGTTAGTCTAAAGTTGGAGACACGTCCTTGGTAACACTCCCACCGAATTCGAGAGTGTAGGACTAACACTTGTAACCAGAATCTCTTGTAGGGAGAGCGTGACTGTTGTGTATAGATTTATACGGGACTAACTATCCCGCACCTCGCTGCTAGCTACAGTGGGACCGTCAGGTCTACGGGTGACAAAGTCATAAAAAAGATATTGGCCCCGTTACGTGCCATATCAAGTCTAAGTACGGTTATGACACTCACAACCTAGATAACAGAATTTACTTTTGTAATAATGAAACAAGCGAACTAACCTCAAAGTAATAACCGATTTGATTACTAGAGGGTATTAATAATACCCTTAGGATTTAGTTCACCACTTATTTATTAGTTTTATTTATGTAATAAGGCTAATACACCTCACATGGAACAAACATGGTTTTTCAAGGAAACTACATCTAACGATACAAGTATGGTAGATACTTGTACACCTCAGACAAGAACAGATAACCAACTGTCAACTTTTAAGGAAAATATAGGATTTTCCTGGGATAACTCAACCTTACATAAACAGGCTGTTTAACAAATAACTAATGGATAATCAAACATATTTCATAAGAAAATATAGGATTTTCTTGGGGGAACACTTTTCAAAGGATCAAAGAAACATTTCTTTCACCAGAACTAAACGCTTATGAACTCACCAGCTTTATGCTGATATTTTAAAAACTGCTTGTATTCTCAGGGCAACAATAGACAGGTACGCTTGCCAACTTTTGGAGAAGACGGAGCATTTTGGAGTCACGTCTTTCAATTTTTTTTATATAGAGATGTGAACAAACTATGTTCTCAAACAATGTAAATATTCATATTATAATGTAATGGTTGTGTATACTGTGATTGCTATGATACGATTGTTGTGATACTACGCATGACGTCGCCCGCCCCCGGACGTTTCCGCCGTCCGTTCGGACGGTTCCGGGGTGTGACAATAGCCGACGATTATACTCGTTTCACTTGGGTGTATTTCTTGAGACTTAAATCAGAGCCACCACAGACCTTGATCAACTCCATTGAGTTACGAATCAAGCTTCCCATTCTAAAGATTCAAAGTGAAAATGGAATAGAATTTACAAATTGATTTCTTAACGACTTCCTGGTGTAAAAAGGAATCAATCATAACTTTTCGGCTCCCTACACACCGCAGCAAAATGGAGTGGTGGAAAGAAGTAACATAACTCTAGTACAAGCTGCCATATCAACGCTCAACTTCGCAAACATGCCTCTCTACTTTAGGGAGCATGCTTTGTACAAAACCATGACATCATCACCAAACGCCACAATAAGACTCCATACAAAGGTTTGGTTGCAGGTGTTTTGTGGTCAACAACAAGAAGCACTTGAGCAAATTTTCACCCAAATCAGATGAAGGAATATTTTTGGGATATTCTACAAAGAAAGTGGCATACAGAGTTCTGATCCGAAGAACAATAATTATAGAAGAAAGCTTTGACGTGAAATTTGATGATTTGTATGTCCGGATGACCGCTACTCTCAATGAAACAAAATTTATCATGGAGAATGACATTCCAATCCAATCCGGACCTCTCAACATCATAGAAGTCAACTATGATACACTCTTCAATCTTCTAGAAACTGCAAGGCTACCCAAATCTTAGTCTCTCCTTCTGTGCAATTACAACATACCGAAGACTCTAGACCTTCAATGTCTGAAGACTCTTCGCATGTGACTTCCACCTCGCCGGTTGAGGGGGAAAGAAATCCCTCTAACCTTGAATTAATCACAACCATCAAGGTTCCAGTCATAGATGAAGCAATTCTAGTTGTCAAATACCAATCGTTCAAGGAACTATGAATAATTTGAAGAATTAGAATAAGTTGTTGAAGATATAGAAACCGATGAAGTTCCCGAAGTTCCCATATTTCCCAATGCTTCAGTACAGGAGGAACCATCAACTTCGCAAGGGGAATCTTCACATTCAACAGAGCAACCCATTCAATACTTTTCAGCAGGATGTTCTCAAATCGAGGGGGAGCAAGTTCAAGATGTTCAAAGAGAAACACCTCCCGAAGTTGAAAATATTCCATCCAATACAAATTTTGAACATCATCAATCACATCTACACATCTGGACAAAAGATCGTCCTCCCGACCAAATAATAGGAAGTCCTTCTGCAGGTATACGTACTCGTTATTCTGATGATTTAATAATAATTGTCATTATGCAACATTCATTTCCTCTACTTCAACAATCAAAACAAGTTTAATCTTTCAAACTTCATGGGCATTCTTCGCTCATTTGGGATATTCTGGTCAAGTGGATTAAATACTGGGTAGTAGCTAGCGTTGGGAGAGAGAAGAATGTCCTAGTATGCTGCATTGGATTTAGAGTAGGTGAGATGAGGAACATAATCCGTGTCCAAGAGTCATCACATTAGGTTTACCCAAGAATTGATTAGAGATTCATCGATTCTCATATCGAATCCCTGAGTCTGACATATGTATTCGACTAGTTTGGATGACCTCCATTCCGCCTTCTTTTGCCTTGTCTTGGGAGAGTGGAAGGAATTGTCATCGGACATGGAAGGCACCTAATTTGTTTATTTGATGGGTGAAGGCTTCTTTGGAGAGGTTTGAGGAGTTGGAGTTTTATTTTGTCACAACTAGGAATTTTGATGCTTTGTAACAACAACAATGATAACAATTGTAAACCAACAATGTTAAAGCATGCATGATGCTTATTCAATAACAACAAAACTTCCATCAAACACTTTATACAAGCACTGCAAATAGTCAACAAAGAATTGGAAGCCCTAGAAATCCCGGTTTAAGTCCATTTTGGACTAGGATTTCCTTATTGGGCCTAATGGACCAATAAGCTTCCAATTTAACTATCATGAACATAGAACTCTCAAATGGACCCTAATTGGACCCATATACATGAAACATAATATTTTGGGCCTTATAAGCCTAAAATGAACTAGGTTATCTTTAATGGGCCTTATTGGAGCACAACAATTTTATGTAGCCCTAATAGATCATAAAAATCATTCCTTGATTTATTTTGGGTCAAAAATCACCTAATTGGGCCATAAGATGGACTTAAGCACAAGAAGCCCAAATTTTCCTTTCTCTTTCTCCTCTTCTCGGCCCAACTACACAAAAGAGGGAAGAGTTAACTTCCACATGCCACCTCATTATTATATGTTGGTCTTCCATGCATTCATCTCATGTTCCCATGCAACATCCTTTCAATTATCTCTCTTTCTCCTCTCTCTTTTTCTCTCGGCCGAAACCAACTCAAACACACACACACTCTCAAAAATCTCTCTCAAACACATAAGAACTCTCTTCATTCTTCATCAATTTTTTGAGATTTAGGAGCTTTTCAAGGAGATTATTCTACAAAAATCATCATCTAAGGTAAGTTCATGCTTGGATCCATGATCTAGATTCTTTTTTTTATCAAAAATCTCTTCCTAATCTATTCAAACTCATTATCACCATCTTAGAAACCTCTAAGTTCGAGATCTTCCAAGAAGGCTTGTTAGGATCGAAACTTCTTCACTTCTTCCTTCTAAATCGAAAAAAACAAGCAAAGGTGAGCTTCATACCCCTCTCTTTTCGGTTTTCATAAGTTTTATGGGGGATAATACAAGTAAAATGTGTAGATCTATGTGTATGTGTATGCTATGTATGATTTTATGCATGTATGTGTGATTTTATGTGTTTTTGTGTTGAATATGTAAACAAAAAGGGAAGAAATCTCGAGATCTATGTCCTAAGAAGGAAAACAAACATGATCTAAGTTATATTACACTAAACAAGTTAAGAATATTAACTTACAAGATTGTGATAAACATATTTCAACATAAAACCCATTTTTGGGCTTAAATTGTCAAAAATACAAAAGTTGGGTTAAAAATTGCCAAATCACGGTTTCCTAAAGGTCAAAAGAGTCAAAACAGTTACAATAATTGTTTTTATGAACATTATAACCTCCAAAGGACTTAAAATGTAAATATTAGCTTAATGGGCTAAATTTTGGGCTTTTCGGCCCAACAAGCCCAAAGTTGCGAAAATATGACATTTAAAGGGGCTAAAATGGTAAATTCTTCAAAACAAGGGATAACAAGTGTAACAAAACTATTTCAAGGGTTAAAAATGCTTTTCTTTTCCAAAAAGGATAAAAAATGCAAAGTTTTTAGATTTTGGGCTAAAATTGTAAAAATTGCAAAAATTTGGGTTTTAACCGAAAAATACTATTCTGGAAGGGCTGAAACTGCCAAAGAATAAGTCTTGAGTTAAAAATATCATTTAAACAAGTCTATGATGCAAAAGTGTCAAGAAAATGTTTTAAGGGCCTAAAATGACTTTTCTTTTATATAAAGGACTAAAATTGTTATTTATAAAAAGAAAGGGGCTGAAAAGGTCAAATCACTATTTTAAACCACTTATTTTAATTATAGAATATTTAGACAAAAATACTAATCTACGGCTTACAAAATCAAAAGACAAATACACGTATAACTCCAAATACCGTTATAAACAAATCGCTCGGTCTCCAGTCGATACAAAAATAACAAATCGTTCAATCGAACCCTCCAGTAGTTATGCGATACCTAAGACAAGTAAACATTCGACACTTGGGCTTGAAAGTTTCAAATCATGCTTGTTGGATCTTGCAAATCCATTAACATGATCTTTGGGGCCCAAGGGAAAACGATTATATGTTATTGGGCCTCCTATGACCCAATTCCGTATAAAGGGACCTTCAATGGCTTTTATGTGCTATTGGGCCCTAGTGGTCCATTAGTATTGCTAGTAAGGTCAAAGTAATCAAATGCGAGATGGGCCAACGTGTTCTTCGCATCCCCGACAGCCTAAAGTAACTCACGAAAGTGGTAGGACTTCATACTCCTCTTCTCTCGATTGCTAAGGCTTGTGAGTAATCAAAGTAAACAGACTCAGGTCGTTAATCAATAGTAATCAAGGTGGTTTGGATTAAGTGAGTAATAACGGACGGCACCTCTAAGGGTCGTTTGTAGTTGCTAGTTATAACCAGTCATTATCAGGCATAGTTATAACGACTCACTAGAATTGATAATCTCCGACACCACCCGAGTAATCAAGGAAGAGTAATCAAAAATCATTCGTTGTGGCGGTATAGAAATTAGTAATCAAGTATATTTTTCGTCATCGGAAAACATCGGGTTTTTTCGGGGAATTCAACAACACTCGCTCGTAATCTAAATAATTGTAATACAAAACTCCCTTTTTATACACGTTATGAAATCATTCATGCATCAACTTATGGATCTTCACACTTTGATAAACTATTGTCTTTTCAGAAAATATCGGATTTTCTGGGTTTTACAAACTACACAAATCATTTTTATCACAACATTGCTTATGAACTCACCAACATTTCATATGTTGACGTTTTCCAAAATAACTTGTATTCTCAGGTAACAGGTAAGCGGAAGGGTAATATCAAGTAATGTTAGGACGTTATGTTTTTGAAAACTCTCAAACAATTTATGTTATGAGTGTGTAATATTTAAAACAATGTACTGGATGTAAACAATATCAGTTGTAATGTATTGATTCATGGTGATGTTTATGTTATGATTCATGTATATTCATTGTGATGGTATTCAATTTAACTCACGCGAGCCCCCGGACGTTTCCGCCGTCTGGTTTCGAGGGTGTGACAGGTTGGTATCAGAGCTCTATTTATAGTGAACTGGCATATCTAACCACACATTGATATGCAACTATAAACCAAAGAGGGACTAAAACAACTCTGAACAAAACAAATAAAACACAACGATAAAACATCTTTACTTGTGTGATATAGGAGAAAGAATATGATACCAAATCAAATAAGATAACACTGACATCTCAGTTAAGTCGGGACTGTTCATGGTTGTAGTAAGGGGTAAATGTAGCCTGATCAACTACATTTCTCCGAAGTGCAACTATCACATGCTCCGGGAAAAACCTCGATGGTCAGTAAACCCAAAAAAAACATACCCTTATTACCAAGAAGAGAACATTAGTTCAAATTTCATAATAACTAAATCATATTAGGAGTAATAATAGTTTATACCCTCTCTCAGTCGACATGGAAGGAGAACATCAGGGCATGCAGTTTCATCAGGTCCTAGTAGCCCACGGGATGATCGAGGATGAGCCAGAGGTAGAGCAAGCAGGAGCACACGAAGTGGGGCCCGACGAGTACACAGACACAGACTATGAGTTTGATGGTACCGACGACGACATGGATGAAGAACAAGACTCAGGCAACGATTCTGCCACATCACCAACCAACGAGATGCAGCAGGATCACCCTGCCCCACCGAGAAATCCCGCAAGGGAGAATCGCTCTCCGGAGGCTGAGATTGCTGCTCTGCGGCAACAGCTATTCGCTATGGAGGCACGCGTGGTGCAAGCAGGACAGGAAAGAGATGAAGTCATTGGAGAAATGACCGAGATGGCCCAGTTGTTGGCACAACATTTCGGTATATGACCATATCTACCACCGGCAAACACATCTCGGATTGTTAGGACTAGTCATATCTATCTTTAGTATTATGCTTAGGTGATCTATGTTATGTACCATCGAATCTATGTTTAAGTGATTACACTACTCATAGAGCCGTTACGCTGCCGAACTTGCACCACTTATGTATGCTCTTCTGAGCAAAATTTTCATGTATCAAAAATTCGGATAATATTAATGAAAAGTTTTATATGTTCTATTGTGATGTCGTGATCTGCTATGTGTTGTATATACATGATTGTATGCTAATTTGTGAAACCACTTAAGTTCATGCAATACACCTAGTTTATAGGACCACAATCTCACAAAAATCATAGGCACTCAACATCTTTCCGTTCCATGACAGAAAGATGCCCCAACGACCAACCCGTGGAAACCCTGGACCAACCCCACCTGAAGTCAGCTCAACTGCATTCCAAGCAGCTGTATCTGCTGCAGTTACTGCAGCCATGGCACAAATCCAGCAAGGGAACAATGGTGGAGTCAATGGACAAGGGTCTAGGAGTTCGAACAATGGAACAAATCACAGACCTACCAGAACCTACAAGGACTTCACCAACGCCAAGCCACGAACCTTTAATGGCACGGGTGGAATGATAACCCTAAAGAGGTGGATGGAAAAAGTGGAATCGATATTCGAGATATGTGAATGTCCCGAGGAGGTGAAAGTGAAGTTCGCCGCATGCACATTCGTTGACCAAGCTCTCACTTGGTGGAATGGACATGTAGAGGCCATGACTCTCCTCGTAGCCAACGCTATGCCATGGACGGAGTTGAAGGAAATGCTGATGGCTGAGTACTGCCCTCGTGGCGAAATTCAGAAAATGGAGCAAGAGCTGTGGGATCTCACCGTCCGAAACTCTGATATTGATGCATACATATCAAGGTTTAGCGAGCTGTCATTGTTGTGCCCTGGCATGATTACGTCAGAAGGAAAGAAAATCGAACGATTCATCTGGGGATTGACCTCCCCAATTCAAGGAAATATAATCGCTGCAAATCCTGAAACCTTCGACAATGCCAAGAGGTTGGCCAAGAAACTATACGACCACAACAACAAGAAGGGCGAGAAGCCAGCGGAAAGTGAAGGCAAGAAGGAGAGTGACAACAAGAAAGGAAAGAACAACAAGAGAAAAGGGCGACAAGGCTCGGAGTCGACAAAGAAGCAACAAACAGTGACAGTCAACGCTGCAACCACCCAAGTACCCTCCACACCACATGTTCCAGCCTCAGCTAATCCAAGCACTCCTAGGCAGTATTCTGGGAATCTCCCAAAATGCAACAAGTGCAGTCTCCATCATAATGGCGAATGCAAGGAAATGCAATGCACCAGTTGCAATCGGAAGGGTCACACAGCAAGGTATTGCAGGACCTATCCTCCACAGAACCAACAACAAGGGAACAACAACAACCGCAACAACAACAACAGCAACAACAACAACACCAACAATAGCGGCAATAACACAGGATCAAGCCCCACCTGTTATGGATGTGGAAAGACTCGGCATATCCGTCGAAACTGCCCCAACACCAACAACCCTGGGAATGGAGGAACAGGAAGGGTGCTAGCTATGGGTCAGGGAGAAGCGGTTCAGGATCCCGCTGTTGTTACCGGTACGTTTCTCCTAAACCACACTTATGCATGCATCGTATTTGATACCGGGGCAGAACGAAGTTTTGTGAGCAATAAATTCAAACACTTATTAAAACAACAACCCCAGAAGCTTAATGAAACCTTCACGGTGGAAATGTCTAATGGGAAAACAGAATCCACTGGGGAAATCTACATCGGATGTACCCTGACCTTAAATCATCACGTCTTTCAAATAAACTTAATGCCTGTTTCCATTAGGAGTTTTGATGTGATTATCGGCATGGATTGGTTAAGCCCCCACCATGCTGAAATTATGTGTCACGAGAAGGCCGTTCGCCTTCATCTCCCAAATCACGAAACCCTAGTTATTTACGGAGACAAACCCAGCACAAACCTTCGTCTCATCTCGTGCATTAAGGCACAAAAGTACCTACGAAAGAAGGACTTGACATTTCTAGCTCATATAGTGGATAAATCCAAAGAAGAGATCAATATTCGAAACATCCCTGTGGCTTGTGATTTCCCGGATGTCTTTCCGGAGGATCTTCCGGGGATACCCCCAGAAAGACAAGTCGAGTTCCGAATTGATCTAGTGCCAGGAGCTACTCCCATCGCCAAATCACCCTACAGATTGGCTCCTGCGGAGATGCAAGAGTTGTCCAGTCAACTCAGCGAGCTATTGGACAAAGGATTCATCCGACCCAGCTTCTCACCTTGGGGAGCTCCGGTTCTCTTTGTCAAGAAGAAAGACGGTACCTTCAGGATGTGTATCGACTACAGGGAACTTAATAAGCTTACCATCAAAAACCGCTATCCACTTCCGCGAATCGACGATCTATTTGACCAGCTCCAAGGAGCTAGTTACTTCTCAAAGATAGATCTGCGATCTGGATACCACCAGCTCAACGTCCGGGAGGAGGATATTCCTAAAACCGCCTTCCGAACTTGTTACGGACATTATGAATTTGTCGTAATGCCCTTCGGTCTAACGAATGCTCATGCCGCATTCATGGACCTAATGAATCGAATTTGCCGACCGTTCCTCGATAACTTTGTCATCGTCTTCATCAAAGACATCCTCGTCTATTCTCGAAGCGAGGAAGAACACGGACGACATCTCCGACAAATCCTGGAAACCCTGCGAACCGAAAAGTTATACGCAAAACTCTGTAAGTGCGAGTTTTGGCTCCATAGTGTGAACTTTTTGGGACATGTTGTTAGTCAGGAAGGAATTCATGTGGGTCCTTCTAAAATCCAAGGCATCGAAGGATGGGCGATCCCAAAAACACCTACCGAAATTCGCCAATTTTTAGGCCTCGCAGGCTACTACAGGAGATTCATTCAAAACTTCTCCAAAACAGCAAAGCCACTTACCTCGCTTACACAAAAGGGCGTACCCTTCGAATGGACGGACAAGCAAGAAGTTGCATTCCGGACCCTGAAACAAGCACTCTGCAGTGCGCCGGTGCTGTCACTACTAGAAGGAACAGAAGACTTTATAGTTTACTGTGATGCGTCAAATCAGGGTTTAGGCTGTGTACTCATGCAACGTGGAAAGGTGATAGCTTACGCGTCCCGGCAACTAAAGACGCATGAGGTAAATTACACCACTCATGATCTGGAACTGGGAGCAGTGGTCTTCGCCCTGAAGATTTGGAGGCACTACCTTTATGGTACTAAGTGCACCATCTTCACCGACCACAAGAGTCTCCAGCACATTTTGAACCAAAAGGAGTTGAACATGAGGCAACGAAGATGGGTTGAGCTGCTGAACGACTATGAGTGTGAAATCAAGTACCACCCAGGCAAGGCTAACGTGGTAGCTGATGCCTTGAGTCAAAAAGAATACTCGAATTGTCGTTTGAAGACTCTCTCCATAACCATTCGATCCCACCTAACCTCTCAAATCAGGGCAGCCCAGCTCGATGCCATGAAGGCAGAAAACAAAACAAGTGAAGCGTTGCGTGTAATGGAGAAGAACTTTGAAGTGAAGGGAGACGAAACAAATTACTTCATGAACCGCATTTGGGTCCCTAAACTTGGGGGATTCAGAGAAGTAGTCATGAACGAAGCCCACAAGACGCGATACTCCATCCATCCGGGTTCAGACAAAATGTACTTGGATGTTAAGCAACATTATTGGTGGCCTAACATGAAGGCAGAGATTGCCACTTACGTTAGCAAGTGCCTCACATGTGCTAAAGTAAAGGTGGAATATCAGAAGCCCTCCGGATTACTACAGCAACCAGTAATTCCCGAGTGGAAATGGGAAAGGATTACCATGGATTTTGTGACCAAACTACCCAAGTCGACGGATGGTTTGGATACCATATGGGTAATAGTTGATAGATTAACAAAATCCGCTCATTTCCTACCAATAAAAGAATCATACAAGATGGAGCGCCTGACAAGAATCTACATCAAAGAAATCGTGAGACTCCACGGAGTGCCCGTATCTATCATCTCAGATAGAGATAGTAGGTTTACGTCACGCTTTTGGCAATCGCTTCAGAAAGCTATGGGAACACAACTTGACATGAGCACTGCCTACCACCCACAAACGGATGGTCAAAGCGAGCGAACCATTCAAACGCTAGAACATATGCTTCGCCCGTGTGTGATAGATTTTGGAAAATCGTGGAATACCCACTTGCCTTTAATCGAGTTCTCATACAACAACAGCTATCACTCGAGCATCAAAGTCGCTCCTTTCGAAGCATTGTACGGGCGTAAATGTAGATCACCGTTGTGTTGGGCTGAGGTAGGAGACACCCATCTAGCAAGAGGACAAACGTCAAACAATGCCTTAACTGGACCGGAAATCATACGCGAGACGACCGAGAAGATAATTCAGATCAGGGCCCGACTGCAATCATCACGGACAGACAAAAGAGCTACGCTGACAAACGGCGAAAGCCCTTGGAATTTAGAGTCAGGGATAGGGTGTTATTAAAAGTCTCTCCTTGGAAAGGGGTGATTCGTTTTGGAAAGCGAGGAAAACTGAACCCTCGATACATTGGACCCTTCGAGATTCTTGCCCGAATCGGTCCAGTGGCTTATAGACTGCAGCTACCCGCTGAGCTCAGCAGTGTACACCCTGTGTTCCACGTTTCCAATTTGAAAAAGTGCTTATCCGACGAGACTCTCGTCATTCCATTAGAAGAAGTCGAAATCAACGAGAATCTCCTGTTCATTGAGGAACCAGTCGAAATCATGGACAGGGAGGTGAAGCATACTAAGCAGAGTTGCATTCCGATTGTGAAAGTTCGATGGAATGCGAGACGCGGACCGAAATTCACATGGGAACGTGAAGACCAAATGAAGCAGAAGTACCCTCACCTGTTCTCGCAATTCTCAAATCTAGCTTTCAAAAGAATTACGGGACGAAATTCTCTCTAATGGGGGATGATGTCACAACTAGGAATTTTGATGCTTTGTAACAACAACAATGATAACAATTGTAAACGAACAATGTGAAAGCATGCATGATGCTTATTCAATAACAACAAAACTTCCATCAAACACTTTATACAAGCACTGCAAATAGTCAACAAAGAATTGGAAGCCCTAGAAATCCCGGTTTAAGTCCATTTTGGACTAGGATTTCCTTATTGGGCCTAATGGACCAATAAACTTCCAATTTAACTATCATGAACATAGAACTCTCAAATGGACCCTAATTGGACCCATATACATGAAACATAATATTTTGGGCCTTATAAGCCTAAAATGAACTAGGTTATCTTTAATGGGCCTTATTGGAGCACAACAAATTTATGTAGCCCTAATAGATCATAAAAATCATTCCTTGATTTATTTTGGGTCAAAAATCACCTAATTGGGCCATAAGATGGACTTAAGCACAAGAAGCCCAAATTTTCCTTTCTCTTTCTCCTCTTCTCGGCCCAACTACACAAAGGAGGGAAGAGTTGACTTCCACATGTCACCTCATTATTATATGTTGGTCTTCCATGCATTCATCTCATGTTCCCATGCAACATCCTTTCAATTCTCTCTCTTTCTCCTCTCTCTTTTTCTCTCGGCCGAAACCAACTCAAACACACACACACTCTCAAAAATCTCTCTCAAACACATAAGAACTCTCTTCATTCTTCATCAAATTTTTGAGATTTAGGAGCTTTTCAAGGAGATTATTCCACAAAAATCATCATCTAAGGTAAGTTCATGCTTGGATCCATGATCTAGATTCTTTGTTATATCAAAAATCTCTTCCTAATCTATTCAAACTCATGATCACCATCTTAGAAACCTCTAAGTTCGAGATCTTCCAAGAAGGCTTGCTAGGATCGAAACTTCTTCACTTCTTCCTTCTAAATCGAAAACAACAAGCAAAGGTGAGCTTCATACCCCTCTCTTTTCGGTTTTCATAAGTTTTATGGGGGAGAATACAAGTAAAATGTGTAGATCTATGTGTATGTGTATGATATGTATGATTTTATGCATGTATGTGTGATTTTATGTGTTTTTGTGTTGAATATGTAAACAAAAAGGGAATAAATCTTGAGATCTATGTCCTAAGAAGGAAAACAAACATGATCTAAGTTATATTACACTAAACAAGTTAAGAATATTAACTTACAAGATTGTGATAAACATATTTCAACATAAAACCCATTTTTGGGCTTAAATTGTCAAAAATACAAAAGTTGGGTTAAAAATTGCCAAATCACGGTTTCTTAAAGGTCAAAAGAGTCAAAACAGTTACAATAATTGTTTTTATGAACATTATAACCTCCAAAGGACTTAAAATGTAAATATTAGCTTAATGGGCTAAATTTTGGGCTTTTCGGCCCAACAAGCCCAAAGTTGCGAAAATATGACATTTAAAGGGGCTGAAATGGTAAATTCTTCACAGGGGATAACAAGTGTAACAAAACTATTTCAAGGGTTAAAAATGCTTTTCTTTTCCAAAAAGGATAAAAAATGCAAAGTTTTTAGATTTTGGGCTAAAATTGTAAAAATTGCAAAAATTTGGGTTTTAACCGAAAAATTCTATTCTGGAAGGGCTGAAACTGCCAAAGAATAAGTCTTGAGTTAAAAATATCATTTAAACAAGTCTATGATGCAAAAGTGTCAAGAAAATGTTTTAAGGGCCTAAAATGACTTTTCTTTTATATAAAGGACTAAAATTGTTATTTATAAAAAGAAAGGGGCTGAAAAGGTCAAATCACTATTTTAAACCACTTCTTTTAATTATAGAATATTGAGACAAAAATACTAATCTACGGCTTACAAAATCAAAAGACAAATACACGTATAACTCCAAATACCGTTATAAACAAATCGCTCGGTCTCCAGTCGATACAAAAATAACAAATCGTTCAATCGAACCCTCCAGTAGTTATGCGATACCTAAGACAAGTAAACATTCGACACTTGGGCTTGAAAGTTTCAAATCATGCTTGTTGGATCTTGCAAATCCATTAACATGATCTTTGGGGCCCAAGGGAAAACGATTATATGTTATTGGGCCTCCTATGACCCAATTCCGTATAAAGGGACCTTCAATGGCTTTTATGTGCTATTGGGCCCTAGTGGTCCATTAGTATTGCTAGTAAGGTCAAAGTAATCAAATGCGAGATGGGCCAACGTGTTCTTCGTATCCCCGACAGCCTAAAGTAACTCACGAAAGTGGTAGGACTTCATACTCCTCTTCTCTCGGTTGCTAAGGCTTGTGAGTAATCAAAGTAAACAGACTCAGGTCGTTAATCAATAGTAATCAAGGTGGTTTGGATTAAGTGAGTAATAACGGACGACACCTCTAAGGGTCGTTTGTAGTTGCTAGTTATAACCAGTCATTATCAGGCATAGTTATAACGACTCACTAGAATTGATAATCTCCGACACCACCCGAGTAATCAAGGAAGAGTAATCAAAAATCATTCGTTGTGGCGGTATAGAAATTAGTAATCAAGTATATCTTTCGTCATCGGAAAACATCGGGTTTTTTCGGGGAATTCAACAACACTCGCTCGTAATCTAAATAATTGAAATAGAAAACTTCCTTCTTATACACGTTATGAAATCATTCATGCATCAACTTATGGATCTTCACACTTTGATAAACTATTGTCTTTTCAGAAAATATCGGATTTTCTGGGTTTTACAAACTACACAAATCATTTTTATCACAACATTGCTTATGAACTCACCAACATTTCATATGTTGACGTTTTCCAAAATAACTTGTATTCTCAGGTAACAGGTAAGCGGAAGGGTAATATCAAGTAATGTTAGGATGTTATGTTTTTGAAAACTCTCAAACAATTTATGTTATGAGTGTGTAATATTTAAAACAATGTACTGGATGTAAACAATATCAGTTGTAATGTATTGATGCATGGTGATGTTTATGTTATGATTCATGTATATTCATTGTGATGGTATTCAATTTAAGTCACGCGACCCCCCGGACGTTTCTGCCGTCTGGTTTCGTGGGTGTGACATATTTTTATGAGGAGACCTTGGGGGAGACTGCTGAGGAGTTTTATCTTTTGGAGTCAGAGGAGGAGTTGGAATCTAGTGAGGAGGAGACTTCGGTCTGTTTGATTCCGAAGAGGAGCTTGAACTTTCATCAACTTGGATTTCTTGTTCTTTTCCCCCTTTTGAGGAAGAAGGCTTTCGCTTCTCCTCAAACAATTCTTTCAGTTCATTTAGCTTGGAGAAGGTTTTACCAAACTGAATCAAAATTTTACCGTTGAGGTCATTATTGGTCGACATATGAAGATGCGTGAGATAACCGTAGACGTCATTTGAAATGGAGAGGATTTCATCTTTACTCTTTCTCGCTGAGATTGATCAACATAGACCTCGTATCGTATCTTGAACTTCTCTATAACCAGCTTCATAGGCATTGTGTGTTTCGTCAATCAAAAAATTTGACTTTGCCTCCAATTCATTTGGCATCTTGATCAGTTGATCATTCAACTCTTTGATATCAGAAAGAAAGTCTTTGGTTTTCTTGATGAACTCTTTATGATCTGATTGTCTTTGTTGATCAAGTTGTCGGATCCCCATCTAAATTTGTATTAGGATCCTGTCAGCAGTCCATTTTTCTCTTTCTTCAATGGACTTGAGTCTTTCTTCGAAATACTGAAGAGTTTGAGGTGCAAGAGTCTGCGGTGTCTGTTGTGAGGATATAGCGGAGAGAATTTGATCAATTTTGCTTTTTAAGATCAAGGAATTATTTTCTTCATACTGCAACCTTCTTTTTTTCTTCTGCTTTGGTTTGGAAGTGGAGTATTGAGATCCACTTGATTCTTTATCCTCAAAAAACATGTCAAAATCTTCATAATGGACTTGTTTCTGTACTTCCTTGTCTTCATTGAAAAAAAATCAAATCACAACTCCTGACTGATTTTAATTTCAATTCCACCGTCATTGGAGTTACCAACTTCAATTGGTGAAGGAATGGGCTTTGATCCTCCGGAAAGATTTCCTTCGGCTTCTCGAGCTCTCTGCACTGTTTCTTCCATTTTGTCAATCCATATATGTGCAGTTTGGAGATCATAGATTGTCTTCAGGTTGATGATCCAGTTTGCCCAGTATGTTGCTATGTATTTGATCTCTTTTTCCTTCCTTTGTTGATGCAATGTTTGTCTTTGATTTCTTTCCCTTAAAGCCTTTTTCAAGGCTTCAAATTGTTTCTTTTTAGATTCTATGGAGGGCAGGTGATTGTTCCAGCTATCATCTGCAATCAAATTTGTTTCACTCACAACCGGGATTGTAAGTCCCAAAACTATGGATCTTATTCGATATCAATTAATCTATTTAGTGAATGCGGAATGTAAACCAAATAGAGATTCAAGAACACACGAAAATATCAATTGCACACGATTATATTAATTAAATCCTCTGGTACAATTGAGAACTCCTTCACAACCGGATACTATATTGAATGAACAACTTGAACCCTAAACGTCTATCAACTATATATATGACCTAAATACAAAGCTTAATAAAAGCCCAAGCCCATCCCACTAGCTCTACTTCAAAATCAAGATGGATTTCAGTCCACTTAACCGAAAAAACTACAAACCCATTTAAATAATATAAACCTAGCATAAACCACATAAATATGTCCCAACAATCTCCCCCTTGGTTTATTGCTAGTTTTCTTCAACATTTATTTGCAAGATGAACATCTTTTGTATAAGGTCATAAATCAGCACTCCCCTTTAATATCTGTGTTTGTGCTTCCTTAACAGTAGGGAGGAATATGATTCTTTTTTTCTCACTCTCAGATGGTGATTCTGTGGTTACAGGACTGTTTGGGGAGGAATCCTCGAAGCTCGATGTAGTTCTTCTATGTGAGCATCCATCTGGTCGAGTGTTCGTACGTTTGACTGCTTGAATGAATCACTTTCTATGCCAATCTTAGTCGGTGAAATCATCGCTTCATTGAATATCTCTGTCATTGGTTGAAATGAAGGAATGTCTTCATCAACGTCATTTGAAATATCTTAAGTCTTTGTAAGCTTTCCAATTTTTGACCGCTCCTCTGTTCCTTCAAATGAATTTCTTCATCCAACACAAGCACACCTTGAAAGGTAACCATGACTAAAAAGTCCCTGTAGATCACAGAGTCATAAAGACCTTTCTCACCACAGTTGTTCAAGGACCCAGCCTTGGCTCAGATGGAGATTACTCGTTGTATCTGTGTGAACACGGAGGAACGCACTGCGATTTGTTGAATATCGGCGAACTACTCGTGGCTATTTTTGATGTTAGCTCCTACATACCCTCAATCAAAGATCTCAATACAGTTTTTCAAGTTAACAAGTTAACTTCGCCCTTAGCGAGACGTTCAGCGATAATCATGCCTTGCGAGGTGCATCGCGCTGGTGCCTAAACCCTTAATTCCTTTACCTGCGAAGAATGTATCCGAGCATACATTTGAGTCTCCACAGTTTTTCATGACAAAAAGATTGTCAAGACCCTGGGCGGGATGTTCGGGGATATCTATTTCCCGATTGGGTGAATCGCCCTGGTGCCATGAAAATTCTTAGGTAAAGAAAACTAAAGACCAATTTGACAATCTGTATAGTTTCAGACTTCCAATTCCTTAAATACGATAGTTCTTAGAAAACTACTGCCTAACTGACAGTATGTACAGTTGCAAGCCTTCAATTCCTTGTGAAAGTAGTGTGAAGTGTAATAACCGTCAATTCCTTTCCAAATTTCTTGTCCTTGCTCAAAAAATCCTGATACAATCTCCTTGAGTCTCTTCTTCTGATACAGTCTCCTTGAGTCTCTTCTTCTTTCAAATTTGCGTTTTAAGACAAATGAAATTTTGAGATAAAAATAAAAATAAACTTAGCACATAATAAAACAACTAAGAATAAAAATAAAATTAAAATACGCTCAAAACAATGTTTTTGGATTTTTTTTAAATAAAAACATAAATAAACATATTTATTGTTTTTTTCTTTTTAAAATTATATGATTTTTTTGTTTGGTTTTAATTCTCCCCCTTAAATTTGTGCATAGAGGAAAAATATGAACAAATTTAACAAAAACAAAAATAAAATAAAATAAAACAAACACATTTTAAAAACTAAATTTGAAACTTTTGGGATCAAAAGTTGTGAAGCAATTTAATATCGTTTATCAGCACACACCTGCATGAATTGCTCTGGTCAATCACCAATATTGTGGTCCACTTAAACACAAAGGATATTTGCAAGTTTGACAGATTATAAGTGACAAGACATTGCAATTATATTCCTAAATAGACCATTTTGCTGACGACGACCAAGGATATTGTTGTCCACTTAAATTCAGCAGCGAGATCTACAGTCAACCTTTAGTCATGAACCAATTCAATTTTAAGCGCACTAGAATGTGTTCCCCACTTCACGACATACCCTAGTAATCATGGAATTCCAAAGAGCTCTTTACTTTAGGTGAATGCTCAATTATTTGAGAGAGAAGATGGACATAGAGATGCATATGTTGTATCCCAGGTCGGATCTCTTCCAATCACGCAGAGGGACAACATATGACTAACATAGATAGAGGGATAGAGAGATAGAAAGATGCATATGATGTGTCCCAGGTCGTATCTTTTGATCACGCAGAGGGGACAACATATGACTGACATAGATAGATAGAAAGATGCATAGAGAGAGAGAGATGCATAGAAATAGACATGCATATGTTGCGTCCCAGGTCGGATTTCTTCCAATCACGTAAAGAGGGAAACATATGACTGACATAGAGGATAAGAAAGAAAAACAATTTCACACTGACCTACTTTATCAGAACCCCCTAGTCACCCTATCAGCACTAGAATTAAGGACATAAGTCTGTACGTCGAAGAAGTGTTGAGCCATAGTTCTAGATGATAAGTAACTTTAATGTATCTCGCAGACTCCCTTGTTTATCTCACTGCTCAATCTATCCAAACGTTGTATGGTCAGTCCAAATGTAACTATCTAAGTCCCGATGAATTAACACTGTCAAGTCCTTTCATTGGCAACAGTGTCTAGTCCTTTCATTTTGAATCCTTCGTGCCTACCAGCACATTGAATACAGAGTCTAAACAATTTAGCTTCAGTGCATTACACGAATTTCAGATTGCCCTTTAACACTAAACTTCATATCACTTCCCGAAAACACTTACGAAAGAAAACATTTTTTGTGACCCTTTTTAAAAAAATATTTTTTGAATTTTCTTATTATATATATATATATATATATATATATATATATATATATATATATATATATATATATATTTGATATTTGATTACTCCCCCTTAATTTGTGTATAGGGAAGAAAAGAAATAAAAATGCGCAAATTTAAAAAAATAAATTACATACGAAATGAAAATGTAAGTGTTACCTCTGCGTTCGACTCTGGAGCAAAAATGACATCTTCAAAGCTTATTACACCATTACTTACCGTACCCTTTTGAGTGATTTTACATGCTTCTCCTCCCGCAAAGGAAACATACCCTCCATTAATTATTTGAATGTCGTGGAGTTGAGAGATGTCTCCTGTCATGTCCCTGGAACAACCACTATCAACATACCAAGGTCTGCTGATATTCCTCCATAGCTATTACTACCCAAGTTGAGGGATTAATTCGTTTTGGGAACCCAATCCATTTTGAAACTGGGTTGACCATTACTATCCACACATGGCACTTGTTCCCATATCTTGTTTATCAATTAAAGAACATGAAGCAAACACAGGACTGTGAGGGGATTGGGCCGTAGGACTTTTGGGAACCCATCTGTAATTAGGTTTGAGCCTTTTATTGTTTAACCAGATGGGAGCTTCACCACATGATTTTGAAACAGGACTACCCTTTTATTTGGGTTTATGTTTCAAGTTTGAGCTAGTGGACAGTCTTTGAGATGAATTTGACTTCACCGATTTCGGTTTGGCTGAACCATCTCTCGAATTAGGCTTCTTGTCTGGTATGCCCTTTTTGTTCTTGGAGGTCTGATTCTTGTCCTTTTTAGCATTCCAATCACCATCACTGGAACGTGACCTCGAGGAATTTCTTTTGAAAGATCTTCCTCTTGATACATTCTGCCTACCTTGTGCATAGTAGGGAACATATGCACGATTTGGACAATTTTTGACAATGTGTCCAGGTGTTCCACAGTGGAAACATGTATGTTTCTTCAAGTAGAAGTTGTTTCTGTCTGTCCCTGGTAGCGTGCCCATGCTTTGTCTCTGATTGTTCCCACAAGCACACTTACAACAAGTAGTCTGTTTCGCTTGTTTTGGTAGCCTGCATTTACCAACAACAGGTTTATTACAAGTAACAGAATTAGAAGCAACAGATTCAGAATTCAAAGAGACACTGGTTAGACAATCAACAGAATCAACAGAAATAGAATTATTTTTGTTCTTCTTGTTCTCATCTTCCACTACTTTACCTGCACATGAAGTAGAAGCATTAGGATCGCTCACCTCAATACTCTCAGTTGGGCCGGATTGTTTAGTTTAACTAAAGTTAGTACAAGGGGCTGGCCATACTGAGCAGGTGTCTCTACCTCATTGGTTTAGGGCAGGGTATAGTTATCATTGAAAGGAGGTGGAACACTATGATATCCTAGACCCTTATTCTAATTATCTCTAAATTTTAACTGTTTTTCTATCATGGACACAACTACCTCACTTGACACGTCAAATTTCTGAAAGTTAAATTCAGCATCTTTAAATTTAGCTTTCAATGCGTCAAGTTCGACAGTTAATTTGGCAATTTCCTCTTTAGCATAATCGTAGTGTTCACATTTAATGTTATTCCTCTTTAATTCTCTTTAGATCTTTAGTTTGAGCATCTACTTTTTCTTTAAGAGGTTTATTGAGTTTCTTAACGTTGTAGATTTCATTTTTTAAGGTAAAAAATCTCTCTTACCAATATTTCCTTTTTTTCATGGTAATGATTTATTTTATCCTCGCAGGATTGAGAGCATGAGGTTTTACTTACATTTTTTGTTGTACTGTGAGATTCCATTTGAATAATACCGAATAAAAGAGAAGTTAGCTAAAAATACCAAAGGTCAACAAGGATTGTCGACCGAGAACACCAAGAGTGAACACCAAAAAAATGATTTCGGCCGAGAATCCCACCGAAAACCTTGATTTCTTTTGATGATTTCGGCACAAAGTGTTTATCGAAAACACCAATTTTGACCAAAAGGTGTTGACCGAAATCAAAATGGAATATAGGACCGAAATCAATTTTAAAAAAAAATTATACCGAATTCAATTTTTGAAAAATATGTGATCAATATATCAATTGGACCGAAATCAATTTAAAGCAATTAAGAGGACCGAAATCAATTTAAAGCAATTATACAATATGCGATTTGTTTTAAAAATTAAGATCAAAATCAGTTTTAAAGCAATTATACGATATTAAGGGGGCCAAATCAAAACAAGTGGACCGAGATCAAAATTGATTTTGAATTAAGATCAAAATCAATTTTAAAATAAGTGGACCGAAATCAAAAAAATGTTTTAAGGAAGGAATGTGATTTGAAATATGATTTGAATTTTTAGGTGGACAATTTTAAAAACAATGACCGAATTCAACTTTGAATTATAGGACCTAAATCAATTTATTTGAATTGATATTTGACCGAATTCGTTGTGATGTTTGAAACAGAAACAAATCAAATTCCTTAAAATACATTATTCAAATTGATAAGGTTCCAATTTTAAATCAGATGAACACGAAGAAGATTTGATGAACTGATGAACTCCCAAGAACAAAATACGATGAACAGTAAAACCTTTTAATCAAATCGAAATTTATTAAAATTTCAATTAAGTTAAAAATCCAAAACAGAAACAAAAAGGAGTCTCCAAAGCCTTCTTGAATCGATTGATACCAACCTTGCTCTGACACCAATTGTAAGTCCCAAAACTATGGATCTTATACGATATCAATTAATCTATTTAGTGAATGCGGAATGTAAACCAAATAGAGATTCAAGAACACACGAAAATATCAACTGCACACGATTATATTAATTAAATCGTCTGGTACAATTGAGAACTCCTTCACAACCGAATACTATATTGAATGAACTACTTGAACCCTAAACGGCTATCACCTATATATATGACCTAAATACAAAGCTTAATAAAATCCCAAGCCCAACCCACTAGCTTTACTCATACCGAAATCAAGATGGATATCGGTCTACTTAACCGAAAACACTACAAACACATTTAAATAATATAAACCTAGCATAAACCACATAAATATGTCCCAACAGGGATGTCCCCCCGGGTTTATGGATCCTTGTACATTGGTGCTCACCATGCATATGCCTCTTGGTCGTAATGTCAACGGCGAATGATTTCCAAGGCTTCCACGATCTCATTGGTCTATAACCAAGTTTGGCCTTGGCCCTGTTCCGGTTATGGCCTCTGAAAAATGACCATGTGGTCCATTATGTATTTACAGTGTATTGGAAGAAAGATGGAATGCAGCTTTTCGTGTGTAAAAACGTGAAAGTGTGTTCTCCTGGAGACCTTAGGAGTTTTATCGACACTAGGATCCACTTGTAATCCTGATTGGGCATTGTCTCCATGATCACGATCTGAAACTGTTACACTTACTATAGCGGAGTGGATGGATGGGGTTCGAACGAGTGATTCAATGTGGAATCGAAGAACTGCTGGAGACTTTTGAGAGTCTCTGGTATTTGATGTGGGTCACTTTTGGTTTAGAGGGGTAGGGAGTTTCAACTTCTTCTTTCTGAACAAATCCTCAGACACATTTGTTGCTTCAACTTCTTCTTCATTCACATTCACATGCTCTTTGGTTTAGATTCTTCAGTCACCATAGGGTCTTCGGTGACAGTCTTCCTTTTCTTGGAGACTCCGGCTCCTTTGGTTACAGTTTTTGTTGGAGTCTTTCTTTTGGAAACCGACTTGACTTTCTTTGATTTGGGCTCAGGGACTAGACCAGTGGTCTGCAGTATAGGGCTAGGCGGGATAGAGCGATACAGTGTTGTATCACTCGTAGCCTTAATATGATCAGTGACCGCATAGTCAAATAGTCCAATGAAAGTCAAGATGTGCATCGGTAACTGTCTAATGGGACCAAAAAGAGATTGGTCTTTAGGAAGAGAGTATCTTTTGAGATCTCGACATGAAAAGCAATTAAGTTTATCTCCAAGACTGATTGCAGCTTCTTTATGAAGGTCCACCAAGCAGAGCGACCAAAATCTTGCGGATGTGAGATCGGTGAGTCCTTTTTTGGGTCATCCTTTTCCAACATACTGAATGAAATCATACCAAAGGATGGTTCCATAATCAACTTTTTCTCCAGTGAAGATACTTCATACAATGTCTAGCAACTGTTTCCCCATGTTGTCCGCTCCTCTAGTTCTTCCAGATAAGCACCTAATGACAAAGTAACAAATATATTGCCATACAGCTGGAAGCTTCCCCCTTTTTGAATTCTACAATTCCCTTAAGTTTTGCTTGATAACCCATCTTGTAGAGAGCTGTGAATATGTAAAAATTGCTAGGGTTCTTGAAGGTGGTTGAAGGAAGAATTTTGAGGTTGATGGCTTCGAGAAATTTGGGTTTGGTGAGGACCGCCATTGATTCATCAGAGAGCTTGAGATGAACTTCATCGAGTTTGTCTAATAGTCGGAATGCAGAGAAGGCACAGTTGAAGAGCACTGATTGGGGAACAACTTTAGTGAAAACATAAAATGGTCCAAACAATGGGTGTTTGGGCAAGTAACAAATCATCAGCTAGATTTCAACGTCATAGAGATCATGATCATTGAATATTGCTTGATAGTTGCTTCCTGCAATTGTGGGGCTTGTGTTCTTGGCAGTTGAGGTTGAACCAGTTGGTTTTGATTGTTTCTTAGAGATTCCGGATTTCACTATGATTGATTCAAAAAATGTTTTTGAAGAACTTGCAGAAAATGTTTTTAGCAAGATGAGGAAGAAGATGATCTTCGATTAGGGTTTAGAAATCGTAAAGCTTTCTTGGGAGGAAATGGGGGTTTTTATACCTCCGTATTTTAAAAAGGAACCCAAGCTAGAATTTTTTTTAACAGCTATAAAACCCAAGGGTTTCTACCGTTTGGATTATTTTAAATAAAAGTATTTATCTAGAAATAACCAACATTAAGTGCAGTTAAGGGGCGCATTAAATGGAAGTTATGATGAAATGGTTAAACATGGGGTGATTGTTGAATTAACTGTTAGAAATCATGGGTTATAGGGATTACTTTTCGTCCGACGGCTGATTTTGGACTGGCCACCTCACAAAATGTTTGGTAAAGTACTTTTATTGAAAAAAAAATCATCATATATATTACAGGGAAAGAAGGTACAGTTTTTGAAAAGCTACCATTTAAGGTTTAAACAAATTTAATGAAAATGTATAAAACATTCAAAAAATTTATCCGATCCATTAAATAGCACACCTTTGAAAAAGTTTATTTATTGCCAAACAGAAAAACAAGACTTCAGGTTCTTGATAGAATATATTTGGTATTTCAGATGATAGAGACTACAGAATCATGAGCACTGCAGAGCAACTTCATCACAAGGTTATACATAAAATCAATAAATTGACCCGGAGAGTACATAGATCATAAATAGTCTTCGGTAACCAAAGGGTACCGAGGAGGCGTTTATGAAATATGTGTTCAATAGATAAACTTAAAAGAAATAATTTTAGAACATAGACAAATATATGTGATTCAAAGATCAATGACAAGATGAATGAAGCATATCTATTTGTTAGATGCGAAGACTTGAGGTTTTCATAATTTATCCTTTCAAGAAAAACCGAGGATCAGGGTTCATCATTCCTAACATTTCTAAAAACCCATCAAGTTTAGTGGAGTCAAGTGCTTTTGTGAAAACATCTGCTATTTCTTACTGACATGGAACAAGATGATTTTAATGCTACCTTTCAGGATATGATCCTTGAGGAAGTGATACCGTAGTTCAATGTGTTTCGTCTTTGAGTGATGAATTGGATTATAAGAAATAGAAACTGCACTCTTTAAGTCACAATAAATCGGTATTCATAACATTTTATAGCCATAATCCATGAGTTGTGTTTTTATCTAGAGGACTTAAGAGCAGCTTGCTGCTACAACATATTCTACCTCTGCAGTGGAGAGTGAGACACGATTTTGTTTTCTTGAAGACCAACTCACTAGTCTCCCACCGAGGAATTGACATTCTCCAGAAGTGCTCTTGTGGTCTAATCGACACCCCGCATGGTCTGAGTCTGTAAAGGTCTGCAGACTGAAGTCGTTTCCTGCTGGGTACCAAAGGCCTAAAGCTTTACTCTCTTTGAGGTATCTGAAAATTAGTTTGACTGCCTTCAGATGAGTAACCTTAGGATCAGCTTGATATCTTACACACAAACCCGTTGCGAAGACGATATCCGACCTACTTTCATTTAGGTACAGTAGAGAACCAATCATTCCTCGTTATACCTTTTGATCAACTGACTCTCCGGTGGGATCTATGGTGATATTGTATCCAAAGGCCATAGGAATCTTTGTCGAAGAGCAGTTATCCATGGAGTATTTATTTAACAATTATGTGGTATACTTTTCTTGATGAATGAAGATTCCTTATGGGACTTGTTTGATTTGAAGACCAAGAAAGAAGTTAATCTCTTTGTTCATGTTCATTTGAAACTTATTGGTCATGAGCTTGGCAAAGTCGTCTACCATAACTTGATCAGTTTAACCGAAAATGATGCCATCCACATAGATTTGTACAAGCATTAGATGATTTTCACTTGAACATTGAAAGAGGGTAGGATGAATGACCCTACGCTTGTATCCATACTCGATAAGAAACGTAGAGAGAGTTTCATACCAAGCTCTTGGTGCATGCTTCAAGCCATATTCCCCAATTTGTAACAGTGATGAGGAAGATCAAGATTCTCAAAACTTAGAGGTTGATGTAAGTATACGTATTCTTTAATTTTTCCATTAAGGAAAACGCTTTATACACCTATTTGATGCACTTTGACATTTTTATGCACCGCATACGACAGGAAGATGCGTATCGCCTCTAGCGTTGCAACTGGAGCGTATGTTTCGTCGTAGTCAATTCCTTCCAATTTACTATAACCCTTAGCTACAACTCGGGCTTTGCTTCTGAGTACTACACATGAGTCATCTAATTTGTTATGAAATACCCAAAGAGTTCCAACTATGGTATGTCCCTTTGGCCTGCGGACCAATTTCCACACTTTGTTTCTTTCAAATTCCGCAAGCTCTTCTTGCATTGCCACAATCAATTCATGATCCAGAAGTGCGTCGTTGATGGTTCTTGGCTCAGTAGAGGACATGAATGCTACATAATGATAATGATTACTTAAATCATCAGAAGAGCGAGTATATATATGTCACAACTGGCATTTTGCTAGGAAATTCTATTCTCATGTAAACATCATCCATTGTAAAAGCTTGTACTCTAAGTGAATATTATACTCTATGCTCATGCAAATACATCTCATATGTTCAACTAAGGGTTGGAAACCCTAGAAATCCCGGTTCCAGTTTAATATGAACTAGGATTCTCTTATTGGGCCTAATGGACCAATAAACCTTCAACTTGACTATCTTGGGCCTAGGAACCCTAATTGGGCTCTAAATGGACCACATTCATAAAACTTTAGCATTTTGGACCATGTGGGCCTGAAATAATCCATTTTTATTTTCTAATAGGTCTAGTTGGGCCATAAATGGTTTCATTTGCCCTAATGGGCCGTGAACCTTCATAAAGGCCCAATGGGCCGAAAAATATGGTTAGACTTCTTAAAATTCGAACAAGGCCAAGGTTGGGCCCAAATCATTTCATTCTTATTCCTTTGGCCCAAATCTCGGCCCAATAGAGATATTTATGCATATATGTGTAAAAAAAGGGGGAAAAGGGAAATTTTGTGCTTGTGACACCTCATGTTTGCATGGTGATTTTCCATGCAAACATCACCTCAACATCTCTCTCTCTCTTCTCTTATTGCTCTCGGCCGAGACTTCCACCACCCCACCTCCATTTCTCATTTCAAACTACTTCAAACTCTCTCTAATAACTCCTCCATCTCCTTTATATTTTTGCAAGTTTGTGGGTGTCTTCAAGAGGATTTTTCATCAAGATCATCATCCTAGGTAAGATCTTACAAACCTAAGTTGAATTACCACATCTTTACACTTAAATTACTCCTCTTATACCCATATTTTTGTGGATCGTGTTTCTTAGAACCATCCAAGTTCGAAAACCTCTTCAAGAGGCTTGCTAAAGCCGAGATCTTCTTGAATCTCTTCATCAAACCGAATTCAAACCCCAAGGTGAGTTCATACCCCCCCTTGTTTTCGGTTTTACCTTGTTTTGGGGGAGGATACAAGTTTCTATGTGTTAGATCTATGTATTTGTGCATGTTTATATGTGTTTTTCTTGATTTAAGTGGTGATTATGTGATGAAACACTATAGATCTCGAAATTTTTAACCAAAAATTGTGATATTTGTAAACTAAAACACTTCACACAACTTATCATGAAGATAAATGTGTTAAACATGTGAAGATTCATACGAAACTAAACAAAATCTTGAAAGAGGGTTATTTTTGTCAAATAAACAAAAAGTTGAGACTTCTATGCCATATACGGTTTTACAAGGACTAAAATGGTCTCATTTACATAAAAATGGGTTTTTATAATATTCATAGTTTCCAAGGGGTTAAAAGTGAAATTTTTCGCATAATGGGCCATAAAATGGGCCTTACGGTTTTCTTGGGCTTAAAGTGTAAAATTTTTGGTTTTTTGTGGACTAAAATGTCATTTTATACAAGTTTGAGTCAAAAATGTGAATTTACGGATATAGGGGCTGAAAATGTCACTTTCCTCAAATTTGGGCCAAAAATGTTATTTTTATAAAAATTGGGCCGAAATTGTCATTTTTATCAAAAATGGCTGAAAATGTAAATTCTTATAATAAAGGGGCCTAAAAGAGCAATTTAAATATATTTGGGCCAAAGATGTTAATATTTATGATTTTGGGCCAGAAATGAAGTTTTTAAACAAAATGGGCCACAAAGGTCATTTTATTAGAATTAAGCCCATAAAATGAAAACTTTTAGCCTCAAGGGACATAAAGTGTCAAATTTTCCAAAAATGTGACTAAATTGTATATTTTCGGTCTAGTGGGCCAAAAATGTCACTATTACAAAAATTGTATATTTTCGGTCTAGGGTTTTAAGACCACACTACTTTTATAATCAGAAAATATCGGATTTTCTAGGGAAAATACATTTATATACTACCTCTTACTTACAACATAAACATACAGGATTTTTCGGGTTACTTACTCATATATTTATTTTTTCTACAATGGAAACCACACATGCATTAGTACTTGATTTGATACATCATTTTCAAACTCTTTTGCAGAAAATATCGGATTTTCTGGTGTTTTACTAACGATACAAAACTTTTCATCCAAATACACTTATGAACTCACCAACATTGTTATGTTGACCCTTTTCAAAATAACTTGTATTCTCAGGAACTCGTTGAGCGGAAGAATCAACAAGAATATGGGATTTTGTTTTGTGTACTATTAAACATCATACATTGAATGTTTTGGTCATGTAATTTAAAATAGTGTACTTGATGTAAACAATGACAGTTGTATTATATTATGCATGGTGATGATGATGTTATGTTTCATTTATATTCATTGTGATGATATTTCAAGATGAAGTCACGCGCAAGCCCCCAGACGTTTCCGCCGTCTGGTTCGGGGGTGTGACAGATTGGTATCAGAGCATTGTTTATAGTGAACTGGCATATCCAATCATACTTGATATGCAACTATAAATACAATGGGACTAAAACACTCTGAATAAAATGCATACCTAGGTACACATTAAAACAATAACACTAAAAGTCTCTAGAGGAAGTGGAACACTGTGATTAAACCCGGGAGTTATGTAGTCATATTGGCCTATTGGGGATAAATATAGTCTGATCAACTATATTTATTCAAAATATGACCAACATGTGTTTAGGGGTAATCATGGCGGGAAATTGACCTAGAAACATACCTCGTATCCAAAACTTCTCAGGAATTCAAACACAAATAATTGAAATACTATAGGAGTATTTTGAAATTTTATATACACACTCCCTCTACACACTTCTCACTCCCAGCTTCTCGCACAGTCGCCATGGATGGAGCACATCAGGGCGTTCTTTTCTACCAGAACCTAGTGGTCCACGGAGTAGTTGAGGAAGACCCCGTGGTGGAGGAGCCCCCGGTGTCGGGCCCGAAGAATACATGGAGACGGAATATGAGTTTGAGGAATCCGATGAGGTCACAGAGGAGAGTGGAGATACGAATGAAGTACCTAGTGAACCTCCTACTTCCGAGACAGTACATGATCACTCCACAGCGCCACGGGATCCCGTAGATAGGACTCACTCCCTAGAGGAGGAGGTTGCCACTCTTTGGCAACAACTTTTAGCGACAGAGGCCCGAGCTGTTCAGGCCAAGCACGAGAGGGATGAAGTAGTCAGAGAGATGGCCGAGATGGCTAATCTTGTCGCACGACATTTCGGCATATGATATTGTTGGCAGACCCATCTCATTTTAGTTAGCACCTGTTCATGTACTATCGTTTCGATTTTCTTCTTTATGATTTACTCTATGTACTATCGACCATATGTTTAAGTGATTAAACTACTCATAGGGTCGTCATGCAGTCGGATCATATGTTTTCCCCATGTACTGTATGCCTTTTTGGCAAATTTTCATGTATTAAAAACGATTATTATTAATGGAAATGCTCTATGTTTTATCGTGATGTTGTTATATGCTATGTGTTTTATTTCCTTGTTTTATGTTAATACATGGAATCACTTAGATGCACAAATTGATTCGCCGAGTCTGTGACATTTTGAACTAGGAATGCGATATGTACTCAACATCTTTCCGTTCTTTGACAGAAAGATGCCTCAAAGACCCAACCGTGGAAACAACGCAACACCGACCCCACCAGAAATAAACTCAGTTGCATTCCAAGCAGTAGTGTCCGCTGCGGTCACTGCACCACTTGCGCAGATTCGCAATGGAAACAACGGAGAAGGCAACGAACAGGGAACCAGAAGCACAAATCAAGGAACAAACCACGGAACCACACGAACCTGCACCTACAAGGACTTCACCAACGCCAAACCTCGAACCTTCAATGGAACATGAGGCGTAATAGCCCTGAAGCGATGGATTGAGAAGGTGGAATCAGTTTTTGAAATCTGTGGGTGTCCGGATGGGTGCAAGGTCAAGTTTGCGGCCTGCACATTTATTTATCAAGCTCTCTCCTGGTGGAATGGTCACGTAGAGGCCATGACCCTCCCGGTGGCGAACGCAATGCCATGGGAAGAGCTTAAGGAAATGTTGTTGGCTGAATACTGTCCAAGGGGCGAAATTCAGAAGATGGAACAAGAGCTGTGGAACCACACGGTTCAAAACTCCGATATCGATGTATACATATCAAGGTTTAGTGATTTGTCTCTCTTATGTCCCGGAATGATCACATCTGAAGGGAAGAAGATCGAGAGATTCATCTGGGGATTAACCACGCCAATCCAAGGGAATGTAATTGCAGCAAACCCTGAGACGTATGATAGTGCAAAGAGGCTGGCCAAGAAATTGTACGATCATGGCAACAAAAAGGGTGCCAATACAGGAGAAGCGAAAGTTAAGAAAGAAGGTGAGAACAAGAAGGGGAAAAACAAGATGCGGAAGGGAAAACAAAATTCTGAATCATCAAAGAAACAACAAACTGTGACTGTCCATGCTGCTACTCAAGCTACCAACACACCACATGCTCCAACCTCATCCACACCAAATAATCCCAAGCAATACTCAGGGACCATACCTAAGTGCAGCAAATGCAATTTTCACCATCAAGGAGAATGTACAGAGATGCACTGCACAAGCTGCAACTGAAAGGGTCACACTGCAAGGTACTGCAGAACATATCCGCAACAAAACCAACAGTCAAACAACAACAACAAAAACAAAAACAACAAAAACAACAACAACAACAACAACAACAACCGCAACAGCAACAACAACAACAACAATGTCGGGGCCAGTTACACCTGCTATGGGTGTGGAGAAACCAGCCATTTCCGGTGCAACTACCCCAAAGCAAACAATCAGGGGGCAGGAGCAGCAGGAAGAGTGTTGACAATGGGTCAAGGCGAAGCAGTGCAGGACCCAACAGTTGTTACTGGTACGTTCCTGCTTAACGACTCGTACGCATGCATCTTATTTGATAGTGGAGCGGAGCGAAGTTTCGTTAGTAATAAATTAAACACTTACTAAATCAATAACCCCAGAAGCTCAACGAAGCCTTCACGGTGGAAATGGCTAATGGGAAAAGTGAAACAACCAAAGATGTCTATGTAGGGTGCACATTAACACTAAACAATCACTCCTTTCAAATAGACTTGATGCCAGTAAATATTAGGAGTTTTGATGTGATAATCGGCATGGATTGGTTAAGCCCCCACCATGCTGATATTATGTGTTACGAGAAGGTCGTTTGCCTTCATCTCCCCAATCACGAAACCCTAATAATCTATGGCGATAAACATGGCGCCAACCTTCGCCTTATCTCGTGTATCAAGGCACAAAAGTGCCTACACAATAAGAACTACGCATTCCTCGCTCATGTGGTGGATAAGACCAAAGAAGAAGTAAACATTCAAGACATTCCAGTGGCACGTGACTTCCCGGATGTATTTCCAAAAGATCTTCCGGGAATACCCCTAGAAAGACAGGTCGAATTCTGCATCGACCTAATACTAGGAGCCACACCAATTTCCAAATCACCCTACAAGTTAGCTCCCGCCGAAATGCAGGAGTTATCCAGTCAACTAAGCGAGCTGCTGAGCAAGGGATTCATCCGACCAAGCTTCTCACCCTGGGGAGCTTCGATCTTGTTTGTCAAGAAAAAGGACGGATCCTTTAGAATGTGCATCGATTATAGGGAACTAAATAAGCTTACCATCAAAAATTGGTACCCACTTCCACGAATCGACGATCTGTTCGACCAGCTTCAAGGAGCTAGTTATTTCTCAAAAATAGATCTGAGATCCGATTATCATCAACTCCGAGTTCGAGAAGAGGATATTCCCAAAACTGCCTTTCGAACACGATACGGTCATTACTAATTTGTCATGATGCCCTTTGGTCTGACATCATCCCCCATTTGTAACATCCCCCTCTGGTACGTATCACAATATTGTTCGCTTTGGGCCACTCGACACGAGGACTTCCCAGGGGGTCACCCATCCCGGTACTACTCCCGCCCGAGCACGCTTAACTGCAGAGTTCGCATGGGATCTGCTGCCCTCACAGATTTAAAACGCGTTGTGACAATGAAGGTATCCACACCCCTTATAAGGAGTGTTTAGTTCTCCTTCCTAGCCGATGTAGGATCAGGTGCAACCCACCTTCACCCCCCATTATAGGGTTCGACATCCCTGTCGAACACATCGACCTGTGTCCTAGCTTTGATATCATTTGTAACATCCCCCTCTGGCACGTATCACAATATTGTCCGCTTTGGGCCACTCGGCACGAGGACTTACCATGGGGTCACCCATCCCGGCACTACTCCCGCCCGAGCACGCTTAACTGTAGAGTTCTTATGAGATTTGCTGCCCTCACAGATTTAAAACGCGTTGTGACAAGGAAGGTATCCACACCCCTAGGTCAGTCTAGGGTGACAAACCTTACCTTCGACAAACGGTCGACCGACACACCCCCGAACCAGACGGCGGAAACGTCTGGGGGCTTGCGCGTGACTTCATCTTGAAATATCATCAAAATGAATATAAATGAAACATAACATCATCATCACCATGCATAATATAATACAACTGTCATTGTTTACATCAAGTACACTATTTTAAATTACATGACCAAAACATTCAATGTATGATGTTTAATAGTACACAAAACAAAATCCCATATTCTTGTTGATTCTTCCGCTCAACGAGTTCATGAGAATACAAATTATTTTGAAAAGCGTCAACATAACAATGTTGGTGAGTTCATAAGTGTATTTGGATGAAAAGTTTTGTACCGTTAGTAAAACACCAGAAAATCCGATATTTTCTGCAAAAGAGTTTGAAAATGATGTATCAAATCAAGTATTAATGCATGTGTGGTTTTCATTGTAGAAAAAATAAATATATGAGTAAGTAACCCGGAAAATCCTGTATGTTTATGTTGTAAGTAAGAGGTAGTATATAAATGTATTTTCCTCAGGAAATCCGATATTTTCTGATTATAAAAGTAGTGTGGTCTTAAAACCCTAAGACCATGTATGAGTGTGTGTAAGTTTTGTATCGTCACGAGTGTATTAGTATGTCGTAATGTTCTGATAGTATTGATCTCTATGTGAGTCGTTACAACCATGCTTGATAATGACTAATTCGCCTGTCATGGCGTCTGTCGGACGCCGGTTTGTCGAAGGTAAGGTTTGTCACCCTAGACTGGCCTAGTCTAGCTGTAGTGAACATCTTAGGTGTGGGGTGTCACCCCGTATAGATCTATACTCAAACTCCCGCTATCCCTCCAGGAGACTCTGGTTATAACTACAGGCTACGATCATACACTCAAAGGTGTCAACCGACAAGTCTCACTAGATCCTTAACTTGTTCTCGAGTAATGTAATTCACCAAGTATAATGTTTACGTGTATGTTTTAAGTTTTCAATCCAAAAATATGTCTATGAATGTACGAGACCCAACAGACATGTAGAAGGACCACTAAGGTCCAGTAAACATGTAATCTTTAGTTTCGGTGCAATAAACATGTATATGGGCCACTAAGGCCCAATAAACATCTAATGAATAATTCAAGCCCAAAAAGCATGTAAATGGGCCATTAAGGCCCATTAACCATGTAACGAGAGTACTAAGCCCAATGAAAATGTTAACATTGTATTTAGTCCATTTGTCATTATTACGCTGTTTGTTTTTTATTAAGGATTTACCAAAATAACATAGAAGGTCTAATTTTTGTAATAGTGACATTTTTGGCCCACTAGACCGAAAATATACAATTTAGTCACATTTTTGGAAAATTTGACACTTTATGTCCCTTGAGGCTAAAAGTTTTCATTTTATGGGCTTAATTCTAATAAAATGACCTTTGTGGCCCATTTTGTTTAAACACTTCATTTCTGGCCCAAAATCACAAATATTAACATCTTTGGCCCAAATATATTTAAATTGCTCTTTTCAGCCTTGTTCGAATTTTAAGCAGTCTAACCATATTTTTCGGCCCATTGGGCCTTTATGAAGGTTCACGGCCCATTAGGGCAAATGAAACCATTTATGGCCCAACTAGACCTATTAGAAAATAAAAATGGATTATTTCAGGCCCACATGGTCCAAAATGCTAAAGTTTTATGAATGTGGTCCATTTAGAGCCCAATTAGGGTTCCTAGGCCCAAGATAGTCAAGTTGAAGGTTTATTGGTCAATTAGGCCCAATAAGAGAATCCTAGTTCATATTAAACTGGAACCGGGATTTCTAGGGTTTCCAACCCTTAATTGAACATATGAGATGTATTTGAATGAGCATAGAGTATAATATTCACTTAGAGTACAAGCTTTTACAATGGATGATGTTTACATGAGAATAGAATTTCTTAGCAAAATGCCAGTTGTGACATCATCCCCCCGTTAGAGGGAATTTCGTCCCGAAATTCTTTCGAAAGATAGGTTCATGAATGAGAAAATAGGCGAGGGTACTTCTGCTTCATCTGGTCTTCGCGTTCCCAAGTGAATTCCGGTCCACGCTTGGCGTTCAATCGAATCTTCACAATCGGAATGCGGCTCTGCTTCGTACGCTTCACTTCCCTATCCATTATCTCGACTGGTTCTTCGACGAACACGAGATTCTCGTTTATCTCGATCTCTTCCAAAGGAATGACAAGAGTTTCATCTGATAAACACTTTTTCAAATTCGAGACGTGGAACACGGGGTGTACATTGCTGAGCTCCGAAGGTAGCTACAACTTATAGGCTACCGGACCAATTCGAGCGAGAATCTCGAACGGTCTGATGTATCATGGGTTCAGCTTTCCCCATTTCCCAAAGCGAATCATTCCTTTCCAGGGAGAGACTTTCAATATTACCCGGTCTCCGACTTGGAATTCTAGAGGTTTTCGTCGTTTGTCAGCATAGCTCTTCTGTCGATCTCGTGATGCTTGAAGTCGGGCTTTGATTTGTATTATCGGTCGTTTCCCGAATGATCTCTGGCCCTGCGAGAGTACTGTCTGGTGATTGTCCTTTCACTAGTTGGGTGTCACCCACCTCAACCCAACATAGAGGCGATCTGCATTTACGACCATAAAGAGCCTCAAAAGGAGCAACCTTGATGCTCGTGTGATAATTGTTGTTGTATAAGAATTCAACCAAGGGCAAGTGGCTATCCCATGACTTGCCGAAGTCAATCACATAGGCTCGGAGCATGTCCTCGAGCGTTTGGATGGTCTGTTCGCTTTGGCCATCTGTTTGAGGGTGGTAAGTTGTGCTCATGTCGAGCTGCGTTCCCATTGCTTTCTGAAGAGATTGCCAAAATCTTGAGGTAAATCTACTATCTCGATCCGAGATAATCGACACTGGCACTCCATGAAGTCTTACGATCTCCTTGATGTAGATTCGCGTCAACCTTTCCATCTTGTAAGTTTCTTTTATTGGCAGGATATGAGTGGATTTTGTTAACCTATCGACGATTACCCAGATAGCATCCAATCCGTCTGCTGTCTTTGGTAATTTGGTTACGAAGTCCATAGTAATCCTTTCCTATTTCCACTCGGGTATCGCTGGCTGTTGCAATAGTCCCGAGGGCTTTTGGTATTCCACTTTCACATTGGCGCAAGTGAGACACCTGCCCACGTAAGTGGCGATCTCTGCCTTCATATTTGGCCACCAATACTGCTGCCTTATGTCCAGGTACATCTTATCAGAACCCGGATGGATGGAATATCGCGTCTTGTGGGATTCGTTCATGATCATTCCTCTGAATCCCCCAAGTTTAGGGACCCAAATTCTGTTCATGAAATAGTAAGCTCCGCCCTCCTTGACTTCAAAGTTCTTGTCCATCCTACGCATCGTTTCATTTGCGACGTTCTACGGCTTCAATGCATCTGTTTGGGCTTCCTTGATTTGTGAGGTTAGGTGTGATTGGATTGTTATGGTTAAGGTTTTCACCCGACAACCTGAATATTCTTTTCTGCTCAAGGCATCGGCTACCACGTTAGCCTTACCCGGGTGGTACTTGATCTCGCACTCGTAATCATTTAGCAGCTCAACAAATCTTCGCTGCCTCATGTTTGATTCTTTCTTATTCAGAATGTGCTGGAGGCTTTTGTGGTCGGTGAAAATGGTGCACTTTGTACCGTAGAGGTAGTGCCTCCAAATCTTTAGGACGAAGACCACCACTCCCAGCTCGAGATCATGAGTGGTGTAATCTTCGTGCGTCTTTAGTTGCCTGGATGCATAAGCTATCACCTTTCCGCGCTGCATGAGGACACAACCTAGCCCTTGATTTGAAGCATTGCAGTAGACCATGAAATCTTCGGTTCCCTCTGGTAAGGATAGCACTAGGGATGAGCATAAGCGGGTACCCGCCTCTTTTGGTCAAAACCGGAAACGCTCCCGGAACCGGCGGTTTTGAAATTATTGGAACTGCTTCCGGAACTGCCTAGATCAGTTCTTAGAAATTTGGAACTGCTCCCGGAACCGCCAAGACCGGTTCCGGTTCTGGGTACCCGGTTTCTTGAATTTTTAAATTTTTTATTTCATACAACAAGTGGAATTTAGCAAGTAAATATGACAAAATGACAAGTTACAAACTACAAACCGTTCCAATTCCCAACAAAAATAGCACAAAAACAAAAAAAACCATAAAAAAAACAACACAACAACAACTAAACAACACAAAAACAAACAAATAACAGTAAACAGCAACAGCTACGTATCCCCTCCAAATGTATCATCCATATTGCGACTGATTTTTGTAATGAAATTAAACATAAAAATTCAAATTAGAATAATAAATATTTTCCAATAACATGATACACAAAATCTAAGTCCATTCCCATATGGTCAAAAATATGAACTGCTAAGGCCAACCAAACTTCATTGCTGGAAAGTAAAAATAAGACAAATAAATGTATAAGATAACTTTTATATCAACATAAAATGATAAAATAGTTAGTTACCTGTGAAACACAAGAAGCATGTTTTGAATTTGATGGTGTTAAACTCCACCAATAGCTATGTTCCCAACTCCAGCCTCCATATATAGCTTCCCTCTCATCTTTCTCTTTACTTTTCTCACAACTCTTATTATGATCATCATCAACAACATCAGCCTTAGGAGTAACAACCCGAGGTCCACCACCACTAGTGAACCATGAATGCTAAGGCATTGAGCAACTGTAGGCCTTTTCTCTGGGGCAAAATCAAGAATAGAAACAAGAAAATCAGCCAAATCAGTTGCCTCCTGTTCACTAAACTCATACACCTAAACATAGTTACACATCTTTTAAATTTAGAATTCACAATAACACAATTACACATCTTTTAATTTGTTACCTTTTGCCCAATGATGCAAATATCAGAGATGCTACAAGAAGTCCAACCATGAAAGTAGAATAAACTACTCCATCTTTGAAATTGCTTAGGTCAAAATTACCCCTATGAAAAAATTGTAATTTTTGACTCATTTGACATCATTATCAATCAAAATATCAAATTTTAAAAGAACATGAAAGTAAAGAGTAAAGACTTACTGAATTCCACTTCCATGGGAGCATACACCAGTTTTGTGCAAACTCTGGGACTTCCATTGATGCTTCTGTTTCTTTATCATGAAAAAAGTGAAATAAGTTCATTTTGTTTGTTACCAATGAAAGAAGGTTTTAAAGAATGAATGATGTTCTTACTCTGTTAAATCTTTGTTCTTTATTGAGATTGGCTATGCCTCCACAAAAGAGAGATGACTGTAATTTTTGAGATTGCAGGAAAATGGAGTAAATGACTGGAACTGATTAAGAAATATACCTGTAGGACCAATGAAGTATGCAATTTTTCTTTTGAATGTACAGGGATTTGAAAAATAAGAACAAGTGTTAAAGTGTTTATACATCGCTAAATAACTAAGATTTCAAATGAAATTGTTAATTTCATGGCAACTTACTCGTTGAGGAAGCTGACTCGTTCTGCAAATGGAGTGAGTCCGATCAAACTCAGAGCAAAAACCCAAGGCTACAGAAAACGTAAACCTATCAATATCAGATTCAAATAGAGAAGGTATCATACACTAAGCATAAACAACTTACGCCTCCGACATCGTAACATTCCGCTACATAAGCCAACAGAATCACGGGAAGAAGCACAGAGAACAGCGTGAGCGGGAGATTGAAGGAGGGTTATGAGATACGAACTCGACTTGAGGGATTCCAACGTCTTCTACTCCATCGTATCGAATGAGTCGAGCAAAACTAGCAAATCGAATCTACCAGAGGGAAGAGAAATGGTGAGACTGTGTCTTTCGATTGAGAGAATACAGTGTAAGGTGTCGGCAGTTGTTTGTAACAATGAATCACACAAAGTCACAAACCCTAAAAACGAATACCTTCCGTTATTAGTTCTTTTACCCTAATTTTTTTTTAAAAAAGGCACTAAAATATAAAAATATATATATATATATATATATATATATATATATATATATATATATATATATATATATATATATATTATAAAATGGCGGGTACCCGTCGGTACCGGTTCCGGGTACCCGTTATTGGAACCGGAACCGGCGGGTATCGGTTTTTTAAAATTGAGAATTGGAACCGGAACCGCTTAGGGCGGTTCCACATCTTTAGGAACCGGAACCGAAACCTCCTTAAGCGGTTCCAGTTCTGGAACCGGCAGTTCTGAGGCGGTTCCGGTTCCGAAAGCAGGTACCCGCTTCCGCTGCTCATCCCTAGATATCACTGGTGCACTACAAAGAGCTCGCTTCAGGGTTTGGAAGGCGGTTTCTTGCTTTTCTGTCCAGTCGAAAGACACACCCTTTTGTGTCAATGTGGTAAGGGGTTTGGCTATCTTAGAGAAATTCTGGATAAACCTCCGGTAGTAGCCTGCGACACCCAAGAATTGACGTATTTCTGTTGGGGTTCTCGGGATAGCCCAGCCTTCAATGACCTTTATCTTGGAAAGATCTACATGAATCCCTTCCTTGCTGACTACATGACCCAAAAAAGTTTACACTTCGGATCCAAAATTCGCATTTGGAAAGCTTCACATAGAGTTTCTCAGCTCTTAAGGTTTCTAAGATTTGACAAAGATGTTGACCATGCTCCTCGTTGCTTCGAGAGTAAATGAGAATATCGTCGATGAAGACAATCAAGAATTTATCTAGAAATGGGCGGCAGACTCGATTCATGAGGTCCATACATGCAGCAGAGGCAAAAATGTCACTATTACAAAAATGTCACTATTACAAAAATTAGACCTTCTATGTTATTTTGGTAAACCCTTAATCAAAAACAAACAGCGTAATAATGACAAATGGACTAAATACAATGTTAACATTTTCATTGGGCTTAGTAATCTCGTTACATGGTTAATGGGCCTTAGTGGCCCATTTACATGCTTTTTGGGCTTGAATTATTCATTAGATGTTTATTGGGCCTTAGTGGCCCATATACATGTTTATTGCACTGAAACTAAAGATTACATGTTTACTGGACCTTAGTGGTCCTTCTACATGTCTGTTGGGTCTCGTACATTCATTGACATACTTTTGGATTGAAAACTTAAAACATACACGTAAACATTATACTTGGTGAATTACATTACTCGAGAACAAGTTAAGGATCTAGTGAGACTTGTCGGTTGACACCTTTGAGTGTATGATCGTAGCCTGTAGTTATAACCAGAGTCTCTTGGAGGGAGAGCGGGAGTTTGAGTATAGATCTGTACGGGGTGACACCCCACACCTAAGCTGTTCGCTACAGCTAGACTAGGCCAGTCTAGGGTGACAAACCTTACCTTCGACAAATCGGCGTCCGACAGACGCCATGACAGGCGAATTAGTCATTATCAAGCATAGTTGTAACGACTCACATAGAGATCAATACTATCAGAACATTACAGCATACTAATACACTCGTGACGATACAAAACTTACACACACTCATACATGGTCTTAGGGTTTTAAGACCACACTACTTTTATAATCAGAAAATATCGGATTTTCTGGGGAAAATACATTTATATACTACCTCTTACTTACAACATAAACATATAGGATTTTCCGGGTTACTTACTCATATATTTATTTTTTCTACAATGGAAACCACACATGCATTAGTACTTGATTTGATACATCATTTTCAAACTCTTTTGCAGAAAATATCGGATTTTCTGGTGTTTTACTAACGATACAAAACTTTTCATCCAAATACACTTATGAACTCACCAACATTGTTATGTTGACCCTTTTCAAAATAACTTGTATTCTCAGGAACTCATTGAGTGGAAGAATCAACAAGAATATGGGATTTTGTTTTGTGTACTATTAAACATCATACATTGAATGTTTTGGTCATGTAATTTAAAATAGTGTACTTGATGTAAGCAATGGCAGTTGTATTATATTATGCATGGTGATGATGATGTTATGTTTCATTTATATTCATTGTGATGATATTTCAAGATGAAGTCACGCGCAAGCCCCCGGACGTTTCCGCCGACTGGTTCGGGGGTGTGACAGTATACCTGCAGAAGGACTTCCTATTATTTGGTCGGGCGGATGATCTTTTGTCCAGATGTGTACGCGTGATTAATGATGTTCAATAGTTGCATTTGATGGAATCTTTTCAACTTCAGGAGGAACCTCTCCAAAGAATCCCTCGCCCATCAAAGAAACAGATCCAATGCCTTCCATGTCCGATGACAATTCGTTTGACTCTCCCAAGACAAGGAAAAAGAAGGTAGACTATAGGTCAACCAAGCTAGTCGAATACATATGTCAGACTCACGGATTTGATATGAGATTTGATGAATCTCTAATCAATTCTTGGGTAAACCCAATGCGAAGACTCTTGGACAGAAATTATGTTCCTCATCTCACCTACTCTAAACCCACTGGAGCATACCGGGACATTCCTCTCTCTCCCAACGCTAAATACTACCCAATATTTAAACCATTTGACCAAAATATCCCAGAAGAGTGAAGAATACCCATGGAGTTTGAAAGATTAAACTTGTTTCACAGCAAGTATGGGAAATCAATAGAGGAAATTTCGTCATGTGACATACCCAAAGCTGTTACAATATTTAAACCAAGGTCTTTCAAAGGAGAAATGTGTTATCAATACATTGTTTCACGCTTCGGTAAAGAATACCACCGAACTCAAGCAGACTTCATCTTCATGAATCCCGAAGAAATTTTTCTGATTGCAAGGGTCTTCCAACTCAAAGCTCAAAAATACCCCAAGATAGAAGATGCATATATCAGGGCTGCTGACTTCCTCAAAGCCCTTGTATGTGACTTTGGAAAAGTTGATGTTGAGATCCATTCCGTCCTTGAAAAGAAGATAAACTTACCTCCATTTGAACACCCTGAATTTAGTACCAAAGGGATTCAAGACTTAAGCCTCAGAGCAACAAACTGTTGGATTAGGTGTCTAAGACCATAACTATAATTGGTATGTACATGAACCGAGAGTAGCATGGTCTATTTGGGTTGCCTTCACCAGAACAATCTGATAAGATGGATATTTGAGAAAGAGGTTATTTATGATTTATTTATATATTACAAGTATAATATATTAATATGAAATCATAATATTTAATTAGTATTGATCAAGAGTTAATTTGGAATTAATTTAGTGATCAAAAGAGACTAATTAAATTAACGGAGACTGATTATGTAAATCAGTGATATATATATATATATATATATATATATATATATATATATATATATATATATATATATATATAGTGTTTGGGCTATTGATCCATGTTGGGCTAAGTTTTATGTAATTATCCATGAATAGTTAGCCCACGTGAGATATAGATCATAACCCAAGTGTATGGATTAGGGTTTACCCATGACTCTTGGAATCCTACACTATATAAATGTTGCCCCTTAGCCAAAATCGTGACCCTAAGTGTTCTAAGAGTTCATATAAACGATTTTGGGTGCATAAACTCTCTCTCAAATTCCTCCTTTGTTCATGGTGTTTGTGAACCATTTGATGCATAACACTTGAGGTGCTAAGCTCTTGAAAGGCCCAAACTACAAGCTACAATTAAGAGGTATTCTTCTAACTTGATTTTATGATTCATGTACCAAATTGTATGCTAGTTGTAGGCTTCATGCTTTGGAAATTTTTATTTCACGTATAATTAGAGAAAACATAGATCCAAAGCATTTAGGGTTGCACGTGCGCCATAGGAGTGTTATAGTGCTTAAAACCCAACACAAACTTCCCCAAACTTGGCATTGTTTTCAGGCTTTCCAGAGATAGTGAAAAGTTATTCCTTCCAGCCACTGCTTTTCATCATTGCTCTCCTAAACAGCTAGAAGGAACTCTTTCAAGGGCTTAAAAGTCCAAGTACACCACTAAAGAGCTGAAGTTTGAAATCTCCAGAAGAATCAAATGGATTGTTGAAGTTAGGAAGTTCTGGTGGCTCATTATTAACCTTCTCAAACTTAACAAGTGAAAGTGATAGTTTCGAGGTCACTTAAAGGTAAATTGTTGAAACCTGAAAGTGACCTTCGACGGCTGTAATTTATGTTGAAGTACCGAAGAATTGTTTTGATTGTTGCGGTATAACTTTGGTTGAGTATCAGATGCGAAGACTTTGATGATCAACACTTGAGACTTGGAATACCGGAGTGAAGGATGTTGACCTGGAGAAAAGCATGTTTTGTCTTTTGTATGTCGAAGTGTTAGAAAAATAATGTTCACCTTTTCTGACATTGTGTGTTAGATGAGTTATGTCAGTATAGGTGTGGCAAGCATGGCCGCCTGACTTAGATATATTTTATTGCTGATCATGTACTCGGTTTTGCTATAAATAAAGGGTCAAGTTGATTGATCTATGAGCACCGCTTCCTAGACTTTCATTGTATTACTCTTTATTGAATACAAGTCTTCATTATCTTCATTATGTCTTGCTTATGTTGTTCATCATTTACTAACTTGTGTTTAAATGCAAACCTTGTTACGATTCAACTAAATAGCTTATCAAAAGATACATTGAGATTAACTTACATTTCTACAAATCAATTTTAAGCTTTTCTCTCAACAGGAAGTCCCACGAAGGATTTTTCCATGCTTTGATATGCGTTAAGTGCGACAAGGAGGGGCATTACAGCCGAGCCTATAACCAGGAACCACAGGGAGTGCGTATCTATTTCCACTGCAACCAGATAGGTCCCATCAAAGCCAATTGTCCTCTTATAAACGCAACAGGAGCAATACAAGTTCCAGCACCGACAACATTAAGGATAAACGATGGACGACATGGTGGAGTCTAAGCCCCAAGAGCCAAAGGGTGAGACTTTCAAATCCTGGCAGAAGAAACAAGAGAAGCACTGGAGTTCATAGATGGTTGCTCTTCGGATCGAGGAAAAGCTCTAGCATGAATGAGATCATGTCCTAGAAGTTAATAGTGCTCTTAGGATTTAACTAATGTAATAAATGTATGACGACAATATTATAATAAAGATGGAATGTTTACTTTAGATATTATCGCTAGTATTAAGATAATCAACCACATGCGTTAGTGTATTTCCAAAATGGTGTGTGTTGATCCTATTTTAAGGAAGTCACTTGTAAAGAATACAAGTATAACAGTGCGATAGGACTATCGAAGGTTATTGGATATGACAAGCATGAGTTTCTTCAAAGTCAAAGAGGAGCCACAGATTACGCAGACAATGCCAACTTAGGCTTGATCAGTGACAAGTAGCATAAAATAACGGGTTGAACCCAAGTGAGGGAGAACTAAGATAGAGGTGTGAGGTGCAGTTCGACTTTCGAAATTGGGGTCTAGGAAAGATTGCATCACAAGTAGGTAGAAGATGTTTCGCTGTTGTCGAAGAAGAGAGTCATCAGATAGAGTACCCATAAGTTATGAGATTCTTGAAGTGTTTCTCAAGGAATAGTTAGGATCTCCTTTCAAGCATTAAGTAGGGTTTAGAAATTAGCCAGACTCCCAACAACGACTCAGATAGCCATCTAGGTTCATACCTTCACGGATGAAAGATACATCCTTGCAGCAGAGGATCAGGAAATCAATGGGCGACTTAGTTTACCATAAAAAGCTTCAAGTACTCAAGGGATACACCATACTTAGGAAATTTATTTCAACCATGGTAAGAAATTAGTTAACCCATGCCAAAGCATTTTTTTGCAATAGGATTGACATCAAAGGATAGAACGTTTTCATAAGTATGATTATAAACCCATAAGAGTAGACCATTCGAAAAGGACTATGCCCATTAAGCATATGGTAATGCTTCAGTGTTACTTTAGGCTCTAGGATAAACAACGCATCTAGTTTAGTTATTCCTTTAGTCGATAAGCATAAAGATTAAAAGGAAACCATGATCAAATTTCAACGTTCATAGGTTAACATAGGGATACAGTTAGATTTTAGCACTTGTACAATATAGATTAAGGACCTCTAAAATAATTATAATCTCACAAGTTAAAAAGCAATGATATGTTGTGATAAGTAGATATCAAGGAAGGAGGATGACTAGGTTCCTTTAGGACTGTCAGATAATGGTTGTGAATCTTTAAGACCATCGAAGGATTGATCGTGACTCTTCAAGCCTGGGGGGATGATGACAAGAGCGATCTGGCATCGAAATCCCAGTAGTTGGGTAGTCTCACGACGTGTAGTGAATGAATTGCTCGACCAATAGTTGTAACTCGACATAGATAATGTAGTTAGATTCATGCGAGAGGGCTATTAGGTGACGTAGTGTAAATTATAACCTAGTAGGTTAGTGTGTAGGCATTATCCAAAAGTGCAATAGGAGTTGGATTTCGGGGATGGAATCTTTATAACTTATAAGTAGGGGAGAGTTGTAACACTCCATTTTCGAATTCCAAAAGAATTCAATATAAACCATCGTTATAAAATTCAAAGTAGAGGTATATAACTTTTAGCCAAATTAATCTTCATTAACATGTAGGAAACATCAATATGATTTCGTAGATATATAGAACGCCCGAATCTAACTTCGTATGAAGAAGTTATGTTTCTTCGAAGTTTTGCGATTAAACTGCCACGGCTATGCACGTTGTAAAATAAAAATCATAGATAGATCACTTATTAGCATAATCAATCTAAAAAAAGTTGTGGTAGTCGTAAAACCAAGAGCGTGCATATAGAGAACGTCCAAATCTGACTTCACATGAGGAAATTATGATTTTTAGATGTTTCAGCATAATAGTGTGCGAAACAGAAACCAAAATTAAGATCAGTCGATTTTTAGGAAAAAAATCTAAACGAGAGTCAAAGATCTCGTTCATACCTATCCGTCGATATAAAGACAGTCGAGAACGGATATCATATGAAAGAGTTATGATTTTTACAGGGACATTAACAGTCTAAACCTATAAAAATATAACTTTACAAATAAGTACAAAATTAGCTTATGAGTCTAAACAAAAGTTGTAGATCTCGTCGATAGCTACGTATGCATATAAAACACATAAAAAACGGAGCTCGTACGGAGAAGTTATGTAATTTTTAAGAAAACAGAAATTCATGTGCGCAGTCGCGCGCCCCGACAGCTTGTGTGGCGCGCATGGCACTCCCACCTGAATCGCAACACGTGTCACCACCCATTGCTCGCCACATAATCACTTATGACCATGTGTGCGGTGCGCACCCGACCATGTGCGCAGCACGAACCCCTTCCCAAACTATAAATACCTTAATTTCAATCATTTTTATGCACACCCTTCCTCTGATTCTCTATAGAATACTTTCTAAATTTAAACCCTTTACTCCCAGTTCCTGACTACTTTTGCGAGGACCTACGACATCAAAGAGATGGTGATTAGAAGCTCTCGGGTTAGAGTTATGCCTGCATAATTCCTGGTTTTCGCTAGAAACTCTCTATAAGTTAGGCTACACTTATTATGCTTTAAGTGTAACATATATTTATATTCATATTCGTTGTTATGGATATATAAATAAGATTTATCAGTAATTCTAATTATGATTCTAATTGATCTACTTATGGAAGAGGTGTCTAGAATGGTCATATTGGCTTGGTTGTTCGATTTCATAAAAGCTATATGCCGAAATGATCCTGCCTCCCAACTGTCCTGCCTGGTCGATCCTTATTTGATAGAACTCTCAGTATTAATTGGTGTTAGTGATGGAGGGATATATGTCAATCATCGAAGTAAATGTCCAGGTGAGTTATCTCACTATATCATTTGTTACAATATATATCCATGTATGTTAAGACATATGATTTAGTAGAGTAGAGTCGATGGTATAACCTCTATGTGCCTATATCAGTGGAATTTAATGTATAGCCTCTTTGTTCAGTTATGTATGTTGGGTGAGGCCCGCAATATGGTTTAGGCAGGGCTCGCAAGTGTACGTTGGGCGGGTCCTATTATGTACTTTGGGAGGGGCCCATTTGTATGCATGTATATGTATTATGGTATATGGTATCTTGAGGAACACACTAAGCCTAGTGCTTACCCAATTGTTTATAAATATTTTCAAGTACTCATGTGAAGGGCAAGGTTCGACTGTACACACGCACATTCGCAACATGTGTCCGCACAATGTAATAATACTCTGATAAATAAAAATAAAAAATTTGGGTTGAAAATCGGGACGTTACACTTGGGCTACAACCATCGTCACGACGTGACCATACTCATGTCACGTCGTGACATGCTTCCCAGATACGCGCTTCTTATTTAACTCATCACGCCGTGGCCTCCCTTTGGTCACGTCGTGTGATGTTATATATTTAATGCACTAGTTTTTTATTTATAAGTCCTAGTATATCGCATCTAAACCACACCTTACAGGCAGTGAACCTGGTCGAGTATAGTATAGTTTTGATAAGAAAGGGTGTCGAACACAAGGGGAATAGTGGTGAATTAATTTGGAGTTTTGATTATAGGTTACACACAAAATTGGTAAAGATGGTTTTCTAGAATTAAAACTCAAATAACAACTTAACATCAAATCTCGATAAACTGACTGAAGACAAATCTCTTTAAGTACTTTGGTTTAGACTAGATTTCATCTCAAAATACTGATTAGCTACTCAAGTGCAATGGCTATTCATTCGTTATTCACCGATTCCTAAAATGACTAGCATCATGATCAGACTACTAATCCTTTGATTTTAACACAACTATTAATTCAGTGATCAAGTAAACAAACAATCATGAAAATCAGTGTTCATTTCGTATTAAGTAGGATTTGATCTTTATTAATCCTAATGATCATAGGGAGTAATTCAGGCATAGAATGACACCCAAATCAGAAAGTAAACACAATAAGAATCACATTGGAATGCTAATCATGATCACAACAAAAAACCAAATGATTTCATGCATGGACCCGTTCTCGAATCCTTCAGATCTTTTCTCTTGACAGTTTAACGGCCTTCGGGCGGCCTTCTAGACCCTCAAAACGGAAGAAGAAGTGTTTCTTGTCGATCAAGGAATGGGAGAAGTCGTAATCTTCCTTTAGGTTATCTAAAAATAAATATTTATAATCGTTTTATGCTGACATGCATACGGCGGGCATACTTTGATTTACGCGGGGCGTACTGCAAGATATGTGTGATTTTATCTGGAACTGCCTAGCCGCATACGCTGCGCGTACCCCCATTACGCTGGGCATAATGGGTTGCATTCATCCACTATGTCCTTTTACCAATCCAGCTCCATTTTCAGCCTTTTTTAGTTCGTTTCCTTTCTAGCAACAAATTATACATGTAAAATATAAATTTAAGCAATATAAGTACCTTTTAGTTCTAAATAACATAAAAATATAGTATAAAATAATAAGAAACGCCATAAATATATGCATAAATTAGACATTATCAAACTACCCCATGCTAGTCTTTTGCTTGCCCTCAAGCAAAACATATTTTTATCATCATCACATCAAAATCCTAGTCCCCAACATCACACAGGACAATCCATTTTGAACCTCTCCATTACATCAAGACCGCAATTAATGTATTTGTGTCTAAATTTTCCTAAGGACTTCCCCAATCCAAAATACTTACAATCCTCATAAACACTTCCCAGTCAATTTGAACAATGTTCATTTTTAGCATTCTTACCTCATATGGCCTTTTATTTACCCCTTTCATCTCAAAAGTTATTGTCAAATGTCAAGTGACTCAACAAAAATGAAAAATAATATATAATATAATTATCCTAAAAATATAACTACACTTTTTATTGTTGCAACATTTTCTTTTTTGGAACTTTTTCTCTTTCTTTTTTCACTTTTTTTTCATTTTTCAATTTTTCTATATATATATATATATATATATATATATATATATATATATATATATATATATATATATATATATATATATATATATATATATATATTATCTTTTCTCAATATTTCAACTTCCCATAATCACATATAAGTAAATAAATAACTTAAACTTAAACTAAGTTGCAACTTTTCCAATAATTTAGTTTGTGACTTTCTAAACGATTCATTGGAGTACTCGGAATCCCTTAGGTCACCAATGAAGCCCATGACTTTCGATGAAACCTGTGTAGCAGCATTCTTCCCATTCCGATCCGCGTTAATGTACTGCAGGAGGACATATATACAAAAAAAAATCTCGTGGGGAATACTGGCCAAGTCCCAAAGGTCACAGATTGGCTCTACTCTTGAACTGCTACTTTATTTATATAATAACTACAATCAACAATACAGAAAAATAAACAGATAAACTTCATAAATTGACTCACTTTGTTTTGAAAGAAATGACCCATGAGATAAATCAGTCACTGGTAGGCTTTTTATTAGGTCTAGGGTTTCCAAAAGTAAAACGTTTTACATCCCTCAAACTGGGCAAGGTCATGTTTTTGTCTCATGATTTCAGTAGAATACGGAAGCCACAAATACACTAGAACATATGTTGGCTCAAATAAACAATGAAATTTGCATCGGATTGTCCCACACAACGCTAGCAACCTAGGTCTCAACATAATAATACCACCAAATTTTTTTAACTAGATTCAGTTTAAGACTTTTTTTACAAGTCTTTATTATTAGTATATTTTTATAATTTTCCAATCTAGCAATGTCAATTAATCTTGAAATTTCTTTTTAGCTTTTGACCCCTACCCCACACTTAATTCATGAAATGTCCCCATTGCATGCATAAATAATTAAAAAACATAAAAATAAAGAGTGAGAAAAAGGAACAAACTCCCCTGAGGTAGTAGTGGCGAGATCGAATGGGGCTGCTAAAAGTTGCTCCAAAATTTGTTGAAGACTAGAAAATGGAATTGCTGCTTTTGAATATGCCGGAAAATAAAACCAAGAACACCGACTTCTAGAAGTGTGTTTAACATGGTCCACGACGTGGGAAAGCAACGCCACGTCGTGGTGTCAAGAAAGAGTTCGTCATGATCATGAAATATAAGAACGTCACAACGTGGTTTAGTGTTGACACGTCGTGGTAACAGGTCTAATGCAGTCATGATACTAGCAAATGCCACGACGTGGATATGATGGCCACGCCGTGGTGACTTCTCTGAATGTCTTTAAGAACCAAAATAAAGCATATTTTCTTCTTAATGGCTTAGGACCATTTTCTACACATTTTCTTTCTATAAAATTCCTTCAAAACTCTTCTCTTCATCAAGTGGGAACCCCACACTTATTAAAAATCGTGGCTCTCGATATTCAACTTCAGACACTCTCGACTTTTTCTCTCGTGACAAATCAACATTTGACCCCAATTTTTGAACTTTTTGAAAGTATTCGAAGAACAAAAAAATTTCCAAAGATCTGACACATCAAGAGCATCAACATGGAAAACAAAATTAAATAAACTAAAAAAATAAAAATAAAAGCACACTAAAATAAATAACTAGGATATCACGATCACTATTCCTTATCGCAATCATGCTTCAATTGCTGATTGAATCCCTTGCATACAAGAAGTGGTTTGTAAAAACAAAAACTTCCGGGACCCGTCAGACTATTTCCTTTGTTTTCTTTGCACCATTAACTAATAAGTATAACAAGAACGAAACAACTAGTCAAGAGTAGCAAGAGTTCGGTCTTCCACTTAACCACCTCGATACGCCTTGCTATACTACGCCTCGTGGATTGAGTTGGACAAATTACCAAAGTACTAGACTAAACAAGTCAAGAATTCCCTAATCGTTTGCAATCTCGAAACCCATGCAAAAAGATAAACCGATCAATGCGTATGATCACGAATTCCTGCAAATAACAACAAAAAACCTTCCCAAGTGACATGTTATCAAAGCAAATAAACATAAAACTAAAAAGAAAAGCAAAAAAAATAACGAATAATCAAATAAACTAAATTAATTGAAAACCGTTCCCCGGCAACGACGCTAAAAACTTGATATTATATATTTAATGCACTAGTTTTTTATTTATAAGTCCTAGTCTATCGCATCTAAACCACACCTTACAGGCAGTGAACCTGATCTAGTATAGTATAGTTTTGAAAAGAAAGGGTGTCGAACACAAGGGGAACGGTGGTGAATTAATTTTGAGCTTTTGATTATAGGTTACACATAAAAACAGTAAAGATGGTTTTCTAGAATTAAAACTCAAATAACAACTTAACATCAAATCTCGATAAACTGACTGAAGACAAATCTATTTAGGTACTTTGGTTTAGACTGGATTTCATCTCAAAATACTGATTAACTACTTAAGTGAAAAGGATATTCATTCATTATTCACCAATTCTAAAAATGACTAGCATCATGATCAGACTACTAATCCTTTGACTTTAACACAACTACTAATTTAGTGATCAAGTAAACAAACAATCATGAAAATCAGTGTTCAGTTCGTATTAAGCAAGATTTGATCTTTATTAATCCTAATGATCATAGGGAGTAATTTAGACATAGAATGATCATTTACTCATGCACACACATTAAAGTTCATCACTTTATTTCCTAACCCTTGGTTTTGTTCCAACTCTAGTCATAATTACCAATGATCATGGACAACTATGATTCAAATTAACATAGCCATAATGATCATCTAGACTTTATTAATTCAACAATAGGGAATAAAGTAACAATCGTTAATGCATATGGATCTTTCAATCAAACTTGACAAAATAAATTTAAACAAGAACAAACAATCCATATAGCAATTAATCCAAATTATCAAAGATTCATCTAGACATAAACATAAAGCAAAGGGTTTTGACACCCAAATCAGAAAGTAAACACAATAAGAATCACATTGGAATGCTAATCATTATCAGAACAACAAACCAAATGATTTCATGCACGGATTCGCTCTCGAATCCTTCAGATCTTCGCTCCAGACAGCTTAACGGCCTTCCGGCCGCCTTTAGACCCTCAAAACGGCAGAATAAGTGTTTCTTCTCGACCAAGGGATGGGAGAAGTCGTAATCTTCCTTTAGGTTAGCCAAAAATAGCTATTTATAATCATTTTTCCGACATACATATGTTGGGCATACTTTGATTTACGCGGGGCGTACTGCAAGATATGCGCGATTTGATCCGGAACCACCCAGTCGCGTACGTTCGGCGTACCCCCATTACGCTAGGCATAATGGGCTGCATTCATCCACTTTGTCCTTTTACCAATCCAACTCCATTTCCAGACTTATTTGCTTTGTTTCCGTTCTAGCAACAAATTATACCTGTAAAATATAAATTTAAGCATTATAAGTACCTTTTAGTTCTAAATAGCATAAAAACATAGTATAAAATATTAAGAAACGCCATAAATATATGCATAAATTATACGTTGTCATCGCGATGCCCGATTTTCCCCAAAAACCATTCTTTTGACTCCTTAATGCCCTAAACTGACCCGTTTTGGAAAACGGGTGTGACAGTTATGCTTATCGGTTTAACTGGATATAGATCATTATATTCGGATATTTCAATATTTGTTTCTGATTTTTTACAAAACGTAATTTTGTATCATTTCAACATTGTCAAAGTAATCATTCAAATAAACGTATATTTCCATTTATTCGACGACTAGTCACAACCTTCGTTATCATATTACTCTGCTAGAAAGAGAAAAGTTGGATTCTGAAGCTACCCCAAAAACTTAGACGGTTAGTAAAGCACGGGCAATGGCGGATAGATTCGGAAATTATGGTTTCTTTAGGGGATGTTTGGTTTGTTGGAATGTAATGGAATTGGAGGGATTAGAATCCAATTTCACAACATTCCAATGTTTGGTTCAACTTTTTAAGATGGAATTGAATTCCTAAATAAAAAAAAATAATGAAAGTGATATCCTTCAAAGTTTTGACAGAATTAATTCCAATTCATTAGGAACGTGTAAGATTACAATATTACCCTTTACCACCATCACTACCACCACCCACAACTACTGACACCACCACCACCTACCACCACCACCACCACCACTACCACCACCACCACCACCCGTGTAACATCCCAAAAATCAACCATAAAATTTTTAAAATCATAGTGTCGGTTTTTCTAAAAGCTTTTGTTCATAATCATTAAAAAATCATAAAGTCATAACATCACGTCACATCTACATAATAATAATAATAATAATAATAATAATAATAATAATAATAATAATAATAAAACCGGAAGCTAAGTCTTGTTTTGAAAATCATAACGTAACATAAAATGGATAAACTAGTTGTCATGCCCCTCCGAGAATGTCCAGATATCCCAATCATGGCAGCTCCAAAGCCCTCAAAACCAAAAGAACCTGCAACTAAAAACATAAAGTAGCAACTATAAGTCTAAGGCTTAGTGAGTAATCACGACGCTCACCCATTATACATATGATATGCAATATATATAGCATCACATAACATCAAGTAATAAATCACGTATTACTTACATTATATCACATATAACTAAACACATAACGTATGCTAGCATACTCCTCTACCTCAAATGGTACAACTAGAACTTCCCTCACTTAAGAGGCTATTCTTTAGTAGTGCATCCTGAGACCATTCGTAGATGGTCATCCAAGACGAAACAATTGAATTCCCTTTCTGATAGGCCTTTCTCCAGTTGTCCAATCCATGACCACTTCCCTCACTTAAGAGGTTTTTCATATTCTTACATTATTCATTTCCAACTAGATTCCCTGAGGGGTTAGTCTCTAGTCGATATACATATAATACATATTCTACATAATAAGTAAGTTCGTGAAAACTCACCTAAATGTCTTGACAATATAAAAATCCACAAACTAAGCTAGTGGCATCGAGTCTTCCTTGATATCATTACACAATAATCAACTAGCCTTCCTCTCTAACAATTCTTTCTCTTTCTAATCCTCTTCTTAGGGAACACTACCATTTTTGTAGCATCCCAAAATCCAACCATAAAATTTTAAAATCAGAGTGTAAGTTTTATCAAACAGGTTTTATTTATAATTGTTAATAAATCATAAAGTTATCTTTTCATGTCATATGTGTTGGATTAATGTCTAAGTCCATAACTATATTTGGTATGTACTTGACCCGCCCCGGCGTGGTCCATTTGGGTTGCACTTCACCGGCACAATTTATATGGATAGTCTTTTGATAATAGTATATTTATGATTTATATTAATATATTATAAGTTCTAATATATTAACATGGAATCATATTATTTAATTAGTATTGATCAAGAATTAATTTAGAATTAATTAAGTGATCAAAAAGAACTAATTAAATATGGACTTTTATATATATGGAATGGGCCAAGTTCATTTAGGTTGGGCTAAGCTTTCATGGATGGTCCATGGAGCTTTTAACCCATGGATCCTATGTAAATGAAAGGTCATGGGTATTAGGGTTTACATGGATGTAACCCTAATCCTCCATAATATATAAAGGGGTCCTTGGCTCACAAAATTGGCACAAGTGTGTGAAAATAAGAGTGGGCCGATTTTAGTGTGCATACATATTCTCTCAAGTTCTTCCAAGGTGTTTTGGTGATTTGTGATTCCATTTGAGGCTTCCACACTATTGGGGCTAAGCTCTTAAAGCTTGAAGACATCAAGCTACATCAAAAGGTATGTCATCTAACTAGAACTTTGTAGTATAGGTGCTTCATAATATGCTAGTTAGGATGAAACCTTGGAATAGTTAATATATGCATGTATAATAGAGAAAACATAGATCCAAGGTTTATAGGGTTGCATGTACACCATAGGAGTGTTAGAATGCTTAAAACCCAACAATATGTACATAAACATAATAATATTGCAAAATCTAAATCATGTTTTAAAAACCATAACGTAATAAAGAATGGATAGCTAGATGTCATGCCCACTACAAGAATAGAGGCCTTTAATGACACGCAAACAATGACACGCAGCGATTTACGATACGCAAACGTGTGTGCCCTAAAAATAATGTCATCTCTCCCAAAATTTGAAGGATTTAGGTCACGCATTTTTGCGTGTCCTAAAATTAGTGTCAGAACAAAAAAAAACATAGAAGGCACCCGGAAAAAAAAATGTGTCGTATAATCATCTCGCTTTATAATTTTTAAAATGAACGCGCGTTTAGACTGTTTATCTTATCAAAAAATCACAAGGACCATTTTCTAGGGTTTTATCAATGAGGGCTCTCTACCACGTTCGCTACATCAACTCTCCTTCTGAAGGCGACCTTCAACAACATTTTCTACCTCCAATCACCTCCTGCTGGCGACCTCGCCTAATCTTTTTCTGGCGGCAACCTCGGTTTCACCTCACGTCCCTTCACCAATACCAACGACGGATAGGTATTAAAATAATGCTTCTACCCTGCCATATTTCTTCGATTGTTCAAAAAATGACACCTATCAAGTAATCTATCTCATAATTATCACAGAAGAACGACAACAAATCTTTCACCATCGGTACATCAGATATCGACTCCTCTGGCTCACCGGTTCACTTCCCTTCTACCATACTCCATCTCTCGAGTTCATCATCTCAATCAAGAAAAAAAGGCTTCTGATTTCCCTGCATCTGCTTCATCTCTGTTGTGATTCACCTGGTGTTATCGATTTTTCCTTTGTGAAGTATTTATATACATATTTAACTTTGGGGGATTTTGTCATTAATGGTATTCATGGAACTTAAATGGCAGAAAGTAGCCTTCCTTTGGTTTGTGTTTTGACCTGGACGAAGATGACTTGATTGAATGATTGTTTTTTGTTGAGTTTTATCATCATATATATTTTGTTGTAAAATCATATCTCATTTTTGTCGTTGCCTTACTTGATGATCATTTAGCATGTGTGTATTGTAGGATGTAGAGTATTGGGTATGTCAGCCACGTAACCCATTCTCTTGAGGTATGTTTTTTGTGGGGTGATAGAACAGGGGCACACCAGGTGTTCGACATATGGCATATAAACTAATCTTATAAATGTGTGCATGTTTGTGACAGGAAATTCATTTACTTTGTAACATAAACAGACAAGTGAAAATATGTGTATCTTGGTTCAACTCCAACCCATATAGCACCTGCCAAACAGTAATTGAAAAAGATCAAGAAAAGGATAAAAAAGAAACTGAAAGGAAACGCCATGAGAAAAAGAAAGAAACTGAAAGAAACAGGAAAGGGTTCATGGATCGTGCTCAAAGCTTGAGGTTGAGGTCCAACAACACTTGAAACAGGACACAGGTCAAAGGGTATAACGGTAAATAGCCATAACAACAAGGGAACTGTTGCTCGAAGGTATTTGGATCGAATGAGGGCCAACTTCTTTCCATATTCAAGAACACTTGGCACTGGTGGTTTTTTGGGAAAGGTACAAATGCAAATGTTGGAAACACAAGAGAACATAGATCGATTTCTTATTCGGATCATTCCCAAAATACCCCCAACAAGAGAGATTTTGTGCAGAATGATCGTGGATTTGGGAAATCAAGTCCACATCCAGATAATCATAACCATATTCGTCCTGTAAGTTTTCTTGTTACCCATTTTTTTCTCTAACTCTATAAATTAGCCAAATTTAAAACACCATATTTGATTTTTCACTATTTTATTAATCTGACATTTATTTTATTTGCATGCAGTTTTTGAGCCCCAACCTTATCCTCCTCCTAAAAGATCAAATCACTAAAATAATGATGGTTTTACCACCATGAGATGCCCTACAACAAGTAAATCAGGTATTACTCAAAAAGATTTGCTAAAACTTTACAAGTAAAAAAAGTAAACAAATTACTTAATTACGTGGACCAATTGTGTAATTATATTCTCAATTCACAAAACAAACAGTAGGAATGATGCATCAACCAATTTAAATTTGAAAACATGCACTAGTTAAAAACAATTAAACGTCACATATAGTTGTATATAATATTCATATATTCTTTTAAAATTAATTTAAATCAATATCAACGTGAAGAAAGGAGAATATTAAATTGTTTAAATTACCTTATGAAGATAACAAAAAGTATTACCGGAACAAATGGCTTTCATATATGTATTTTTTTATATCAGGTATTCGGGTATACCCGAACGCCAATAAACATACCTCATACCTAAACTGATATAAAATCGGGTTAACCAAATACCCGGAATCATGATAGGAGAAACTTCAATGGAAAAGAACCCATTTGCAGCCTAAGAGAGGTTATCCCATGGGTTATATATGTACTTCCACCATACTATTATTTATTCATCGACAAATGTATTTTGGTGAATAATTAATAGTGTTTATCCTCTTAATTTGTGGATTAATTACATAAAACAGTGAGCATCTTTTTAACCTACGCTTTATCATGTTTTTACATTTCACTTAGTGTACCCATATCAGTTTAGGTTAACAAATTGCATCCTGCCACACATATGCACCTAAAGCATAGATAAAGGGATTCAACAATGTGAGGAGGCAACCTTGCTTCCTATATTTCAAGCTTTAGTTACTTATTTTCTCATTTTCATAATCATGAATTCTTGATACTTTTGATGTTGGTGCACAAGATGCCTTTATTTTTCATAAATAGAGGCCATTTTATACATTTCACCGATGAAAAAGTGTTTGTTTTATCAAAGTACATGGTATTGTCAAACCCCTCAAACTGTAGGGCAATGAATGTGTACATATTTCAAACATTTTTCTGGGGTAAAAAAGTAAATATTTGTTAGATCTTATAACGTACAGATACCACAAACTAGAAAACTTTTGGTGATAAATTTGTAACAGCTCTGTTTATATCCCAATAGTTTTGAAACTTTTATAAATTATGTAAGTCTATGCCATCAATTTTTAATGTAAAATTAACTTCATTATGTAAGAATTTAATATGTATGTGAAACGACAAAGAAACAGCAAAGATAAACTGCCAATAAATTCGACCATAAAGTGGGGAACTTTATACAAAAAGCAATATTTTACATTGAGGAACACCAGATGATGTTGTGGTTAATGTGTACATTAACCATGAAACAAAGTTTGCATTTGTGGAGATGAGAATAGTTGAAGAAGCAAGTAATGACATGGCATTAGACGAGATCATCTTTGAGGCATGCAAAAAATTACCATATTACCCTTACATATTTGTATTTTTTTACATAGATTCGACATGTTTCAAGCTAAATGAGTCTGTGTTTGAAAGTGCATTGCTATTTTCGGCCACACAACTATAAATAAATACATAAGGTGTTTGTTTCCTGCTCTAGAAGCCTTGGCTGGATTGGCTGGAAAGTAAATTTCTTCTTTACACACACACACACTTGTTGCACCAGATTTGGACTTCTCAATCTCTCTTTTTGGTGTTTCATCTCTTGCACAATACAGTAGCTTTGATGAAAAGATGGTATGTCAAAAGATCTTGGAAAAGATGGGGTTCAGTGGATTTCAGGTTATTAAATTTTTATTTACTTTCGGTTTATAAAGAATAATCGCATTTTTTTATAACACTAGGTGTCTTTTATACAGATTGGTAAAACGAACGTGTTCTTAAGGGCTAGACAGATGGCAGAACTAGATGCAAGGAGAGCTGATGTCCTTTGAAGTGCAGCAGGAATTATTCAAAGGCGGATACGAACTCATATTCCTCATCACCAGATCAACGCATTGCGAAATTCTTCAAGCTTTCTGTAGACATGATCAAAACTCTCAGATTCTTGAACTTGTTTCTTCAAACTATAAACACACGAGGTGACACATTATTAATAAGTAATAACTGTTTACACTTTTAGGTAGTCTGGCTTGCAGAAAGTTTGATCAACTGAAGAGAATTGTAGCTGCTATAAAAATTGAAAAACATGTGCGTAAATGGCGTGCTTGGGTGGCTTATACTAGGCTCCATGTGTCAGTGCTTGCAGTTCAGACATGTGTACATGCAGTAGAGGCGCGTAAAAGATTCTGATTCCGCAAGGAAACTAGTGCTGCTTTCAAAATTCAGGTTACTTTTATAATTTTATAAAAACTCTTTTTTCATTATACAAACCGAGGAATTCTAATTGTGTTTTTTTAATAGGCTCGGTGGCGTTGTCATAAACATTCTGCATACTATAAAAGGCTAAAAAAAGGATCTTTAGTTGCTCAATGTAGATGGAGGGGAAGGATTGCTAGGAGAGAGCTACGAAAACTTAAAATGGTCTATTTTTTATATTTATTTGAAATCATATTCATATTGTTACGTTCCTGTTAGGGAAATTCAAAGTTGCTAGCTTTATCTGTTTTGCAGGCTGCACAAGAAACAAGTGCACTTAAAGAAGCAAAAGATAAGCTTGAGAAACAATTGGAGGAACTAGCATGTCGTTTACAACTTGAGAAACGTTTAAGGGTAATTTATTCAATTATGTTGAAATATTACAACTTTTGTTGGAAAAGTTTTTAATGTGATATGTCCTACGTGTCCAAACTGATTTGGAAGAAGCAAAAGCACAAGAGACGCTGAAATTTCAGAATTCTCTAGAAGCTATGCAAAAGAAAATTGATGAAGAAAATGCATTGGTTGTAAAGGAAAGAGAGGCAGCTAAAAAAGCTATTGATGAAGCGCCTGCGGTTGTTGAAGAAAAAGAGATTGCTATTGAAGCCTGGATTCTTGGCAAAAGGTATTTTACTACATGCGCATTAAATTTTAATATTGTATAACATAGATTGATGATGCTTGAAGCCTTTCTAAATACTAATGTGTTGATGATGAAAACATGTATCATGTGGAAACAGAAGCATAACAATAAGAAGTACAAACAAGGTGTCCCTTAATAGCAATGTAGTATTAGGTTATATAGTTAGGGAGAAACTCTTAATAACAATGTACAATTAGATCCCCTTAATACCAATGTATTACAATTTTTTGACATGATTGTTTTGCTATATATTTGTTTCCATATTTTTGTATTATGCGTAAATGAGTATCGTAAAGACGCGTCGTAAATGTATATCGTAAATGGTTGTTGAAGTTTATGACACGCAAATGTGTGTCATCTTCATTTATGACAGGGGATTTAATGATACACAATGCGTGTCCTAAACGCGCGTCGTAAGGTTACGACACACAAATGTGTGTCATCTTCCTTTATGACAGGGCCTTCCTTGACACGCAATGTGTGTCGTAAACGCGCATCGTAAATGTGTGTCGTAATTGCGCGTCGTAAATAGACGGCGCGCAAAAGCGTGTCGTCTCTCGTTATGACAGGGCCTTCCTTGACACGCATTTGCGCGTCGTCTGAGCGTTTTACGACACGCATTGCGTGTCGTAAAATGCTGTTTTTCTAGTAGTGGCCCCTCCGAGAATCTCTAAATATCCCAATCATGCCAGTTCCTTGCCCTTTGAGATTGAAGGACCTGCAACTAAAACATAAAGTAGAAATTTTAAGCCTAAGGCTTAGTGAGTAATCAAAACACTCATCCATTATACAGATCATATGCAATACACATTATATTATATAAACTTCAAGTAATAAGTCACATATTACTTACATTCTATAACATATAACTAAACACATAACATATGTTAGCATTCTGATCACTACTCGAAACTAGATTCCATCACTTAAGAGGCTTTCTCTAGTTGCCTGGCATAGACCACCTACCCACATTGGGACCTACAGTGGTAGACCACCAACCCACACTGGGACCTTCAATGGTCTTCACCGTTACACCACCTACCCATATTTGTACCCTCAGTGATGTAACATACACATAACATCACATAGTCCACATAATAAGTAAGTTCATACGAACTCACTTCATTAGAAGACATATATAATCCACACGCTCAAACTACATGTATCAAGTCTTCCCCAAAACTACACAATAAGTAACCTTATATTAATAATTAAGGTAAAACATATATTTTATACCTTATTATTTTTTCTAGTCTATTTAAGAGTTAATCCAGGACCAAAAGACCATTGTTCCCGTCTCTAAGATCCAAACCCAACAAGCTTGTATTACATGACGTAGGTTATGTTTCTAACATTAAGACTTAGTGAAACTCATTTTCATGGACCAAAAGTATTCACAAAGTGAAGCTCTTCGGTTTGTGGGTTTTCAGGTCAAAATAAGTGAAATGGTGTTGCAACTTGGTTATAGATGAATGTTTTTATAGGTTATTAACATACATATGAAGTGAAAGTTATAACCCTTAAGTTCACATGCAACCTATAAAGGATCTATGTTTTCTCTAACTGATAGCAATAAACTATAAACATCAAGAACCTAGGGAAACCTATTATAATCAAAATATACATAGAATTAGGGTTACATAGCTTTAATTTGTTGTAGTAAACAAATCACTTTAATCCCTTGTGTTTGTTGGTCTTGGAAAGCTCGCACCAAAAGGATGATGTCTCTAATGGCTCACACCCAGTGTTGTAAAAATCGGCCTACTCGGCCGAGGACTCGGAATCGGCCCTCCACCGAGGTGAGTTTTGTGAACTCGGCAAAAAAAACTCGGATTAAGTCAAACTTGGTCAAAAATCGGTCAACCTCGGTCAAACTCGGCCAACTTGGTCAAACTTGGTCAAAGGGTCAAAATTGTCATAAAAAGAGAAAAAAATCAAGAATTTCAAGATTAATATGTATAATACACTTAATGATTTATTATTTAACACACACATGTGATTATTACTATATATATATATATATATATATATATATATATATATATATATCTTAAATTTTCAGTAATTATTCACGAATTGAGACAATTGTGTGTATTCCAGGTTTTATGTATTCACATTTATCTAATTTTGTTATATATTTCAATCAAATTATGATTTTAACTTAAGATTTTGACATATAAAATTTTCTTTAAAATATTTCTACACGAATTATCGAATCTGAGTACTCCCTGAGTACTCCCAAGTACTCGCTACTCGATAGTCGGCCGAGCAGGTACCGAGTAGCGAGTTCTGCAACCTTGCTCACACCCAAAACCCGAAACCATAGAATGAGGAGGAGAGAGGAGATATAAGGGAAATTTTGTTCTTATGATTATAGGTAATGTCATGAACGAAAATTTCAAGCCAATGGTCCTATTTATAGTTTAGGTAACTTGCAGGCAAAGCAAGATTTGAATTGATTAAATAGTAGATTTAATCTCAATTCAAATCCTTTCCTTATATACAACCAGGAGGCTTCAAGAAACCCTCCAAAACCGTCTGTACCATGGAGGGTTCTAATATTGCTTATTTTGTTCAACTGTTGAACAATTACAATTCACCCCTTACACCTTTAATTAATTTCAATTAATCCTGAATTAATTCCAGATTAACTTTTATTAATAATTAATCAATTCTAATTTTGATTTCACATTAACCTATTAATCGTATAATATAACAAATAAATTATTTAACAGTTGATCTCATATTAAGTTATTAATCACATAATAAATCAACAAATCAACTATCTATTTCCAATTAATATATTAATCACATAATATATTAACAAATCATTTTACCATAATTTCCAATTAGTTTATTAATCATATAATAATCTAATAAGTTATACCTCTCTTTCTCCTAATATCATTTCTAGCTATTTCTGGTCATGAGGGCAACCCAAAAAGGACTTTGCTTTTAACTACAAGAGTATACCAATTTAGTTATGATTTTAGACACTTTAATCCAATAATAGACACTAACACAAGACCAAATGAGTTAAGGGTGTCGAGTACTAGTCCTAGCAACTCACAACAAGATCTGGAACAGATCCAAGAGCTTGAAAAATAAGAGGATTCATTAAATATGTAAAAACTAGATAAACACACGTAAATGAAACTTCGAGAGCATTTCAAGATTGTTAATATTTTTTTCAGAAGTACGATCTTATTTCTACGTGCCAAAGGGACCTAGAAACATCCCTAACCATGGATTGAGCTTATCAAACTCGGCAGAAAACATTTTTGGAATGAAATCCCACTAAAAGAGAGCACGTGAGATTTAAAAGGCATTTTGGAGTTTGTAACAAACCAAAAAACCAACCCTAAAATTTTGAAAATCAGAGTATAGGTTTTATCCAAAAGGTTTCATTAATGTTCATTACTAATACATGAAATCATCTTTTATGTCATGATAACATATTCATAATAAAAATGCGGAAGATAAGTTTGTTTTGAAAACCATAACGTAATATAAAATGGTTAAACTAGATGTCATGCCCTCCGAAAATGTCCAAATATCACAATCATGCCAGGACCTTGCCCTTCGAGCTTGAAGGACCTGCAACTAAAAACATAAAGTAGCAACTGTAAGCCTAAGGCTTCGTGAGTAATCACAACACTCACTCATTATACAAATCATATGCATTTTCATAACATACACATAAACATCAAGTCATAATCGTATAAATATGAACACATAACACAAGATAGCATGCTAACATAATTGAGCACAGTCCACTAGATTCCCTCCGAGAGGCTTGTCTCTAGTTAACCTAGTATTGACCACTTCCCTACAACAGGTCTTTCATGGTCTTGGCCACTTCCCTCCAAGAGGTTTGTTATGTCCCTGATTCCACTAGATCCCCCAAGGGGCTGATCTCTACTTATCATACATATAACACATAGCCTATATGATTAGTAAGTTCGTGAGAACTCACCAGAATAACTGGTATGCTAATCCTCACAGTGAGCTGTTGGTATCAATACTGCCTCAAACCATTACACAAATAATTAACCCTAATTCAATACTTAAGCTATAAATATCTAACTAACTCTTCTAACGAGCTTTTCACTTTAAACCTCCTTCTTTAGAGAAAAAAAATACTATTTTTCCCCTGACCAAATGGTATAAGATACATTTTTACTAATAATTCAAAAAAAATTCAAACATCGTCAAAAGTCAACGGTCAACGGCCACCACGCCGTGGCAAGACCTTGACTACATCCTGATCAGCTCAGTCAGAATCATCATGATGAATCTTCCCACCACGTCATGGTCATCCCTTAACCACGTTGCGGTCCTCCGAGCATATTCAAATTCTTATTCAGCTCTTTATATGTTAAGTCCATTTTTAATACTTTTTAGAAAGCATCAAGGGACCCTAATGGTCCATAAAAATTGTAACTTTATGGACATGCATATCCTTCACCAAACTAGGTTAAAATGGTGAAAAAATATGGTCAAAACCTTAAAAATTGCACCAAACCAAGTTCTAAATCCAAATCTAAAACATATATCACTCTTGGGACCTCATATAGTAATAAAGTTGCAAACTTTATTGTGACTAATCTCTCAAAATATCACAACTTTGAGAAACTAGCTTAAATCTCATATATACAAAGAATGATCCGGAAAGTTGTAAGCTTGAAGACTTACATAAGTCCATAATGTAGATGAAGGTTGAAATTTTTTGTTGCAAATCCCCAATACTCAATCTTTCTTGTTTTCAATACTATAGAGCACCAAAATCACCAAATACTCAAAGATATAATGATGAAACGCCATAAAGCTTGAAACTTTAATACTTATAAGGGTCTAGAAGATAAATGTGGGTTGGTGTCTTCGGTTGCAAGCTTCAAAACCAAGTCTTTGAAGAATACCACACTCAAAAGCCACAAAAACACCATAAAATGGATGAGATGAGATGACGGGGGAGGGGGAGAACTAAATCTATGAAAAGGAGGCTAGGGTTTGCCCCAATGAGCTCTTGATGAGATGGAGGCTGAAAATGACCTAAAACATGGAGGTAGTGCCTTTAAATACGAGGAAAACTCTAATTTTATGGGCTTGGGCTGCATAGCTCACCACGTCGTGGTGACTTTCTCATCACGCCGTGGTGACGGGTTTTCCAGATTTCCATTCCAGCTTCAAACAGTTATAACTTCTTCGTTCCAAATCCAATTTCAGTGATCTTTATATGCACACAAAGGTATTAACAAGCCCCCAATTCTATCTAATTAATTTTTACTTAACGTATACCGAACTTAATTCATTAATACATGTAAAAAATCTACAATATCATTTTTCCCATTTTACCCCTTTGGTGTCAAGCACAATTTAGGGGATTAAAACACTTAACCCACTTTATCAACATCTAATAAGGTCCAAACTTTATCCCTTGAAGCCCAAGACCTTTACTTGATCAAATTACGGTCTGCCATCCCGAAATAAGAAACATTTTGTACTAAATGTTAGAGAGTTGTTTACATGGATTTAGTTGTCCAATATTAATCTTAGATGTTAAAGGGACCCGGGAACATTAATAGCAAGAGATGAGAAGGTTTAAGACTCATTAATCTCAACAGAAAACATTCTATAAATCAAAATCCTACTAAAAAGGGTTTTTCGGCGGTTAGAGGGTCGCAAGAGGTAGCTTCGGCCTCCTTATTGGCGTGGAAGGGGTGGGGTGATACTAGGGATGGAGTGAAAATCTTACCTGCCTTAGATGTGGCCTAAAACGAGATCTATAGATGCTTCTTTGACTAAAAACCTTAACTGGACCACCACCTATTCCCACTGTTTTCTTCTTATTTTGAAGCTCAAGAATGGAGGAGAAAGATTCTAATGAATAAGAGTAGGGTAGAGGGGTTAGGATAAAAGTTCTTTGTATCATCCCATTTTCACAACCAAAAATTTTCTTTTTATTAAGGTAAAACTTCCCAATTATAAATCCATTATTAAGAAAACCGTTTATTCCAAAATACATTTATTGAAAATCAGAGTAATATAAGAAACGCGGAATCCTCAATGTTGTTGTTGAGTGTGTATAGTCTCGCCTTCGCCTTCCCACGATCATTGATAAAACCTGAAAAATATAAACAACTGGGTAAGCACAAAGCTTAGTGATTTTCCCCAAAATACCACCACAAAAACATATAACAACATGCATACTTGGTCCAAAACTAACAGAGTGGAATACCCCTGAGTCCTCAGCATGAGTCTGACTTGCCTACCAGCCTACAGCTCATGTCTGTCTTACTCCTGAGTCCATTCCATAAGTCTGGTTTGCCTCTTGGGCCCACAACTTATGTCTGGCTCACTCCCGACCTACAGCATAAGTTTGGCTTGCCTTTCAGGCCTACAGCTTATGTATGGCTTGCTCCCAGGTTTGTTGGCTTCCACACAAAGCAGGACCACCATTCAACCCACTACCACCATATGTCGACATATAAACAATAAAGGATCAAGTAGGCACATAATACATGCAAACGTCATTCATACATCTCACTACCGCCTACTAGTTCTCTGACAACACACTGTCCCGCTAGCAGCTAACCTCCATGAAGTGCGTAACCAGAGGTGAGATAGCCACCTGAACAGATGATCCTACTCTAGAGCCATAACCAAATAAGGAACAGCCAAGAAAGCCTAGATAAAGAGTTCTTAGGTTATCCTACATGAATACATACAGTCCCTAGGGCACTCCAATAGATGATAAAATGTCTACTAGCACTCTAACCAGCATACCACTACTACATCATCCTATCATATAAGGATACATATACAGATCTAGCAGAACACTACAGTACAACAACATCTTATATACCAGGATACATGTCTAAAAGAACATCACATCATTACAACATCCTATATACCAGGATACATAACCTAGTGGAATGACATTGGTGCCTTCGACCTACAAGTACAATGAGGAAAACTCACCTGAATCGAAGAACTCTGAAACACTGCGATACGATCCCTTTTTTTGCACTGCTTGCACTCGTGTATACACTAACACCAGAATTAGATAGAATCTTAATTAATAGCCCATAATCCTCAAGTTTGGTGTGACACCCAAAAATTCAAGCCAATTTAAACTTTTAAAATCATTTTAATCCATTAAGTCATTACATAGTTTGTTTTCAAAATATATTTATCAGAGTATCCCAGTATCAAATCATAAAAGTCATAACAGCGAGAGGAGCGGTACGATCATGCCTTCGCCTTCCCGCGATCACCAGAGGTACCTGAAACAACAACTGAAACTGTAAGCCTGAAATCTTAGTGAGTTATCCCCCAAAATACCAACCACATAACCATGCTATATAAACATATAACCAAACAACAAGCATAATGAGCCTTCAGCCTGACTGGACCGCCTCGCAGGCCTTCAATCTATATGGACTGCTCTCCGAGCCTTCGGCACGTCTGGACCGCCTCGCGGGGCCTTCAGCCTATCCGGACCGCTCGTCCGGCCTTCGGTCTGACTATCATACCCTCTAGGGTTTTGTAGTCTATCCGGACCGCCCTGGGTATGTGTGCCTTCAGCACAAAGCAGGACCGCCTCAACCCAACACCCAAATCAAACAACAGGTGCATATACATTCATAGGCTATCATAATAACAGACAAATCGATCTAACATATCACATAGCATAGCAACGTCCTAAACCAGCACACCGACCTACCCAGTTCATATCATAGTATAATCGTGTAACTAGGATATCGACCGAACCCGATCAGTAGACATAAGCATATCACCATCCTAACTAACAGGATGCGAAACAATGCACATATTATGTAATAATCCAAATACAAATCCATAAGGGTCGGCCTTGGTGCCTTAGACCCTGTTGATATAGTGAGGATAACTCACCTTGCAACTGACGTCTAAAACTAGAAAGCTCAACTCCCGGATCTCCAACACGAACTCCACCACCTATAGTTACCATAAAACCCTATTTCATAAATCTCCAAATTACCAGAATACCCTCAGAAGTCAACTGGTCAACTCTTGGTCAAAGTCAAAGTCCACAGTCAAATTCAACAGTCCATGTTGACTCGACTCGTCGAGTCCTTCCTGAACTCGAGAAGTCGTGAAATCCTTGATTGGCTCGTCGAGTTCCCCTTTAACTCGTCGAGTTCATACGTGTCCAAGAATTGGGAGAAACCCTAGCCGACTCGCAGAGTCTTCGAACGACTCGCCGAGTTCAAGGCAATCTTCAACGGACTCGCCGAGTTGTTCATCAACTCGTCGAGTTCATGCCCATCTTCATATGACTCGCCGAGTCGACCTTGCGACTCGCCGATTCCCTTCAATCCTTCATCCATACAGATGCTTTTTAAGTCATGCTGAGGCTCCAAATTGTAGATCCAGCTTCCCAAGGCATGTTTATCACGTAAAGTTGCAAACTTTACGTGCATGCATGGTGATAATGACCTAAAACAAGCTAAAGAAGGGGTTCTAGGCAAAAGGGCTTCACCAACATGCTAAAGACTGAGACTTTATGATGATAAGGGCCAAGATGAGCCTAGATCTGAAGTTGCAACTTCAGATCTTGGTTCATCACTCGAAATGCAACACCAAATGCCCAAAATGGTCCCAAAACTCAATATAGAAAGGGGGTTTAACTAGAAGAAGCTCAAGGTGATGACTTGATACCTCCAAATGGATGATAAACTGAGGTGTAGACTTCAGATCCCCAGCTATTCCTTGTTCAAAACTTCTTGGTCTTCAAACCTTTCCTCACCAAATCCCCCTTCCAAGCTAAGAAGCACACCAATATAGAGAACAACACGAATTAGGGTTTCTGAATTCGAGGGGAGCAGTAAGAGAGGCTAAGGGGGGATAAGTGATCCTTAAATAGGGTGCCCCCGAAATTTAGGGTTTCATCTGCCAGCTCCTACTCGTTGAGTCCCCTATTGGACTCGGCGAGTAGGTCACTTAAACACGCGGACCAACCCGCTGCTACTCGATGAGTCATAGCGCCTACTCGTCGAGTAGACCTTCAACGTGAAGTCTAAAAGGAAAAATATTAATAATACCTGATGGTTGGGATGTTACAATTCTCCCCCACTTGACTTAGACTTCGTCCTCGAAGTCAGCTGTAGTGAATAACTCCGGGTAATGCTCCAGCATCTCAGCCTCCGACTCCCATGTCCACTCGGATCCCCTCCGATGCTCCCGTTGTATCTTTACCAACGGAACCTCCTTGTTGCGCAGGACCTTTGTCACACCCCCAAACCAAGGATGGAGGAAACGTCCGGGGGTGGAGGACTTCATGTATAGTATCACAACAACGAGTATAATAGTGCTCAAAGTAAATACAACCATCATAAATATAATTGAAAAGGTTACACCATAGTATAAGTTTACATGTTTCAAAATCAATTACATTATGATGACAAAATGAACTGTTTGACGATTTAACGTCCCATCCTCAAGATGTTGTTGATTTCCTGTTTCACTGATTTCCTGAGAATACAAGTAGTTTTGAAAAGTGTCAACAATTAAGTTGGTGAGTTCATAAGAGTTTTGTTTGAGGAAAAAGTCGTTTTCCTTGTAAAAGCGATAGAGTATGATTCCAGAAAATCCAATATTTTCTTTATTAAGTGTGAAGTGAATGCTCCTATGTTATGTGAAAATGAACCCTAGAAAGACCCGTAGATTCCTTCTATAATCACCCAGTGTATATAAGTTATATAAAATTTAAGTTAAATAAACCGTCGAATATAATGGGTCTGCCCTAGGTCCACAACCAAACAAGGAACAGGAAGTAAGGCGGGCCCACCAATTCTAAGTCGATTGAGACTAGATTCTTATATAACTCTAGTATATACACTTAGCAATTATAGATGAAGTCTAACAATTCTAGACGAAATGTAGTTTTAATAGAAATATGTTTCCAAAGAAAATCCAATATTTTCTTTATTAAGTGTGAAGTGAATGCTCCTATGTTATGCGATAATGAACCCTAGAAAGACCCGTAGATTCCTTCTATAATCACCCAGTGTACATAAGTTATATAAAATTTAAGTTAAATAAACCGTCGAATATAATGGGTCTGCCCTAGGTCCACAACCAAACAAGGAACAGGAAGTAAGGCGGGCCCACCAATTCTAAGTCGATTTCAATTCAATTTTATATAACTCTAACATGTACACTTAGCAATTATAGCTGAAAACTAACAATTCTAATGATATGTAGTTTTAATACCATAAAACCATTTTGTGTAAACCCGGTACTTTGTATTCGTACCGCGTTTATATGAAAACCCAGTACTTTGTAATGTACCCCTTTTGTGTAAACCCGGTACTTTGTATTTGTACCCCGTTAATGAAGATTCTGGTACTTTGTAATGTACCCCTTTTTGTGTAAACCCGGTACTTTGTAATGTACCCCTTTTTGTGTAAACCCAGTACTTTGTAATGTACCCCTTTTTGTGTAAACCCGGTACTTTGTATTTGTACCCCGTTAATGAAAGTCTTTTGTAATGAGTTTGAAATGTAAATGAAACATAAACTATACCTATTATAGTTTATCAAAATGTTTGCAATGTATATGCAACCTAACTATACCTATTATAGTTTAGCATGTTTGTTTGTGGTGTATAAGAACCCTTTTCTATGTGAGTCGAATGTATAGCAAAAATATAACTATGTTTATCATGTCTTGTTTTGTACTATTGGTAATGATGGAGGATTCTTACAATTCAGTGAGTATTTTCTATTATACAATTATCCCACATCAAGAAACACATGTAAAATAAGAAATTCTCAAAGATTAACACTTTGCTCAACATGTTACAAAGTGTGATGCAAGTTATAAGCTGTTAACTAGTTTTTGACCTTTCTACACTGTATTAGAAGAATCATAGAAAAATCATACGAAGTCGAAATCTGAATCCGTAAATTCTGAGAGTTCACAAAATGTGTCTAGTTTATTCATAATTTTTATTATGATTTTTAGAAGTCTTTAACTTGTGTTAAAATGTTCATATTCACAGACTGGTCTGACTTCGTTTCTGAAATGATAGGCAGTTTTGTAAAAATCACCATAAATCGTAGAAAAATCGTATGGAGATTTGCAAGTAGTCATTTTAAAGGAATGAACCTGAACTATTTGCATATTAAACAGTTTTGAAAGATATTAAGTTTAAGATAGTCAAAACAGTCTGTGAATAAAACTCAACTTTCCTGATGAAAGCTGTTGTTTGAGTTTAGTTAAGTTTTTGGTGTTTTAACTTGTATTCCCCCCATAAAAACTTGAAGAAAACATGAAAATGTAGGGGTATGAACTCACCTTGAGTGATGTCAGTAGATGGATGATGAAGAAAAAAAGTGTTCAACTCAAGAACACTTGGGAGATGCTTGAAGATTTGAAGATCTAACAATAATTATGACGATATTTGTGTAAGCAATCCATGATTTGGATGAAGAATAGTAGAATATCTAAGTGTAGGAGGAAGATACTTACCAAATGTGGAGGAAAAACTCAAGACCAACCTTTGAATCTCGAATTTTAGAGAGAGAGAGTGAAAGAGATGTGTTTGTTTTCCTTGAGAAAGAGTCAATAAAGTGGGAGGAGAGATAAGGGCTTTTCTATCCTTGTGACAAGGTACATGGCTGGAAAGAATGGGGAAAAAGGACAATGAAATGACCAGGTATGGTGGAATAGTAACTGGGGATGGTCTTGGAGTGGGTATGGGAGGTGACTTGTGTCTTTGCCCAAAGGGTAAGTCAACACTCCACCCATAAATCTTACCTACTAGATTTTATTCTTAGGCAAGGATTTTCCCCAAAATATAATTAAAATATGGATATTTAGGGTTTATTATGTTAAAATACAAGTTTGGGTGAAAATCCCACGTTAAAATCACGAAAAACGAACTTAAAACGAAGTTTGGGTAAAAAACCGGCAATATGGACCGAACCTGCGAGGTTCGGCTCTAAGAGGGTGAGAACCGAGAGAAGGGAAGGAAGGAACCGAGAGAATAGAAGGGGACCGAAGGTGCGAGGGGGGAGGGACCGAAGGTCCGAGGTTCGGTTCGGTCTGCTGAGCTTCGGTCCGAGAGGGTGTAGTTCGCTTCTGACACATTCGCTTCTGACAAGTTCGATTCCTAAGAGGTTTCGGCTCCTTAAGAGGGTTCGGCTCCTTAAGAGGTTTCGGCTCCTTAAGGCTGTTTTTCGCGTAAACTTCCGTTTTCGAGCGATTTTCGACTAAATTAAGGGTCGGGATGCCCCGAGTGATTATAAAAAGTTGAGAGAGATTTTGAGAGAGATTTGGGAGAGATTTGGGAGAGATTTCACATACTTGGAGAGATTTCTCATACAGAGAGAGATTTGGGAGAGATTTCACATACTTGGAGAGATTTCTCATACAGAGAGAGATTTGGGAGAGATTTCACATACTTGGAGAAATTTCTCATACAGAGAGAGATTTGGGAGAGATTTCACATACTTGGAGAGATTTCTCATACAGAGAGAGATTTGGGAGAGATTTCACATACTTGGAGAAATTTCTCATACAGAGAGAGATTTGGGAGAAATTTCACATACTTGGAGGGATTTCTCATACATAGAGAGATTTGGGAGAGATTTCACATACTTGGAGAGATTTCTCATATAGAGAGAGATTTGGGAGAGATTTCACATACTTGGAGGGATTTCTCATACAGAGAGAGATTTGGGAGAGATTTCACATACTTGGAGAGATTTCTCATATAGAGAGAGATTTGGGAGAGATTTCACATACTTGGAGAGATTTCTCATATAGAGAGAGATTTGTGAGAGATTTCACATACTTGGAGAGATTTCTCATACAGAGAGAGATTTGGGAGAGATTTCACATACTTGGAGAGATTTGGGAGAGATTTGAGAGAGATCTCGTTTGCGACCTTTTTGAGTGTTTGGCTTCGTAACGCAAGGTTTGTACATCCCGTTAAGTCTCGTTATGATTGTTATATGCCCCCGAGGGTTATTGAGTAATGTTTTATCGAGTAGTTCCATCACTTACCCTGATTAGGGTTTAGAATTTCCGAACACGTGAAAACTCTAAGTGATACTTTGTCTTAAGATTACGAGTAGTACAATAAGAATCATAATGGAAACCCTAATATACAAGGGTTAGATGAGTTGACCGGTTTGTCCTGTTGACTTTGGTTGACTTTGACTTGACCAAAAATTGACGGTTGTCATAACCTTCACTTTCCTTTCCAAAACGGCAATCGGCCTCTCAATATAATTCAGGCGCTCATCAACCTGAATGTCATCCAGTGGCACCACTGCCTCCAGGTCCACAATGCACTTTCGCAACTGCGAAACGTGGAAAGTACTATGGATCCGACTAAGCTCCTCCGGCAGCTCTAGTCTGTAAGCCACCTTGCCAACCCTGGCAATGATCCTGAACGGCCCAATATATCTGGGACCTAATTTTCCCCTCTTCCTGAAGCGGATCACACCCTTCCAGGGCGAGACCTTTAGGAGTACCATGTCACCGACCTGAAACTCCAACTCGGACCGGCGTCGGTCGGCGTAACTCTTCTGCCGACTCTAAGCGGTCTGCAGCCGCTATTTAACCTGCTGAATCTTCTCGGTAGTCTGCAATACCACCTTCGTCCGACCCATCACCCTGTGGCCAACCTCACCCCAACAAAACGGGGTACGACATCTCCGCCCATACAACAGCTCGAATGGCGGGGCGCCAATGCTGGAATGATAGTTGTTGTTGTAGGCGAACTCTGCAAGCGGTAGGTGGGAATCCCAGCTCCCACCGAAATCGATGATACACGCCCTCAACATATCCTCGAGGGTCTGAATGGTCCGCTCGCTCTGACCATCAGTCTGCGGATGGAAGGCTGTGCTGAAGTGCAACCGTGTGCCCAGCTCCTCGTGAAACTTCTGCCAGAAGCGGGAGGTAAATCGAACATCCCGATCAGAGACAATGGAAACAGGAACCCCATGGAGAGACACGATCTCGTGAATGTACACGTCGGCCAATTTCTCGGCCGATGAGCTCTCCCGTATGGCCAAGAAATGGGCACTCTTGGTCAATCGATCCACAATGACCCATATAGCATCAAACCCCTTCGTCGTCCTCGGCAACTTGGTAATAAAATCCATCGTGATCTGTTCCCATTTCCACATGGGGATCTCTAGGGGCTGCAGCTTGCCATGCGGCCTCTGATGCTCGGCCTTGACCATCCGACAGGTCAAGCACCTCTCGACGTACCAAGCGATTTCTCGCTTCATGCACGGCCACCAATAGTTCAAACTCAAATCCCGGAACATCTTGGTGGCCCCCGGGTGAATAGAGAAATGAGACTTATGAGCCTCCTCCATAACCGTCTGCCTAACCCCGCCAGACATCGGAACCCAAACTCGACCGCATCGGGTCAATAATCCCCGACTATCATGCTCAAACCGTGTATTCTCACCCTTGATCCTCTCCAGCTTCCAATTCTCCGGTCGCATGCCCTCAACCTGGGCATCTCTGATCAGACTCACAAGCGGGGAGTCCACTGCTAACCTCATACATACCGCTGGGGTGGAAGACCCAGCTGACTTGCGGCTCAAAGCATCCGCAACCACGTTCGCTTTACCAGGATGGTAAAGGATCTCGCAATCGTAGTCCTTGACTACATCCAGCCACCTGCGCTGCCTCATGTTCAGGTTCGGCTGATCCATGATATGTCTCAAGCTCTTGTGATCCGTGTAAATGGTACAACGGACCCCATAAAGGTAATGTCTCCATATCTTGAGGGCGAATACCACCGCCCCCAACTCCAAGTCATGCGTAGGGTATCTTGTCTCATGCGGCTTCAATTGTCGCGACGCATAACCTATCACTCGTCCTTTCTGCATGAGGACCGCCCCTAACCCTGTGATGGACGCATCACAGAACACCATAAAATCCTCAACTCCCTCCGGGAGTGTCAAGACTGGGGCCTCGCACAACCGCTGTCGGAGGGTCTCAAACGCCCTCTGTTGCTCAGGGCCCCACCGGAAATCCACCCCCTTCCTCGTCAGACGAGTGAGGGGTACCGCAATCTTGGAGAAGTTCTGTATAAATCTCCGATAGTTCCCTGCCAATCCCAAAAAGCTCCTGATGTCTGAGGGAGATTTCGGAACCTTCCACTGCATAACCGCCTCGATTTTGGCCGGATCGACCAAAATCCTCTCTTGGTTAACGAGATGTCCGAGGAATTGGACCTCTCGTAGCCAAAACTCACACTTCGAGAACTTGGCCTACAGCCGTTCCCGTCTCAGAACTCCCAACAACTCCCGCAGATGCTCCTCATGCTGCTCATGGGTCTTGGAATACACCAAGATATCATCTATAAACACTATGACCGAGCGATCGAGCATTGGTCTACAGACCCGATTCATCAGGTCCATGAACACTGCTGGCGCGTTGGTGAGCCCAAACGGCATCACCACGAACTCGTAATGTCCATAACGAGTCCGGAACGCGGTCTTCTCCACGTCCTCCTCTCTGACTCTGACTTGATGATACCCAGACCTCAAGTCTATCTTGGAAAACCAAGATGCACCCTGCAACTGATCGAAGAGATCGTCTATCCTCGGGAGTGGGTAACGGTTCTTCACCGTTAACTTATTCAACTCCCGGTAGTCAATGCACATTCGGTGTGAACCGTCCTTCTTCCGGACGAAAAGAATCGGTGCTCCCCATGGAGAACTGCTCGGACGGATGAACTGCTTGCCTAGCAGTTCCTGTAGCTGTGACGACAGCTCCTGCATCTCTGGCGGTGCCAATCGGTACGGCGCCTTAGTGGTAGGGGCCGCACCTGGCACCAGGTCGATCCTGAACTCGACCTGCCTCTCCGGAGGTATCCCTGGAAACTCCTCCGGAAACACATCTGCAAACTCCCTGACTACCGGTACATCGGAAACCGAAATCTGATCCCTAACCCGCGTATCTACCACATACGCTAGATAACCCGCACCCCCGTGCTGAATGTACTGCCGAGCCCTGGCAGCTGAACAAAACCCTGATCCCACTATGGTGCCCTTACCATATACAGTCAGTTCTCCCCCACTTGGGGTTCGAACTACCACTCGCTGGCCCTCGCAATCAATCATAGCACCGAACCAACTGAGCCAATCCATGCCTACAATCACGCACACCTCCACCATGGGGATCAGAATCAAATCTATCGGAAAGGACACCCCGAGAATCTCCAAATCACACCCTCAATAAACTGAAGAAGCAGAAACCCCGTGTTCGTTGGCGATAGACACTCGCAACGGACACTCTAACTCGTCTAGTGGCACACGGAACTCCCTACTAAATGACTGAGATACGAAGGACCGACTCGCCCCCGAGTCGAATAAGACCAAAGCAGGCAAAGAGTTCACTAAAAACGTACCTAATCACAGGTACAACATATAAGCATACAGCAGATATAGTAAATGAGATAAAGGATAGAAACATACCAGCAACCACGTCTGGTGCTGCCTTGGCCTCCTCGGCTGTAAGCTGAAAGGCACGCCCCTGAGCCTTCGGGGGCTCTGCCCTACCCTGTCTCCCATCGGTAATCCTCAATGTAGCTGGCGCTGGAGCCTGCGCCGGCTTGGCCGCCAGCTATGGACAGTTGGTCTTCACGTGACCAACCTGATGACAATGATAACATATCCTCATATCCGAGGTAGGGGCAGACTGACGGCAGTCCCTAGCAAAATTCCCCTCCTTGCCACACCTATGGCACCCGCTACTAGATCGACAAGCTCCAGTATGACCCTTGCCGCACTTTCCATAAGTGTGGCCCTGCTGACCCCCGGTCCTAGAATCAGCGGTCTTAGACCGCTTCGGCGCCGGCTGCGACTGCACTGGGGTCGGCCGCTGCTCCCTCAACTGTAGCTCGATCTCCAACTCACGCCGCCTAGCGGCCTCCTGTAACTCCAATAGAGTAGCACATCGCTGCGTGGCAACAAACTGTCGAATATCAGTCTTGAGCATGCTCAGATAACGTATCATCTGGGCCTGATCAGACGCGAACTCAGGGCAGAACATCGCCCTCTCAGTGAACATGCGGGTGAACTCCGTCACCGTCTCTCCATCCTGTCTCAGACTCAAAAATTCATGTGCCAAACGTTCCCGCTCGACCCGCGGAATGTAACGGGCGTGGAACATGTCCCGGAACTGCTCCCAAGTAACCGCAACTCTCTGCTCATCCATGTATGACCCTGTCGTCAGTCTCCACCAGTCCTTGGCCCCGAGCCTCAGCATGTTCAGGGCGCACCTGACCTTCTGGTCAGTAGGACATGAACACGTGAAGAAACAACCCTCCATGTCGGATAACCACCTCATGGCTCGAATAGGGTCCTGTGTACCGTCGAATGTCGAGGGCTTCGTGTTATCGAAGTCCCGGTACTGGAAACCCCTACTGGCTCATCCCCCTGTCGCGGATATAGCTGAAGCAACTGATGCGACAGCTGTCTCTGCAATAGTCGTGTAGCGCTCATCAAAGTACTCAACCATGGCGGTCTTAATTGACCCGAACATCTCCGGTAACTGAGCCCCGGAATGCAGCAGCAACCTCATCATGCAGGACCTCTCGAATCTTGGCATCCAACTCCTCTGTACCCATCTACACCACCGGCTCAGGTGCTGTCGGCCCCTCCTGGCCTCTATCCCCTGATCCTGATCCCGAACCGGATCCAGCCACAAAGCGCCTCGTCATCACCATTCTGAAACATAACACAAGATATCAGATAATCCATATAAATAACTGGGAGTCAACTCCCTACTAATCCCTAGGGATTGTGACTTACTTGACACGTGTATGGGTCCTGTGCTTTCAGTAGTACGGACCCATAGTACCTTCCACACCTACCCATATTTGCCTCAAGCATCACCACAATGCCCTAACTGAATACTCAACATGGCAAGCGCTCAATCCTCACTCTTAGAGGAAATGCTAAATATCTCACAACTGGCCTCCCGGCCTCACACAACCCACCCGTCCATGGAACTTCCACCAACCCTGCAGCACTAGTGTATGCTAGTCATACATAACGCTGGACCCTATAGACTTTCGAATATCCAATCCTACCCTAAGCTCCCAATCAAACAAGAACAGAACATAAGGCCAAATCAAACATTCTCAGGCTATAAGATCTTAGTTATGTATAGCCGTGATGCATACACTAAGCAACTACAGTAATGATGTCAATCCCATATAAAGATAACCCTAGGCTAGCAGTCATCATGTAATCTGGCAATTCTATCATGCAATTTCTGAAGATCCCTAGCCTAGTACTAACATGTTGTTTTAACATATCACATAATCAAATACCTGTATGGTATTTTGGGGATTCTTACTGGCTCCGGCTGATCGTACATCCTGCATCCTCATTCGCTTATTTTGAAAATCGTTTAGAAATCATTTTGAAAACCTTTCCTTGATTTGAGATTGGATTCACACGCATGTTCCTCCAATTCACTCAAACCAAGGCTCTGATACCAACTTGTGACACCCAAAAATTCAAGCCAATTTAAACTTTTAAAAACATTTTAATCCATTAAGTCATTACATAGTTTGTTTTCAAAATACAGTTATCAGAGTATCCCAGTATCAAATCATAAAATTCATAACAGCGAGAGGAGCGGTACGATCATGCCTTCGCCTTCCCGCGATCACCAGAGGTACCTGAAACAACAACTGAAACTGTAAGCCTGAAAGCTTAGTGAGTTATCCCCCAAAATACCAACCACATAACCATGCTATATAAACATATAACCAAACAGCAAGCATAATGAGCCTTCAGCCTGACTGGACCGCCTCGCAGGCCTTCAGTCTATCTGGACCGCTCTCCGAGCCTTCGGCACGTCTGGACCGCCTCGCAGGGCCTTCAGCCTATCCGGACCGCTCGTCGGGCCTTCGGTCTGACTATCATACCCTCTAGGGTTTTGTAGTCTATCCGGACCGCCCTGGGTATGTTGGCCTTCAGCACAAAGCAGGACCGCCTCAACCCAACACCCAAATCAAACAACAGGTGCATATACATTCATAGGCTATCATAATAACAGACAAACCGATCTAACAGATCACATAGCATAGCAACATCCTAAACCAGGACACCGACTCGTTGAGTCCTTCCTGAACTCGAGAAGTCGTGAAATCCTTGATTAGCTCGTCGAGTTCCCCTTTAACTCGCCGAGTTCATACGTATCTAAGAATTGGGAGAAACCCTAGCCGACTCGTCGAGTCTTCGAACGACTCGCCGAGTTCAAGGCAATCTTCAACGGACTCGCCGAGTTGTTCATCAACTCATCGAGTTCATGCCCATCTTCATATGACTCGCCGAGTTGACCTTGCGACTCGTCGAGTGCCTTCAATCCTTCATCCATACAGATGCTTTTTAAGCCATGCTGAGGCTCCAAATTGTAGATCCAGCTTCCCAAGGCATGTTTATCACGTAAAGTTGCAAACTTTACGTGCATGCATGGTGATAATGACCTAAAACAAGCTAAAGAAGGGGTTCTAGGCAAAAGGGCTTCACCAACATGCTAAAGACTGAGACTTTATGATGATAAGGGCCAAGATGAGCCTAGATCTGAAGTTGCAACTTCAGATCTTGGTTCATCACTCGAAATGCAACACCAAATGCCCAAAATGGTCCCAAAACTCAATATAAAAAGGGGGTTTAACTTGAAGAAGCTCAAGGTGATGACTTGATACCTCCAAATGGATGATAAACTGAGGTAGACTTCAGATCCCCAACTGTTCCTTGTTCAAAACTTCTTGGTCTTCAAACCTTTCCTCACCAAAACCCCTTCCAAGCTAAGAAGCACACCAATATAGAGAACAACACGAATTAGGGTTTCTGAATTCGAGGGGAGCAGTAAGAGAGGCTAAGGGGGGGTAAGTGATCCTTAAATAGGGTGCAAACCCCCGAAATTTAGGGTTTCATCTGCCAGCTCCTACTCGTCGAGTCCCCTATTGGACTCGGCGAGTAGGTCACTTAAACACGCGGACCAACCCGCTGCTACTCGACGAGTCATAGCGCCTACTCGTCGAGTAGACCTTCAACGTGAAGTCTAAAAGGAAAAATATTAATAATACCTGACGGTTGGGATGTTACATTTGGCCCAAAGTCAAACTTGTTCAAAAAGTCAACGGTCAATGGAAGTCAACGAAAGTCAAAGTCCAAGGCTGTTGAGTACGCTCGGCCTACTCAATATACGCCCCGTGTACGCAGCCTGGTCCCACTCCGTCATTAAGTACTTTATCCCTTAGGGTCTTTTGTCTAGAGCTCAGATCTAGACTCAAAACATCGACTTAAGCCATAAAGTTTCCACCTGTATGACTTTCCATGGCTAGAAAAGTTACAAAAGCAAAAACCCTAACTTATTAATCCATTAAGACATCACAACTCTTGCATGGAAGGGATAGATGGACCAAGATCACATTTTTATGGTTCCTAATAGCTCCATAATGGATAAAGTTTCCAACTTTATCCATTAGGATGGTCCAAACAACCAAGATCTAGTCTTTAATTCTCAAAGGGGCCAAACTTAATCAATTAAGTCCAAGTCTCCAACCTTCATATCTGAATCAATATGATGCTTAGATGGATAAAGTTTCCAACTTTACCCATAACAAGGTCACAAACTTTCAAGATCCAAACTTTATGCACTAAAGTGACCAAAAGCTCATAACACCCAAAACTAGCTAGATCTAACAAATGCATCATCAAGATTCAAGCTTTATACCTCCAGAAGAAGAATCAAGGTGAACAAGGTTAGGATCTACAAGATCCAATGCAACCAATCACTTCTCCAATGAGTTCCTTCTTCTCCAAGATGCACCAAGAATACTCCGAAGTACTAAAAAACACAAGGATCTCATAAATGGGGATAGGGTTTCGAAATTAGGGTTAGAGAGGATGGAGGCTGAAGGTAATAAGGGTTTGGAATGAGTTAATGTCTTTAAATAGGGTCCAAGACCCAAATATTAGGGTTTACATCAGGCTTGCGTATGCCCATCGTACCGGGTTGATCCTCCGCAATCAGCCTTGCCTAGTACGTCCAGCATACACCATGTACGCCCAACGTACTTGCCTTAACCCACAACCTACCTAACTTCTAACGGTCATAACTTCTTCGTTCCAACTCCATTTTCGACGATCTTTATATCCACGGAAAGGTATTGAAGAGCCCCACAATATTATCTAGATATCTTGGACTAAAAATTCTCAAACAAAAATCCATATTTCATACAAGAACCTAACCTATGACTTTTCCCTTTCTACACTTCGACCCAATACACAGTTCAAGGGTTAAATCTCTTAGCCATCATTACCTCCTTCCACAAGGACTAATTTACTTCCTTAAGGCCCAATGCCTTTACACAATCGACTTCTGGGCCATGGCCCTGAAATAAGAAATGGCAGGAAACAGGATGTTACATTCTTTTTACTAAATCGCAAATTACAGGTTCTAAATGGGGAAAATATGTCAACAACAAGCTGCGATCAGCGTAGGGAAGAAGACAATGGCGATTTCCAAATTTGACACCTTTGGTCCTTGAACTTAAACATGATGACATAAACTACCCCAAATTCGAATTCTTTTACAGAAATGATATTCCATAAATTGTAAATAGACCCATGGACTAATATTCCAATTATTTTTATTATTATTATTATTATTATTATTATTATTATTATTATTATTATTATTATTATTATTAATTTAACCCCTTTACATCTATATATTGCCTTTTATTTAATTAATTCACTTGCCAAACCTATAAATTTAGTCTTTAATTAAATAATTATTCATTATTATTTATTAACCCTGTTTAGAAATCATTAAATGCAAACAGACATTACAATTTTTCCCTTAATTAATGGCCTACGACACACTGTTACTAAAAATTAACTAAAAGTCAAACTGGTCAGAAGTTAATGGTCAACGACCCACAGCGTCGTGGCAAACCCCTGACCGTGTCATGGTCTAGTCACGACAAAACAGTCGCGAAACTTCCCGTCCACCGCAGTGTGGTCAATCCATGACCCCGTCGCGGTTCAACAGGCATAGCAAAACCTTCATTAAGCTCTTAACCCGTTAAGTCCAAGCCTTAGACTTTCTAGAAGGCTTTAATACTTACCAATGGTCATAAAAAATCGTAACTTTATCGACATGCATGTCCTATGCATGTCTCTCATCATTTTAGGTCAAAACTGAGAAAACATAGTCCAAACTTCAAACATTGCACCAAACGGAGGTCAAAGACTAGATCCATGATACAAAATGCCCATGGGATCTTAACGGACCATAACGTCTCAACATTTATCTTGGAGTTCCCAAGACTCCACTAATAATCCATGAAAATGACTAGAACAAGCATATAACTCAAAATTCAAGGAGTAATATGCATAAAGATCAAATCTTGAAGACTTATAACGGCTCAGGAAGAGCTAACACTAAAAAATCATCACCATAAACCACTTCACAAGATCCCAGGGAGTTGTATCTTCCTTCCAAATCTCCAAGAACTCAAAAAAGATGAAAAGGAGAAGCTTAGGGAAGCTAGGTTTTCAACTGAGAAGAGGGAGGTTGATGAATGAGCAACCCTAATCCTAAATTCTTTAAATAGGGCCCAAGGCACGAGGCCTAGGGTTTTGGGTTGTGGCGGCCACCACGATGTGGACACCCAACATCAGTGGTCTTTATTTAATCGACATGGTCGCGCCGTGGACAACACACAACTACGCCGCTCTGGAAATTCATGAACCAGAAATTGGGTGTTACAACCCGCCACCGTCACCACCAGCCATCACCGTCACCACCAGCCCCACCACCACTACCACAACCGTTGTCGTTGCCGCCACCACCACCATCACCCGTCACCATCTACGTTGTCGCCACTACCGCTACCGCCTCAACCGCTGTAACACCCCTCAAAAACTAGGAGAAAATTTTTCATTTTTAATTAAGGTTTACAATCATAAGATTGATTCCAAAATCCAATACATAATCATCATCATATAAAATCATCAGAGTGAAAATAACAGTGAATGCGGAAAATGGTGGAGAGTGAATGTTGTGCCATCAAGTCGGGTCCTTCCCCTTAGAACCGGAAGTACCTGAAATCACAATACCAACTGTAAGCTAAATCTTAGTGAGTTTTTCCAAAATACCACATGCCAATCATACAAATGGGCCCTTCCTTGGGGTTTATTCTAACCCAAAAAAGCAAGTATGGGCCCCACCCTGGGGTATATTTCAACCCGAACATATCATAGTGGGCCCCGTCTTGGAGTATATTTCAACCCGTCTTGCCATATTAGGCCCCGTCCTAAGGTATGTTTCAACCCGATCACAAAATGTATCACACATTAACTAGCATACTACATAACCATATAATGGGCCAGCCTTGGTGCCTTCGACCAATAATATCGGGAAGAGACTCACCTCGGTCTGCTGATAAGTACTAACTACTCGGCTACTGATCCAAGAAATCTCGCACTGAACATAGACAAAATACCCTAATTAGAAGTGGGTATGACTATGGGCCTAAATTCTAATCCAACTCCTAAGATCAAGGTTCCCCTCTCCACCCTACCCATAGGCTTAGTCAATCTTGGCCCAAACACTGTAATGGGCCCTAAGGCCCAAAGGCCCTACTCTGAACACTTAAGGCCCAAAAAACAAGTCCAAAACATCCTCAGCTCAAAACGATATTCGGATGGCCCAAAATTCAGCCTTAAACTCCTAGAGTCCAAAATAGAGTCCAATACCGAAGAGCCCAATAACCGCAACCCACTGCTGAGTATGTGGGGCGTACTCAGCTTGTACGCTAAGCGTACACGCATACGGGCTTGTACGCGGCGCGTAAAAGCTTGTACGCCCAGCATACTTGCCCTACCTAGCCAACTTCATTCCTTTGCTCTTAATCAGTTAAGACATTAGCCCAAAACTCAAATCTGACTTGTTTGGGTGGTTTATCACGTAAAGTTGTCAACTTTACGTGCATGCATAGCTTAATGAGGACCTAGAGCTCAAAAGAGCTTAATAAATGACTTAATACTTGCACGGAGGTCACAAACACCATAAAGTTGCACCTTTAAGCTTAAGGAGTCCACTAAACATCCAGATCTACAATGTTTGGCATCTCAAGTGGTCTTAACTCTTCAAGACCAACCAAACGGACCAAAAAGGACCAAAACAAGCTTAAGAAGAGATCAAAGCAATAGATAAGCAAGGTATGGACTTTATACCTCCAAAAGCTCCCAAAGATAAAGTAGATGCTGGATCTAGAAGCTCAACCACGTCCACGGCTTGCACCACAAGTTATTCTTCTTGCAAACACACCAAAAATGGCTCCTTTTTGTCACTTCAATCTCAAAATCACCTCTAATGGCAACTTAGGGTTTTTAGGGACGTTTCAAGGTGAGGAGACTGATAAAGGTGAGGGTCCAAAGGCCATAAATGACTTTAAATAAGGGACAAGTCTGAAGGTTAGGGTTTTAGTCTCTGGCCACATACGCCCCACGTATGAGGCTCAGCTGCCCGATCAAACGTGCCCCTCTACGCTAAGAGTACATACATGTACGCACAACGTACAAGGGGGTCTTCTTTGCCAACTTAATTTTTCAAAAAACTTAAAAAGGGAAAAACCTGAATTCGGATGTTACAACCGTTAATGCCACCAACCACCACCACTACCACCACAATCGCGGTTGTCGTCACCTCTATATGCCACATGCCACCACTTCCATTGCCACCTACCACCACCACCTCTACTGTCATCTGCTACCATCGCTACCTGCTACGACCGCCAGAACCACCACCTACTACCCCCTTCGCCACTGCCACTAGCCACCATCACCACAACCGCTACGACCACCACCTACTGCCACCACCACCACTACTGCTACGATCACCACCCTCCGCCACCACCACCACCGCCATAATGCAATCATTATCATCCATCACCACCACCACCCCTAATACCACAACCACCACCACCATCATAACCACCACCGCCTCTACTGTCACTTGCTACCACCACCACTACCATCGCCACTAATATATGTGAACCCAAGATGCAAATTATAAGTGTGGAAGTTCTTCTTGGGTGAAGTCTAAGGTGTTTTACTAGGAATTTAACACCATGGTTGAAAAATCAATATATCATCGCATTTGATCTCTTTTAAATGATGAAACTATGATAATTTGGGTTTGTATATGAGACCTACTCTTGAAATTTAGTTTGCATGTATGGTTTAAGTATGGATTATGATGAAGGAATATGTACACGTTCTCTTGTAATTCTAAGTTGATTGAACATAGATTGTGAAATATTGTGGCATTTTTAGTCTAAAAATCACGAATATTGAAATAAGCATGTTATGGTTGATGTAACTGGTGATGAACAATGGTAGTCTTATTATTATTATTATTATTATTATTATTATTATGTGTATTGAATGGTATCTTTATGCTTGGAATTATTTGGCCAAAGGAATTCAAAGTTATATTTAGGGATATATACACTAAAGTCCCAATATTTTCGTCGATTTGACAAAAAAGTCCTAAACTTTATTTTTTTACAGTAAAATCCAAATTACCGGCAATTTTTGACACTTTTACACTTTTATCCCGGTTAGCCGGTAATTAGGACTTTTTTGTCAGAAAAATAAAGTTTATGACTTTCTTGTCAAATCGTCAATTAGGAATTTACTGTCAAAAAAATAAAGTTTAGGACTTTCTTGTCAAATCGTTGAAAATATTGCGACTTTAGTGTATATATCATTTTTTTTGTTAGAAATTTAATGGTATGATACTCTTTAAGCATAAGAGTTATTGAAACATTATCTAGTCAGCTAGATCCTATTGAAATCCTTAACGGTTGCTTCTTGTTAAATCGTTTTTTTAATCTCAACAAACCGACATTGAAAAAAATGGAGATAATCAAGAAAGAAAGAAAGAACCAGGGTTGTGTTGGCTTTTTGCAGTCCCAAAAATGGAGAAATAAGAAACCGAAAAAAAAAACGAAATTGCCCTTCTTTCCCTTCTCCATATTCACACCCTTTTGACTAGGTATGTGTTGTTTGTGTTTGTATAATCTGTCCCCACTTTTTAGTTCAAGATTTGGCGGCGAAGTAAAAAGAAAGTTTTACAAGTCTTTTCACCCTTGTAAAAGTTTCTTCTTGCTTCGCCGCCAAATCTTGAACTAAAAAAGTGGGAACAGATTATACAAACACAAACAACACATGCCTAGTCAAAAGGGTGTGAATGTTGAGAAGGGAAAGAAGGGCAATTTCTTTTTTTTTCGGTTTCTTATTTCTCCATTTTTGGGACTGCAAAAAGCCAACACAACCCTGGTTCTTTCTTTCTCTCTTGATTATCTCCATTTTTTTCAATGTCGGTTTGTTGAGATTAAAAAAACGATTTAACAAGAATCAAACGTTAAAGATTTCAATAGGATCTAGCTGACTAGAGAATGTTTCAATAACTCTTATGCTTAAAGAGTATCATACCATTAAATTTCTAACAAAAAAATGATACATACACTAAAGTCCCAATATTTTAAACAATTTGACAAGAAAGTCATAAACTTTATTTTTTTAACAGTAAAGTCTTAATTGACGATTTGACAAGAAAGTCCTAAACTTTATTTTTTTGACAAAAAAATCCTAATTACCGGCTAACCGGGAAAAAAGGGGTAAAAGTGTCAAAAATTGCCGGTAATTTGGACTTTACTGTCAAAAAAATAAAGTTTAGGATTTTTTTGTCAAATCGATGAAAATATTGAGACTTTAGTGTATATATCCCTTATATTTATGCTTGGAATTGTTTAATTTACAACACAAATATAACAAATTGGCATATTTAAAAGGATATAACACGTGATTTTCAATGTTATGAGATTATGATATTCTAAATGTGTCTTATGATAATATAAGAACTAGAATTAGATAACAAATAGCAGGATACAATTATGAGTGAATGTTAAATTAGTTGAATGGGTTCATTATACATATAATGAAGTGAACTTTACTCAAAAGGAAGGACAATGTAGAAATTACCACTAGACTAACTTTCCAAGGTGAATACTTGGTAATACATTTATCCAATATGCGATAAAAATATTTTATGAGCTATTACTTATATTTTAGAATAAATGCAATATGTTTTGTTATTAATGATAAAAACTATGAAAAAAAAATATGATTTTGTTTTATTGCTTACATATATTACATTTGATATTTGTGTGTGAATTAATGTTATTGGAAAGCTTATGATTTTATACTAATGCTTATACTATAGTAAGTTGTCACATTTAACCTTCGACATAAGTTCAAGAGTTTAAACCATTTTTTTACCAACAATCTCCAAGTAATGTTTCTTGAAAATTTTCTTTTCTATGTTTGTTGCGGGAATGTTATTAAAAAAATTAGGCATTAGGCTATTCAAAGTAATAATGAATTACAAAGTCGAGAAACGAGAGGAGTTCAATGTTCGGGATGAAATAAAGAAGGGGGCAAAGGGGCAGAAAATCAGAAAATCAGAACAAAACATGAACCGGCATAGGACCGCCGCTCGCAACTGGAACCAGGATCAACGGCGGACAGAAACGAGCAGGAGATGAGGAGTACAAAAGCGGCAGCGAAGAAAAAAAGATGAGAGGCGATACATATATAAGTTAATTTCTATGGATAAATGAACACAAAAGACCGCATAGCGCAGTGGATTAGCGCGTTTGACTTCGGATCAAAAGGTCGTGGGTTCGACTCCCACTGTGGTCGTTTTTTTGGAGATATGATTCGTTTTTACACATTGACCTTGTCATCATTGTCAATAAAAATTGAAACCAATGTTTTAAAACCCGGTATGATGACCGGTTTATGATGTTTTTCTAATTTCATATATTTTTACTTTCTTGCATAATACATAGACATATAAAACCAATAATTTGATGTCCACAAAGTTTAAACATTGAAAAACATATCAAAACATGTTATAGATCAATCTAAAACGGGTCAATCCGGTCCGTATTCGTATCCAAGCCGTATTAAAACGGGTCAATCCGGTTTTAACCAGTTCAACACAAACGGTTCGACCGCGGTTTAAGGGAAACCCGGCCGGTTCGATCCGGTCCGTTTTTTTACAAAAAACTGTTCTCAATTGACCCGCCTTCTACCCCGGGTCACGGTCCAACCGGGCGGGTCGACCCGGGTTTTAAAACATTGATTGAAACAAAATGCTCTACGACCTGCTCGTCAAAATTTCCACTATTAATCTATTTCATGTATCTTAGCTGTCACAACCTGTTTCATCAAATGCCTCAAAGGATCTTACTGGGTAATTATCAAAAGACAGTAAATTCCACCAATGGTTCATATGGTTTGGGTAGCTTGCGTTTGGTCCTTATTTATTTATTTTTTTCACTTGGAAGATCCTTATGGTTTAAATCTATTTCGATTTTGGTGTCTAATATACATAAAACGACTATATGGCATGGGGTAGCTTTGAGACATTTGATGAAACAAACAGCGCAATCCTTCCCCACCTCATCCGTCTTCTCTAGCAAACTCAAAGAAATCAAACAATAATTTTTCAAAAATCAATCTTTATGCAACCTCGCCAGTGACCCCAGTGAAAAATTGATAAGCTAAATCAGAACCATTGTCGTTGGTTTTCAGAACAGTAAAACCCACACACACACACAAAAAAAAAAACATCGGAGACAATTATGTTCCATCAAAAAAAAAGATGGATCTCCTTCCCTCTTCCTTTTCCACCAATAAACCACTAGAACCTATATATACCCTATCATTGGAACCATCTACAAAGGTTGTAGATGGCGGAGGAAGGTGTGCATTGATAGCAAATTTGTTTCATCCATCTTCGAAGATCGAGAAACACTAACATCATAGCCTAATAAAAGCACAATAGTTAAATAACAGTAAAGCTAGCAATGAGCTTACTTTGAAAACAGTTGTTAGCAATTTAAAAAAATCATAATTAAAAAAAAACTGAAAAACTGAAAAACTACAATAGAGTAGTAACCATGCCAGCTAAATTATAGTGGCAATCAATATGTATTTCACAATGATTCGGGTCTTTCTTGCTAAATAGAGTTTGGCAATTTTTTATGAATTCAATTACAATATAGGTAGCTTTTAATTAAAAGTATTCATAGACACATGACTCTTTTCGAGACAATTTTCTAAACCTAATTTTATGTCCTCTTGGTTTCATATACTTAAAATATATTGTTTTAAACCACATGTAACATCCCAAAAAATACTAAGTAAAATTTTTTATTTTAAATCAACCAAAACCATCAATCATTCGTTCCAAAACCATCAAGGTGGGATAATGTATAAAATATTTATCAGAGTACAAATCATACCTTAACTACGGAACATTCGTGGATGCGATGCAAATCACGTCGAGCTCTTCCCCTTAGAACCGGAAGTACCTGAAAACATTTTAAACATAAATCGTAAGCACAAAGCTTAGTTAGTTTCCCCAAAATATTACATACCATACATGGTCATCAAGTTGCCCGGCTCCAGAACCTTAGCCCGAACCCTCACTGGCACCAGAACTGCCAACAAGTCTACCTCACAATGTCACCATACTGAAAATAGACGAGACAAACCATCAGAATGCGCATCAAATATATATACATCGGGGAATTACAACTCCACAAGCTCCCTGGATTCATCGTAGCCCTCCTTGAGTCGAGTACAAATCCTCTGCTTCCAGTGGTACGGGCCCATACTACCTTCCACATCTATCCGTACTTTCCTCAAGGATTACCTTGACTCTACCAAGTCACTTTATAACCATACAATTCCCCTCACAGATAAGGCTCTCATCACTAAATCTCATCCTAGGTTTTCCTAAGGCAAACTCCACACCACTCTTCGCCATCAACTGCAGAAGGAACTCCCGCTAACTTGCTCTAACTAGCTCACGAATACAATTACATATTACAAAAAAAAACCAGATAATTCTTGGAATGAGAGGTCTCACACTACAACGGTTGGACTCAAACAAGAGCTGCACAATAGAGTTAAAACCTAACCTTCTAAAATTATCTAGTTCCCATAATATGTAACTTAGCATATTCGCTTACTAGTTAGCTAAAGTTAGTTACAACTCCTAAAAGCACAAAGCAGGCAACATTCGGGCATCAAGTAATTAGAACCAAGCATCACCTAACCAGGCCATCCTATCACCGACTGATCAGCACTAGCATGCAATTCTACAAGCTCACACAATAGGCATACAAATGCATCTCTCCTAGCATTATATCATGCAAAACTTAGCAGATCCTTAGCCCTAAATAGCATGTGATTCACAGATTCACAGATCAAAGCATATCTATGAGAACCCCTTCTCTAAACTTTACAATATTATTACTCCAAACATGCTACATGCATATTCATAATATAATTTACAAAAGTCTGGATACAAACCAACTATTAAGATTTTTACAAAGTTTTATATATTACATAACTTCCCAGGAATTTATACACTAAGTACAAAAGTGATAATATTAACTATTATACATCTTCTTACAGTGCATGACTATACTAGATGCTTATCACCTGCAATAGTTAAACACTGAGAGGGATAAGCAGGTGACGCTTAGTGAGTTCAATAACAGTTACAATATAACGCTATATCACACACACACACACACACACACACATATATATATATATATATATATATATATATATCAATATGACAGAAGCAATGAGGGACAAAGAACAACAAAAGCATATGTGAATCATATGACATACTTTCCATATCAACCAATGATTTGTTTCAAAGATTTACAATCAATGAGATACAACAATTTCAACATGATATACATCAATAAGACTTTAGCCCAAGTGGCACAGAAAATAAACAATTTCAGATTATCATTTTGCTAGAATATATAGGCTTTCAGCCCTACCTAGCCCGATGCCAATACCAAAAGTGATACGAGTCATGCTCTACATGGACAAAGGCACAAAGCCAATACCAGAAGTGATACGAGACATGCTCTACATGACCAAAGGCATAAATCCAATACCAGAATAATACGAGACATGCTCTACATGGCCAAAGGCTCAAAGCCAATACCAAAAGTGATACGAGACATGCTCTACATGATCAACGCTATAAAACCAGTATAACATAGGAAAGCACATTGAACATATAACACATAACATATAATTGTCCCTATATTGAACTCGCTGTGAAATAACCGAATGATAAAATGTTGATTTGGGCAGCACTTCGTTTCTAGATATGACTTTCTTTGATGAAACCGGGGATTTTAGTTGAAAACCGGGCTTTGTGTGGGCAGAGTTTTGACTGAAAATATTATTTTCTCGGGGTCTTCGGTGCGTCGGGGCTTGCTTCGGGTGTTGGGGTAGTTCCCTAGGCTTCGGGGGGGAGTTAGGGTAATTTGAGAGAGAGTAAAGGGTGAAAGAGTGTCAAATTTGTAAACAAAAACCGGAATACCTCGCTTTCTATTTATAGTAACCGAAGTCCAGCATTACGCTGGGCGTAACTCCTCGGTACGTTGGGTGTACCTCGTACGCAGGTATGCTGCGCGTAGATTGATATGTGGCATGTGCTCGGTTCTCGGGCCTCGGACGTGTTGAACCTGCATGATATGTGTCCTTCGTCCGTAGTACGTTGGGCGTACGTACAAAGTACGCTGGGCGTACGGCCTCCTCGAAGTTTGTGCCTAAAACTTCAAAAATTCATATCTTTCGCGTACGAGCTCCGTTTTTGACGTTCTTTATATCCACCCTTACGTGAAATTATACTCTACAACTTTCGTTTAGACTCCGTTGGCTAATTTTGACTTCATTTTTAATATTTTATTTTTAACAGGCCGGGACAGGAAAAGTCCGTTAAAATTTATAACTTCTTAATCTGATGTATGTTTTCGTCTGTCTTTTTTACCGTTGAGCTACTATTGACGAGATCTTCGATTATCGTTTAGGTTGTGTCAGCTAAAAATTGTTCGATCTATAATTCGAATTTCGAGTTGCGCACTACTATGTTGAATCTTAGAAAAATCATAACTTCTTCATACGAAGTCAGATTTGGACGTTCTTTTTATGAAAGTTCTCGGTTTAACGAATACTACGACTTTCATTTAGATCACAAAGGCTAAAAAGTAGTTTATCGTAAACTCACTTTTTACATCATATGACGTCGTGCCGGTTATGTCGCGAAACTTTAATAAGTCATAACTTCTTCGTTATAACTCGGATTTCAGTGAGGTTTTCGCCTAAATGTTTCTAACGAGATAATTTATATCTTTCAATAACATTAGTTTTACTTATTTCCAACTTAAATTTTACATTTTCGTTAATTTCAATATTTAACTTTTGATTGGAATCTCATAAGATTTCTCATCACTTTCCGAATGATTCTAAACATAGTTTTACTTCAAATCTCATAAAACTATCTTGTTAGAACTCAACGCTCAAAATCATATATTATATAATAATATTCACAATCAAGCTTACAAAATACGATAATTACACTAGGTTAATAACGTGTATGTTACAATATCTAATAACATGTATGAGTATTTTGGGAAACTTACTTGAGCTCGGCTGATTGCATGCACCACACCCTTTCTTATTTTAGAAAAACTCTTTCTTAAAATATATCTTTTTTTGGAAAACAATACTTTACCAAATCCTCAGTTTGAGTTCAGACACACCCGAGAATATGCCCAAATCCCTCAACCAAGTCTCTGATACCAACTTGTAACATCCCAAAAATATGACCCAAAAATTTCATTTTTAATTTAAATAAAAAACAGTATTCCAAAACATTGTTCATACAACCCAGAAAAATAAGTATATCAAACATCATAAAATCAGAGTGTGTCCCAAAACAGAATCCATATGGCATGTGCGATGCAGTCAACTCGAGCTCTTCCCCTTGGAACCGGAAGTACCTGAAACATAAACTAAAAATCGTAAGCACAAAGCTTAGTGAGTTCCCCAAAATACCACATACCATACATACATATCATATAACGAGCCCCGCCCAAAGAGTATAAAGGGCCCTGCCCAATGAGTATAACGGGCCCCGCCCTAACTCGATTAATGGGCCCCGCCAAATGAGTATAATGGGCCCCGCCCACATACAAATCATATAGAAACTAATAACATACACGATAATCATCGGGCCCCGCCCAGAAAACATACAAGCACATACACATACTAGTGTCACACAGACAATGAGTATTCTAACATATCATATCATGGGTCGGCATTGGTGCCTTCGACCCGCTATACATGGTGAGGAAACTCACCTCGAATGCTGAATCTCACTGAAGATCCCTAGTTGTTGTCCGGACGACTCCCCAAGCTATCAGTACAAAATAACACCCAATTAACACTTTTGTTCTAAACTATATCCAATAATCCATATTTAGGGTAAAATTACCATTTTACCCTTGATCTAGTTAACCCAAAACTAAGGCCAAAATCCAAAATCTAAAAGGCCCAAAACCAAATAATCCTTCATGGCCCATTTATGGCCCAATTTTCCCAATTAGGCCCATCCCTTTCATGGGCCTTCCCTAAGCCCAATAATCTTTTCCAAGTCCAAGATAATTGCTCTCAGAAGGCCCAACAAGAGCTCATAAACTCAAGCCCAACAGGAAGCCCAAACCCTCGGCCCAACTTGCAAAATCCCTCTGACTGAGTACGCGGGACGTACTCAGTTGTACGCTAAGTGTACTCACTGCTTGTTTTGTACACTGTGTGTACAGGCTTGTACGCCCAACGTACTCATCCATATAGCCAACTTTTCCATTAAGCTCTTATTGCTTAAGTCCAAGGGTCCAAACCACATATCTGATTCATGATCAACATCTAGAACCATAAAGTCATTGACTTGGTGACTTTGTATGCCCCAAATGAACTGAAACTCGAAATATAACATTCTACTTCCATTAAATGAACTCAACTCATGCACGAGTGAGTTCCAACCCAAAAGATGTTGACTTTAAGACTTAGAAACCTCAAAAACGTCAATAGGGGCAACTCATAACTTTTGGTATTGCATCAAGCCACCAAAACGCACTCATGGGACCAAAAGTTAACCAAAATCAAGCTAAAACTCGATCTAAGCTATGACACATCAAGTTAAGAACTTTATACCTCCAAAGAGTGCCAAATGATGATGATGCTCTGGATCCACAAGCTCTCACTCTTCCAATGTAGCTTCAAGATGATCTCTTTCCTTCAAAAGCACCAAAATACACCCAAAATGACCCTATAAGCTCAAGAACACTCTACAATGGAGTTAGGGTTTCGTGGAGGCTGATTAAGGACAAAAGGGAGGTTGATAGAAAATATCCTTGGGACATAATGTTCTTTAAATAGTGCTCAAACCCTAAATATTAGGGTTTTGGGTCTGTACACGTACGTCGTGCATACCAACTTGTACGTTCCGCGTACGTGCATGGCATCCGCGACTCATTTACTCATGTACGCCCTGCGTACATGGGATGGTACGCCCAGCGTACGACACCCCCACCAACACCAAAAGATTAAGTCCAAGATCTTCAAAGCCCAAAACAAAATTAAATGAGGAACCAAATTAAATAAATAAATACCTTAGAATTACCTGGCGTTACAATTAGCATCTTCAAAAGGCTCATATAATAGGTACTCATCCAAAATATATTCCTTCTTTTCGTATCTAAGAGTGATCCTTAGAGAACAAGTCCAGTAAGGTAGTTCGGACCAGCAAGTTTGTATCGCGAGAGGAGTTGAAGCAATGAGAAGTTTGATGATAAGGTATATGCGGGTGAACATGTGCACTGTCACCTGCAGTCATTTATAAGAATAAACAAAGTTTAAGATTAGTTTAATCAATATTTTTTTAAGATAATTACCCAGCTATAAAATTATTTAACAAAAGGTTAGGATCCATATTTCGCTTCAAGATGCAAAGTGGACTAGCTGAAATTACACAATGAAATTATTTAGGTAGGCAAACTTTTGCCAATTTCAATCTCTATGAAATTCCAAGATTTATCGATGTGAGAACAAGGATCTGATTGCGCAGGGACAAGGCTCAAAAACTCAAACCTTGAGTTAATGCTTAAGATCAATGTCTGCTTCTGATTATAAGTTCCAGTCAATTCTGGAAAGACCCAGTCAAGACTTAGAGATGAGAATCAACAAAGTATTTCAGGTATTTAATGGAGAATAATGAGTATAATCAAAGTAAAGATAATAAATGAACAAGTAGAATGTTTGAAAGAGTTTGATTTGAGAGAAAGATGCATGTGAAGTAAATTCAAATATAGCTATCTTTGGAGAAACAATCCGTCTTCTATTCTTGACACTAAACACTCCTTAAATAGGAGAAAGGAGTACATCGTACAAACTCAAACACATACATAGGACCGGAAAAAAGAGTTACCTCTGACACTTTGATTATCCATTTTGAAAAAATAAACTAAGTCCTATGTACTGTTACATCAAACTAAAAGACAAGCATAACTAATGCATAGACGGATAGACTGATTCAGACTTATTCTTTGTTTGGAACATCTTCTCTTTGAACATACTCTCTACTCCGGACACAAACTTCACTTCTGACCATAGACTGGCTCCGGACCATATTCCACTTCGGAACTAAGACTGACTTCGAAACATCCAAAGGTTAGAGATTGCTAGAGGTTCACTTTAAGGTTCCAACAATCCCCCCCTGAGTGAACTTAGAAATCCAATCAGCTTAGCTCGAATCTTCCTTGATGAACATGTATTCCCTGTACAACCATTCTCTGACTCCGATGTACCATTGCAGCTAACTTATGAACTTTATCTTCACGTGCTCAGGTGCTTCGGATTTTGATGCTCGATTGATGAACTTTTGAAGGGCCTTGGTGGAAACCAGGTGTTTGTCAAGGGCTTGGAAGAAGTCCTTCTGGTTTGTTTTTCTTTGAAGATAGACAAAACCTAGTACTGGTTCATCAATGGGTCCCTCTGCTAAAATTTCAGCTCAAAGTCACACTGGCAAGTATTTCTCGGTTCCGAACAAATGGGCCAGCTCAAAGTCACACTGCAAAATTCAGCAACATAATCTTTGAGGAAGCTCAAAGCAGCGTGGTAAGCTCCCATACTAAGATCATCAGATTGAATGCTTTGGAAGTGAGCAACAATTGTCATAATGTCGTTTGGGTTGATCGCAGGGAAGTCAGTATCAGTGATGGTTTTCTGAGTTGGTTTGTTTCGGAAGATGTGGTACCGGAACAACACATAATTAAGTTCGAATTTGGTCAAGATCTTCCTTGCGAATCCAGAAATTTTGGTGATCCATTTCCAAGACCAGACTTCTTTTTGAGGAAGTGCGTTCTTGGAATAGAAGGTCTTTAATCTTTCACGTTCAGTCTGGATGATCATTTGAGGATCATCTTCCAGATGGAGAGGAGCAAACTTTGTGTAAAACTTGCTGAAAGGAGAGAGAGGCAAGTCCATCTGGTCCGAATCTTGATTCGGAAGATCATAGTACATGAAGGGCACTATGTCAACGTCTTTCAAGATTCCATCTCTGCAAAGAGGAGAGATCCCTAGCATCGGATGAGGATTATCATCCTTAAAGGATTGGATCCGGATGCTTTCTTCAAGAGCTTGATTGATCTCTTCCTGGGACCAACCACTTCTATCTTTCAAGGGAGGAGTGGAGTAGGAGAAGTCCGAAATGGGCTTCTTGCCCTTGTCTTTTTGTTTATGGAGGGTAGAGAGGATGTGTTGCATGTTTAGATCAACAACAAACTTCGGAAGAGAGGAAGGCAAGGGCTCTTCCGGAATATCATCTGGCTTCCGGAGTGGAGAGCCTTCATCGATAGGAGCGATTTTTGGATTTGGAATTGGAGGCAACATTTATGTTGTAGCTCGGAAGGCGTCAGCGGTTAATTTGGTTTTTGCCTTAGTCTCTTCTATGCTTCTATGAAGAACATCAGCCAGGGTAGATGGCCAAGAGACTGCTGACCAAATTATTTGCTTTTCCTCCATTAGCACTTTAGCAGGATATTTCCTTGGAGCTTGAAGTCCTATTATTCCGTTGTTCACATACACATCTTCTTCATCACTTTCATCATCATCAGCAGCAGCACCACCTGGAGAACCTAAAAGGATTTGTAGAGAATTATCAGAGCTTTCATCTCGGATTCTGAACTCTGAGATAGGTTTCTAGGGTTGAGATCTTGAACTGGGGCCTTCTCCCCCTCTTGCAACGGAAGGCCCGACAATCGGTGCAAGCATAGTAAACTCCTGTAGGTTCGAAAACTTGTCAAACACCTTTTGAAAATTGGTGTTGAGCTGTAGAGTAAGGGCATCATAAGCTTTAATTGTGGGAGACTGAGCTTTGAGATGATCAAATAGCTTGGAGAGAATGGAGAGCATCTCGTCGAACTTGTGATTCGGAACATCCACAATGTTCCAGCATGCCCTGAGAATCTTGATTAGAACCTGCTGCATGATGAGATTTATCTCATCCTTCTTCCGGATCTCCTTCTCTAACCGCTGAATTTGCTTCTCATGACGAACATGAGTTTGTTTGATGAGGTCGTTTGTGGCACTGACCAAATCATCATGAACGTTCAGCATCTTTGTGATTGTGTCGAGGTAGTGATCGATAGAAGCATCATATTTTTGTACAACTTATTCGAAAGTATGCTTGAGGCGGAGAGAAATGAGCTGATCAAGTTGAGCTTCTCTTTCAGCAACAGTGGGTCTGGACTTGTTGGTTTCGGACAGGGATTGAAGGATTGCGTCAATCTTGGAATCCAGTCCAGAAACCTTTTCATCGATCTTCGTATTGAGTGTGGCCACAGAATTTTCGATGGCATCAAATTTCTTCATAGTGTCAGAGACATTGTCTTGGAGTTCCAGAAGGGCAAACGGATCGATGTAATTGCCTGCAGAAGATCCGGTGTCTGAAGTGGAAGTCCGAGACTTGTTCTTGTCATCTTCTTGGTTGACTGGTTGTTCGGATGTGCCAGGATGAGTTGTATCAGCGTTGACGTTCTTGGGAGTTGATTCAGTTTCATTTTTAGGAATGACTTGGACTTGATCCTCTATTTGAATGTCTGCATCAACCGGTGCCAAATATGATGATGAGAATCCGAAGTCGAAATCCGATCTTGATGAGGGAATTGAGGAGAACAACTGTGGAGCCGCAATCGAGGCACCTTCATCATCAAACATGACTTCATTTCAGAGTTCTTTATTTGGATCGGAATGCATTCCATCATGAAGATTAGTCTTTGGAGTTTCTCCGAAAGCGAACTCCAGATCTGTCATTTCGTCAATAGGGGCAACGAAGGGCAGGTTGCTTTGAATGGCCCTATTCCTCATAGAGATGAGAGTTGCTTCGACCTGAGACCTGGTGAGTTTCGGATGTCTTGTACAAGCCCTGTCAACAAAATCTTCCCATAAAGGATCGTTAACACATGGTCGTCTTGTACCCTTACCGGGTATCAGACCAGTTGAGGCACCTAAGGTTGGAGGGACTACTCCAGCCTTGGAATGCTTAGGGTCCGGAACAGGAGTTTCGGACCGTGCTGTGTAGAAGGAAATGGGATATCAAGTGTGACTCATGGGTTTGTTCCAAGGGGCAAGGAACTTTTATCAACACCGGCATAACCTTGTTGGGAAGGTGAGGGTGGATTATTAGGAGACTCCCCGTGTGTGTGTGTGTGCCTGTGATATTGAAGCTCTGAAGGGAACTTCGGAAGAGTGGGTGGTGGGGTAGAAGGATGGCCAGAGTCAACCGGAATGTCCTTGGATCCTTCCTTTTGAGAGGAGGAACTGACTTTGGTTCTCTTTCTGGCTTTTAGCTTTGAGGGGGATGTTTTCCTCTTGGAAGATTTCTTCTTTTTGCCACCTGAGGGAACAGTCTTGGCCACTTCCGGAGTGGGCTCAATGGGGACCAGGGCAGATTGTGTAGGACTATACACAATCGAGGTCTCCAAATGATGTTTCAAGTGAATAGATCCGGAAGGTAGGACGGCCAAAATATATTCCGGTAAGCGTCTAATTGGTCCGAATGAAGTTTGGTCCGAAATACGATAATGTCTAACGGTTTTGAAAGAAATAAATACCTATCTTGGAATCGTATCCACCGGAATTGGTTTGGACCTTTCACGGTAGAGTTGTTGGATCGTCAGGGCCCAAAATCTAGGGCTTGAAATCTCGTTTGGCTTCCTTTTGATGGCAAACTTCTGAAAATCTTGCCATAAGACTTCAGGAAGATCAACAGCGTTGTTCTTGTCGGAGAAGATATTGTACACCGTGTACAACCACTCTTTGCTAAGGGTATCCGTGTTTTCCGGATAAACCCCTAACAATGAAGTGCATCGGAATGGTCCAAAGGCCTAAGACGGCTGATTTCTTGAACTTCTTGGCTTTGTATGCTTGATCGTAGCCAATGTGGGTGAGGAACTGTTGAAACTCTTCTGCAGTGGGTTCTTGTACCTTGAAGTTTGAAGGGTTTTCTTTGACTCCAATAGCTGTGAGAAATGTAGACTTGTGGACAGGAACTATGCGATCACCAGTGATCTTCGTCTCAAGAACATCGTTCTCGATTTTGATACACTCGAACGTCGTGTGAAGAAGACGAAGAGGGATTGGTGGGTCTGGAATCTTGGTGAGTGGCACAGCAATTGGGTGATGAGCAATGAACTCAATCATCACTCTAATAGGCTCGTCGAAATCCATAGGATCAAGAGATAACAGTTGCATCGTGTCTCTGAGAAAGGGTTTATTTGACTGAGACGATGATGATCCCTTGGATGATTTCTTCTTTGCAGCAGTTTTGGGGATTTTGGGAGCAGTTTGAGTGATTTTGGGAACAATTTGGGAGATTTTGGAAGGAGGTGAGGAAGCCATTGTTGCAGGAGGTTGAATGCTTGAAGAACACAGTTGAGAGAAAGAAGAAGAAGAAGAATACTTGGCTCTTTTGTGCGCGTAAAGGGTAAAAGGGGATATGAGGAGGGTTTATATAGGTTAGGAAAATGGGTCGGGTTAGGAGTGTAATGATGAAATCCGAAAAGGAAATGGGTCGCATTATTTAAGTTGCCGAATATGGGTGAGTTGACCTGCAGTGATTAAAGATTTCTGTGGATTGAAGTGCAAAATAGAAACCATCACTAGGTTGATGGGACGTTCACTTTTTGGAGACATGCAATCATGGATCGAGTTTCGAGGGTGAAAAGATAGGCATCATCAAAAAGTAACCATTGAGAAGAAAAATGTTTCACCTGAAAACCTTTTGGACTTCATCATGTGTTTTGATTTCGGAACAATGGAGTTCCAGAATGTTTTGAAAGTGGTTTCTTATCATGATGAATCCGGGATGAAATTGAGTGATCTGGGAACATGAAAAAGGTCTGAGATAGGTTATGAAATGAATTTTTATGAGTTCCGGAGCCGAGAGTTAGGAGTGAAAAAAATTTATGAAATTCCAGAGTGAAATTTGAAAAGTTCTGGAGCAAAATTTTTGAAGAGATTCCGGAGTGAGTTCTGAAATGTTCTGGAGCAAAATTTAAAAAAAAAATCCGGAGAGAAGTGAGTTCAATACCATTCCAGACTTGAATTTCGGGATGATCTTATGAAGTAAGTTCTGAGGAGAAAATAGTACCAATGTGACTATATTGGTCATGGACTTCAAATGATGAGATGAGTTGTACAAATTAAAACTCCAAGAGGTGGTTAGATAAAAAGATACATAAAATGACCCTATTTATTTCGAGAGGCAATAGTTTCGAGATGAGAGAAAATTTTAATTTTGGAACTAATTTTCTTTCTGATGTTGCCATCAGAGAGTACAAACATCTTGAAAGAACTGAGGATCGGGCATCATCATACCCATTTTGTTCAGAAAACCATTGAATTTGGTTTCGTCTAATGCCTTAGTAAAGACATCAACAATTTCATCGTAATATGGAACAAAAATAAGTTCGATGTGACCATTTAAAACATGATCTTTAATAAAATGGTACCGTATGTCGATGTGCTTCGTCATAGAGTGCTGAATTGGATTGTGCGAGATTACAATGGCACTTTGAGAATCACAATAGATTAGGAGTAGTTGAAACCGATAACCATAATCCAAGAGCTGAGATTTCATCCAAAGAACTTGAGATGTGCAACTAGCAACAACAATGTATTCCGCTTCAGCTATTGAAAGTTCTCAATGGTGGAGTGTATGGAGCAGAAAAGTTGTGGTTAATACCCTTCTCGGTGAGAAAGTTCTCAACGGTGGAATTTGTGAATTCCGAACCATTTTCACTTCGGATTTGCCTTACTGGGAATTTGATGTGAACTTTAATTCCTTTGATAAAGTTGATGAGTTCGGAGGTTGTTTCTGACTTGAGCCTTAGGAAAAAGACCCAGGTGAACCTAGTAAAGTCATCCACAATCACAAGAATGTATTTTTTTGTGATGAAAACTCTCTACTGTTGTGGTCCACACAGATCAATGTGCAGAAGTTCTAATGGCTCCGAGATAGATTTTTCAATGATGATGGGATGACCCTTCTTTGACTGCTTTCCACACTCACATGCAGCACACAATTGATCATTTTCGAATTTGAGAAGTGGCAAACCTCTTACCATCTCACTGGAAACAAGATCATTCATATACCTAAAGTTCAAATGAGCAAGCCTCCTATGTCACAACCAACTGACGTCAGGAACAGCTTTTGAGAGTAAGCAGAGTTGGGGCTTGCCAGTGATCATGTTGATGTCAAGAGGATACATGTTCTTGTTATGGTTTGACTTGATTAAACATTCCTTCCGGTCTTCTGACATGACATAGCTGTGTTTATTGCAGAATTCAACTCGTCGATTCACATCAGTGAGTTGAGCCACACTTATCAAATTATTCTTCAAGTCAGCTATATATGCCACGTTTGAAATGGAGAAATTTCCATTTGTAAGGATGACATAACTTCGGATCTGAGAGTTGGAGTTGTTTCCATACGTCACATAGCCAGCATTTGGTGAAAGTTTGAGATCTCCCAGAAAGTTCTTCTGCCCAGTCATGTGTATGGATCAAGCACTATCAATATACCATATTGTTTCTTGCTCCGAAGCATAGAGTGCCTGCAAAATTAGTGATTTGTGGAGTTTTTAGGCTCTGAGTTAGGTTTTGGGACAAAGGCACGAGTCTTAGGCTTCGGTTGTGACTTTTGAGCAACAGGTGTTTTGGAAGGTTTGTTCCGAGATTCCTTAGGAAACAAACAAAAAGCCGTAGTTATTTCATCTATCCAATAATCATACTCAACGACACGAGGATTGGGAACAACTTCTCTCGGACACTCAACTTCCGGAGCAGTGGGAAACAATGTGTCTTTAGGAGTCACTGTTTCATTTTTGTGATTTTTTACTTTCCATACAAGATTTTGTTTTGAAGATTTTTGTGAAACTCTTTTCTTTAAAACGTGTTCTTTGGTAGATGATACATTTGGTTTTGAAAGTTGTTGTGGTTTGAAAATTGTACCATCAGATTTGGCTATGAAAACAAATGAAATAGTCCGAGGAGAGTTAGTTCGAATGGTTTGAGTACCGACAATAGGCTTTTTTGGAGTAGGACTGACCACTTTCTTATGTTCTACTGTATTGGGAGGATTAGATGGCCTTTTGAGAATCTTAGTGGGTGCAAAAGTGTTGTGACTCTTTGTTGGAGGGTTGACAGTCCGAGATACACTCTTTTTGGATTTCTCAAGGAATCTAGAATTTTGTCTCGACTTAACTTCCTTTTTGTGAGCATTCCGAGCTTCTGCCTTAGGGTCAACAACATCTTTCCTGTTCAACATGGGCTTCCTTTTGGAATGAAGCGAAGATTAGAAGTATGTCCTACATAATGATGGTTGAACACAGGCTTGATTGGAACTAGTTTTGTTTTGGAAATCACTTGGGGTTCGGAATCACATGAATTGACGAATCATCGACGTCACTGTTGGGTTTTGAGCATTCTAACACTCCTAAGGTGTTCATGCAACCCTAGAAACCTTGGATCTATGTTTTACTAAGATACATGCAAAATTGGTTTTCCAAGGTTCATAATCCTATCTAGCATACATGGGGAACTTTTAATGTAAAAGTAAGCTAGAAAACATACCTTGTAGTAGTTTGGATTCCTTGAAAACCTTGTGAGCCTAGCACCCCAAGTGTGATGCCTCAAATGTCTCACACAACACCAAATGCTATTGGAATGACTTGAGAGAAATGTAGAACACTTCTAAAATCGGCTAGCCCTCTTCTTTCTTGCTTAAGTCCCGATTTTGGTGAACATAAGGATCCTTATATAGTGTGTTACAATTAGGGTTACACCATGTAAACCCTAATTGTCATGACCTTTCATTTCCATGACCCATGGGTTCTATAACCACCATGGAGCATCCATGGATCATCCTATGGGTTTTAGCCCAAATTGATAATCCATGGAGCATTAGCCCACTATACAAATATGAGTGATTTACACAATCAACCCATATATTTAATTAGTCTTCTTTTGATCACTTAATTAATTCCAAATTAATTCTTGATCAATACTAATTAAATAATATTATTAATATATTAGAACTTATAATATATTAATAAACCTTAAGTGTTATTTCTCTCATTTTAGTCTATCCAAATGCATGATGTCATGCAACCCAAATGGACCATACCAACCGGGTCAAGTACATCCCAGAAATAGTTATGAACTTAGACACCTAATCCAACAGTCACTATCTAAAGATGTCCAAACACACTCAGAGAATTCCGGTCCAGTTGTCTCAGGAAAAATGTCCTCAACAATACAGTTGTTACGAGGGTTGTGGTTTAGAATTTGAACGACAGAGTTCGGAATACTAGATTGGGATTTCGGGGTCCGATTCAGGTCCAGGTTTATCAGAGGCGGAAGAGGCATGGAATCAAGACACTTGACAACTATAATCTTAAACTCAGGAATTAGTGATGAAAATTGGTCAGAAGTCTCAGGAAGGGGTGACAAATGTGAGACAGGGGTGTCCGAATGTTTGATGTTCGGAACGTCTCCCATAAAAGTTAGGTTTTGTAACTCCTTCAAGGGACGAGCAATATGTTTCAGAAACTCACTTCCGAGACCAGGAGCTTTTGACCAAGGATGACGAAAATTTTGAGTCATCTGTTCATTTGCTTCAAGAATGTCAATGGAATTATGCAAAGCATCTATTTTAGCATTGAGACATTTGTTGTCAGATATTAAAATATTTCTTTCAGAATAAGTGATTTCATATTTGTCTTTAAGAATGATACATTCATCTTGTGACATTACAAGCTCTCATTCTAAAGACTCTATTTTCAACTTCTTATCCTCAAAACGTAATCTAAGACGACTTAATTCACTTTCCTTCTTCTCACTGGCTTCTATGGCTGACTCATAGGCTTTGTAAATGATGTTCATATCTGATTGGATCTGGGTTAGATATGGTTCACAAAGAGATAAGTCAAAATTATTATCAGTAATCATAGATTTTACCTGTTGAACGATGCTTCTTCCAGGTGGATCGTTGGTAGCCATGTAGCAGTAGTTTGGTTCAGCATTTTCTTCATCTCTCTCTGACCCAGACGACCAGTAGCCTTCATCACATTCAATTTCTTGTCGAGCCATAAGACACATGTTTCTGCCAGTGGTTATGTCATCATCATCTCCAGAAGACCAATATCCTTCCACATCCCTTGATACAGTGGTAACAAAATCCATTTCACTTTCTACCATTTCTTGAGCTCGACGTGCATAGTAAGCAGAGTCCTTGATCTTAGGTTTCTGTGGGACTTCGGCTAAGCAATCTTTGGCAAAGTGATTTACATGACCACATTTGTGACCTACAATCTTGGGTTTTTCCGACTTCGGAGTCTGTGATGATTCCAAGGAATGATTTGGTGTAGGGAGGTTAGGTTTGTAGGATGGTGGGTTTTCTGAAGGTTTGTTGAAGGGTTGAGGATTATTTTGGTGATTATCATGAAAACGGTTGTGATATGACTTGTTATAAGGACGATTGTATTTCATGGAAAGTAAGGCAAACTCTTGTTGAAAATGGAGTTCGGAGTCCATGTCTTCAGGATTAAGGTCACCAGCTAACTGATAGTTGTTATTGGTAGGAGCATGCATGGTTGGAGGTGAGGGTTGAACAGGAGGGATATATGGAAAAACAACTGAGAGAGGGTCCGAAACAGTAGGGTTTGAAGTTAGTAGGTCGTAGGAACTGACTAGAGCTAGATGACCTCCAGTGAGTTCTCGTAGGGTTTGTGCAATATTTGATTTATGACCTTGAAGCTCATCAAAAAGTTGGTAGAGCTTCAGCTTTTTTAGGGATCCATTACTCTGAAGACATGACTTCACATTTCCCCAACCCTTTCCGAGGCTGTTTATGAACTTGAGGTTGTATTCAAGTGGGGTTCGGACTATCCCATGAGTTGTCATGTTGTTAACGACGATTTGGTATCTGTTTGAGGCTGAGGCAACAGATTCACCAGGTGTTGTAGTGAAAGTGTAGAACTCATTTACAACCGAGGTTAGACGCTTATCCTTCATGTTCTCTGACCCTTCGAACAAATCTTGAAGTGTGTCCTAAATCTCTTTTGCGGATTTGCACAGTTTGATGTTCTCAAAGAGAGAAGGTGGAACAACAAACACCATTTCGGAAAAGTCAACTTGATCTGCATGCAGCTTTTCAAGGTCATCAGCAGTGAGAGGTGCTTGACGTTGTTCATCCTGTCCCATGAGATTTGCAGCAGCATCTCTAACAATGGTTCGAACTGGAACATGAGGACCTTCTTTAACTGATCTCCAGATAGATTCACTTTTTTCTTTTCCAAGTAAAAATCTTTCCATTCTGACTTTCCAGTGATCATACTCTTCAACAACTAGCAGTGGGGCACGTGTAGGGCAACCCACGCTATTTGCTATTTCCATTGAGTACATTTGTTGAGAATTAGAAGCAGCCATTGAAGTTAAGATATCTTGAGCAAAAGTGGTATATAGAAGAACTTTTATCTTGAGCACAGAAATTATCGAAATACCAAGGTAATCTTGAATCAACTATAATCTGTTCTTATGGATTCAAAGGATAACCACTCAAACTCTGATACCAATTGTGAGAACAAGGATCTAATTGTGCATGGACAAGGCTTAAAAACTCAAACCTTGAGTTAATGCTTAAGATCAATGTCTGCTTCTGATTATAAGTTACAGTCAGGTCTGGCAAGACCAGTCAAGACTTGAAGAAGAGAATCAACAAAGTACTTCAGGTATTTAATGGAGAATAGTGAGTATAATCAAAGTAAAGAAAATAAATGAACAAGTAGAATGTTTGAAAGAGTTTTATTTGAGAGAAAGATGCAAGTGAAGTAAATTCACATATAGCAATCTTTGGAGGAACAATCTGTCTTCTATTCTTGACATTAAACACTCCTTAAATAGGAGAAAGGATTACATCGTACAAACTCAAACACATACATAGGACCGGAAAAAAGAGTTACTTCCGACACTCTGATTATCCAAAATAAACTAAGTCCTATGTATAATTACATCAAACTAAAGACAAGAATAATTAATGCATAGACGGATAGACTGATTCAGAATTATTCTTCGTTCAGAACATCTTCTCTTTGAACATACTCTCTACTCCGGACACAAACTTCACTTCTAACCATATACTGGCTCCGGACCATATTCCACTTCGGAACTAAGACTGAATTCGGAGCATCCAAAGGTTAGAGATTGCTAGAGGTTCACTTTCAGGTTCCAACAGTCGAAATTTACTGACTTTAGTTAATCGCATGTTAATCTATTTAATGCTCATTTTAGCATTCATGACTGGATTAGTCGAGGATCTTAAATCAAAATGATGAATTAACCATGCAAAGGCACGATGGTATTTAGCTCAAGTAATTCTTGAGAATCATGGTTATCACATCCTTTTATAACTATATCCCCATATTGATGTTCCGGAAAGCCACACACGCATCGTCAACATAATATATGAAAATGTGTATTTTTTCATGGATAACATAAGACTCACGTTTTTACTTATTCAAAAACGAGATTTTGTTTTAATACTTTTATGTTAAAACTTTTTAACTAGACACATCGTCTTATCAAACCCTTTCGGTAACTCTACTCAGAACGTAAGAAGGAAATGAGGGTGGCTAACACTAATGCTTTTAAAAGTTAACCTCATTTGGAATCAGAAAGACCCACTTAAACCTTCCTTATAGTGTGAGAGTAGGTGAGTGTAGTCATGGTAAGACCGACAATGCATTCAAATATGTGAGATATCAATGTTTGTTCTTTCATGTTTATATATATATATATATATATATATATATATATATATATATATATATATATATATATATTAGGGAATTAAAACTTTTTAAAATTTTATGTCTTTTAATTCAATTGGACATGCGAGAATGCATTGTCAATAATTAATTTAAACATGTATTCAATATTTGATCCTTAATTAATTAATTAAGCATTAATTAAATAATTAAACCTATTTTTTGGAATGACAAATCTAACCTAGTCCTACTAAACTACTTCTAATGTCACATATGTTTCGAACGAGACTTTAATACTTGACCTCAATGAGGAAGAGCAATATCTGGTACAGCTGGGTTTGAAGCCCTTTGGTATTAAACTAATTAGTATGATGTTTTCCAACTCCAGAAAAATTGACAGGTTTGCATGTATTCGAAATCGAGGCAGACACGCAAGGGACAAATGTGCTTGAAACAAAAAAAAAGCCTTTCCGAGAATAGAGGCTACGCACAGTGTAGGAGGACCTACACTGTAATAGTTGGCTTTCAGCTCTAATCTTCGATTTCATCACAACTTCCTTTTTTAAAATATCTGATTATCTATTAGGGTTAATAGTTGGTTTTTTTATTATCTGTTTTCACTTGATACCCTTCTATTCTTGATTTCTTTGTTGCTGTTTGATTTTTGATTTTTTGAGTTAATTTTTCCATTCATTTTTTGTGTTGCTAGTAAACTGAATCTTAATATGTTTAGTACTTGTCAAGGTATTACAAGATTTATATGATTTGGTAAACTAAACCGGTAAACCTTAATTTGTTTACATCTTGTGAATTGTGTTTTTTGTGAATTTGTGTTTACCAAATTTGTCAAGGTATTCTATTTGATTCATGAACTGACTATAACTATTGTTTTATATAAAATGTTTCTTTTTCTTAGCATATTAAATAGAAATACTTGGGTATGCAAATCAAATAGGGAAAATGTTTCTCCTGTTATGAGCAGTCTAAGGAATGTTGGTTATTATCTATTGATCAATTTCTATGTATATGGCTTTTGGCTTGTTCATTGATTTTTGTGTTGAGTTGTGTATTTTTGAGTTAAAATAATCCTGCAAGTTTGAGTTCTCCTTTTAATTAAAACAGTACAAGTTTAAACAGAAAAAAAAAGACAATCTTCACTTTTATATTTGTTTTTATTACACAATATAGAATCAGGGTTGGAACGAAAGGGCCCCAAGTTTTTAGTTCGCTTAGAGCCCTAAATCTGGTTGAGCCGCCCCTGCGTCGGATCTTTGTTGGTAAACTCTTTTTACTACTAAATACCAACGCAATAGGCTGTTGGTACCCTTCCTATTTTCTAGTAGTGATATATCTAATTTGCGTTATTATTGTGGCTGAGTTACATGAATTATCCAATTTCTCCATTGATTCCAAGCTTTGAATGAAATGAGAATTCAATTTTGTGGATGTTCAATCAAACATAAGTTTAGGAAACGTAATTATCTTTTTCTGATTTTTTATAAAATTTATCGAGGCCCTTCAAAAAAGTATTTAGAAAATAATTCAAAGGAAAAAAAAATTATTAATAGAAAAAAATATGTTAAATAAAACGGTTATAGAAATTCAGTTCGTTTAGTTTTTCTGTTACTCTGTTAGAACGCTTGGCTGGAAGGGTGATGGAAATTTTGTCCATATAATTTCAAATCAAACGTCTTCTCTCATTCATCTTCAAAACAGTTTCAAGTTTCAACAACTCCGATTCATTCATGCAACGTAACTAACTTCCAATCATCTCATCAACGATGACGACGCAATTTGAACTTCTCTCTGAGATCGATCCATCGAAATTCGAAGCAGTAACCCCGTCGCAGTTCATCACATTCACAATGGTAAATTCCCTCAACCACCGCCGGTGGCTCCACGCTCCAGCACTCCGCGTCGCCGTACTCGATTCTCCGATGGCCAAAGCTGACGATGAATCCCCAATAATCGCTGCCGTGATTGTACCGAGGAACCGGGAAACAGACTGGACCTTCTGTACTGAATCAGGCCATTTTCAGCTCCTATTCAAATTCCATGGCGTCTCCCGCCTCTTTCTAATCGGTAATATTCCGCCTCATCTTGGCGCTTCCGTTTATAAACCCCTTCCGGTTCTTGATTCCGAAGAGCAAGAGAAACTAAAAAACGAATTGAAACCACTACTAATGTCTTGGTATCCCAAAAAGAGTACTGATAATGATTTTCCAGAAACCCTATTCTTGACAGACGAAGATGATGTAGCGTATCGTGTGACTCTAGCTAAATTTCTGAGCCCCATTGTTGGTGAATTTCTTGTTGAAGATGTTGAATTGGTCGGTGGTGATGATCGCAATAAACAACTCCGGAGGAGATTGCGATTTAAGAGAATGCCTAAAGTGATACAATCGGAGGCCCTTCTTATTCCTATCATTCCCTATGACGAAGCTACTACACTGACAAATTTGGAAAGTTTGAGGTCAATAGAAGGCGCAAAGTTTAATGCTGATACAACAGTTTTGGTTCAACAATACTTGGTTCCCATGGTTGCTGGTATGTTCTTGATTGCTTCACATCTGAATGAGCGAATTCACCAATCGTTAGCTCCAACAGCTTTATATTTAGGGGTTGGTGGTGGCGTTTTGTTAAATTTCTTGGACACTGAAATGGGGTTTGTAGTTACTGGAGTGGAGGCCGATGCTATGGTTATATCTGCTGCCAGATTTCATTTTGGGTTAAATAATTCAGGGTTTAATCGACTAATTGTTGGAGATGCCATAGAAACTATTCAAAACTTTCCACCCCCAAAGCCAGAAGAGGACTCAGATGAACTAAAGGTTGATGATGATATACCAGAAGGAGATAAAGATGATTCAAAGGTTGATGAAAATGTACCACAAGAATATCATCCTAAATTTGATGTGATTTTGGTTGATTTGGATTCAAGTGAGGCTAAAAATGGGTTTAGTGCTCCACCACCAGAATTTGTTAAGAAACCTGTTTTTGAAAGTTTGAGATCACTTCTTGATGATCATGGTGTTCTTATTATCCATGTGGTTTCTTTGAATCAAGTGTTCTATACAACATTGGTGGAAGAACTTAAGGAAAATTTTCACAAGGTTTTTGGAATTGATGTTGGGAAGCAAGATAATTCTGTTGTTATGGCTACTGTGTCACCACCTTCCTCCATTGATGATGATAATGATTTCTTGAAGAAGTTGAAATCTGTGACTCCAGGGACTAATATGGATTCCATAGTGGAATTGTGAAGCATTTTGTATGACAAGTTTATAAAAGCAACACTAGAAAAGGAATTGCATCTCTTAAAAGGTGGTGTACATGATTTTGGAAAGGTAAATACTTTGTTTTCTTTCCATTTGAATAGCAAAATAGATTGAGGTATAGTTCTTGCAGACTTGATGGGAACCATTTAAGTCATTAAATGTAAGATACGTTGTAATCAAGAACAAGATTCAAATAAAAGTTGTCCCAGTTCTGTCCATTGTCTTTAATATGCTCTCCATATATACTTGTGTTAATTGTCCAGAAAAAGCTACATGTTTAGAATGCATTCAAGAATCTTGGTGATTTTCATTTTTTTTTATTGCAATCTCTTCTGATGCAGAGTTTGTGCTGATTTTATGGAAATTTTACGTATAAACATTGAACGAAAGATTTACTAGGGGTGGCTCTATTTAATGACTCAAGAAAATTGGACCTTGAAAGGTCTTGCATGGTCCTTTTTAATAATATGTATGAATGCATAGGTGATTTTGGAAGATGAATTCATAATAACTTGTTACATTTTTAGTGGAATCTTACACTTTTTTTTTTGTTTTTATTTTGAATATTTTTTTACTCGAAAACAACACAACAACAATGACAAAAGAAAAAAAAAAAAAAAAAAAAAAGAAGTAGAGAAAATTCCTAAGCTTCTATGATAAAATTCTTTTTTCTTATAAGAGATGGTGCGTTTAGTGATAGCAATGGTGGTTATCAAGAATATCACTAGTGTATAATGGTTAAAATTCAATTACGATATAGTTATAGAGTTTGTAAGAGTTAAAATCATGGAGGTGATTAAAATAGAGAGAATTTGGTTGCAGAAAATGGAGTTGTTTATAATTACAGTAAAGAGTTTTGTTCAAGTTACCATTTCAATTCATCACCCGTTTACTTCCTTACATAATTATTATAAAAAAATAAAAAGGTTTAGCGGTGCAACTTGTCGCCCGTTTGCCTTCTCATTCGTTGTACGATGATAACTAAGATATATTTACTTATAATAAATAAATAAATAAAAAGAAAGAAAGAAAGTGAGTTTCTAAGTGTTAACTGATAGTTCTCTTTCGATTTTAGAGTTCCAGAAATTTTTTATTTTTGTTTATGTATATTTCTATTTTGATTTCCACTGTATATTTCTATTTGGACTCTGCATATTCTTTCATAGTGTCATATATTAGGTGATTTTACACTTAACTTGTGTACGGAACGAAAATTATAACCTAAAAACTTTTAACTTGATTCAATTACTTGAAAATACTTGATTCAAATTATGATATCTATTTCTTCCGGGCAATCATACATGTCATCTACAAACAATGCATTATGAAGAAGCTAATGTAAAATGATTATGTTATTGTTTAAAGTTTTTAGAACTGTGATACAAAATACACATGTAAACATCATGTAATTTTACTAGAACATCTAGTATGATTTTTATTAAAACAAAATAAAAGAAAAAAAACTTAATAGTATTAAAATTTAAAATATTAATCAAATTAAAAAAATCAATCAAAAAACAAGGTATATGACTAAATGTCATATGGACCTGAAGAACTCAGCTCGAATCCTTCCACCGTTAAGCCAAGGTGAAGAAACAGTGCCAAGGAATGAAGAATATCATAAACGAATATGAAATGAAATAGATTTTTTTTTATGAAGGAGAATTGTTTTATTTTTTAATAAATTCAGAAGGAGAAATTGGTCTTTTTAATAGGAGAATTTGAATTCCTTGGCCCTTCCCCTAAAAATGATAAAATCCGTTTTATGGAATTTTAAGGAATTTGATGGAATCTAATTGTATCATTTTATCAACCAATTTATTTTGTGTGTGTGAGTGTGAGTGTGGGTGTGTGTGTGTTAACTCGTGGAGTTGTTGAGGATTCGATTTTGTGGATGTTCGATTAAATATAATTTTGGTAACTATAATCAATTTATGATTTCTGATAATTAATAAAGAGAAAACAACTCAGAGGAAAACAATCATTACCAATAATTTATATTAAATTATATAGTTAATATTTAAATAGAAAAACTAAGGTTATAGAACTTGAATTCTGTTGGTTTTATGTTTGGAACCGTTAGCCTGAAGGATAATGGAAAATTTGGCTATATAATTTCAAATCAAACGTATACTCTCACTAAACTCTAAAGCAATTTTCAACAACTCCGATTCATGCAATTAACCTCCGATCATCTCATCGACGATGACAACGCCATTTCAACCTGTTACTGTGATCGAACCATGGAAATTCGAAGCCATAACCCCATCGCAGTTCATCACATTCACAATGCTAAACCCCCTTAACCACCGCCAGTTGCTCCCCGCTCTAGTGCTCCGCCTCGCCGTACTCGACTCTCCAACAGCCAATGCCGACGACGACTCCCCATTAACCGTAGCCATGATTGTACCCAAAAACCGGGAAACAGACTGGAACTTCTGTACGAAATCTGGCCATATTCAGCTCCTACTCCGATCCCGTAACATCTCCCGCCTCATCCTTATCGGAAACAATCCCCCGTGTAATCCCGGACTTGCCATTTATAAACGTCCTACGGTTACTGATACATTGGAGGAACAGAGACTAGTAAACGAATTGAAACCGCTACTAATGTCTTTGCATCCCAAAGTGAGTTTTAACCGAGGTTTGCCAGAAACCCTATTCTTGATGTATAAAGACGATGTGGCGTATCGTGTGACTGTTGCTAAAGTTAAAGGCCACATTGTTGGTGAATTTCTTGTTGAAGATGTTGAATTGGTCGGTGGTAGTGATCGCAATAAAGAACTCCGGAGGAGATTAAGGTTTAAAAGAATGCCAACTTTGATCCAATCGCAGGCCCTTCTTGTTCCTGTTATTGGCTATAACGAAGCTACTACACAGACAGATTTGGAAAGTTTGATGAAAATAGAAGGCGCGAAGTTTGAAGTTGATATAAGGGTTTTGGTTCAGCAATACGTGATTCACATGGTTGCAGGTCTTTTCTTGATTGTTTCACATCTCAAAAAGCGATATGAACAAGGATTCTTTCCAAGGGCTTTGTGTTTAGGGATTGGTGGTGGAGTTTTGTTAAGTTTCTTGAATACTCAAATGGGGCTTCATGTTACAGGAGTGGAGTCCGATGTGTCTGTTTTGATAGCTGCAACAGAGCATTTCGGGTTCAACAAATCACTTGCAATTCGAGTAATTGTTGCAGATGCCATGGAAGCGATTCAAAACTTTCTGCCCCTAAACCCAGGAGGAAAAATGGATGATAAATTTGATGTGATTATGGTTGATTTGGATTCAAGTGATGCTAAAAATGGGTTTTGTGCTCCACCACCGGAATTTGTTAAGAAATCTATTTTTGAAGATTTGAGATCACTTCTTGATGATCATGGTGCTCTCATTATCAATGTGGTTCCTTTGAATGAACTGTTCTTTACGACATTGGTTAAAGAACTTGGGGAAATTTTTCACAACGTTTATAAAATAGATACTGGGAATGAAGATAATTTTATTGTTATTGCTATCTTGTCACCATCTTCCTCAGGTGATGATGATGATGATGATGATATATTCTTAGAGAGGTTGAAATCTACGATTCCAGGGACTTATCCATTTGTTACTTTACATCCCTTACAAGGTGGTGTACATGACATTAACATCCCAAATATCATATTCCTATAGATTTCATTTCCCAGAATAGGCTTATTGATCAATTTGTTACTAGTTTTAGAAATCATACTTTGATTTTTCATTAGAATTGGTCAATTGGAAGTTAGATTGAAGTGCAGTCAGAGTTGATGGGAACTAGAGATCGAGTCACTTCAATTCTTACAAGTGTTTGTTGGAAAAAGCAAATGTGCCAATTATGTCTATGGATATGTATATATGGATGATCTTTTTGAACTTTGTCGTCCTAAAATCAAGTCAAATTATGAAGTTAAAAAGGAATTGTCGCTATAACCATGTCATGTTTTGAATTTACAATGAAAAGTAAAGTATAATCTTAAGCCATATAGCTAATTGTATATTGAATTTTAAGGTGATAAAACTATTATATTCAATGTGTAACTCACAACTTCTTTTAGGAGATGATTTTCTAAGCTAAATAAAGAAAATACAATATAATAAACAAATTTATGTTTGTTAAAGTGATTTCGTCAATGTTGTTTTAATTTTTTTGTCAAACATGGAAAATACATGTAACCTTTCACCTAATGGTATAATAACACGTATTAAATCTTCAAATCTTTAGGTTGAGATTTTAGCCTTACAAGAAATACTTACATGTAAGTTTATTTTTGTCTAAAAAACAATATCTAATTTTTATAAGTGTAGTTTTTCTACTTGCATACTTTTATAAAGAAATTTATCAAACACAATCACAATCATTTTCATGAAGAAAAAGTTAATATATATTAACAACATCCCTGGTCACATTAACTTATTTTAACTCATTTAGGGGATTCTTTAGCTAAAAATTGCTCAAGCGGAAACAAGGAAGAAATCACTTTAATTATTGGTGATTTCAAGGGTGCAAAGCAAAAGGAATTTGGTGTTCTCGATTAAGTGGACGATCAGTGTGGTGTTGTTAAGGTACCTATTTCATTCCAAATCAAGTGAATAACCATTGTGCTTTTGTGGCCATGTGTTGGATTCATGATATTTATAGTTTAAGGTGATTAATGGGATGATTATGGTGATTGTTGCATTGATTAGCATGTCTTAAGCGTTGTCAATATATTTTAGAAGTTATCCATTGTGCTTCAAAATTGGTCAAACTCATGAACATGGACGAACTAGAGATTATGCCTATTTTGCACAACTTTACATGTACATGATGTAAAGTCTATGGTGCAAAATTGTACACCAAAATAGGTGATTTCCTGACCAAGTGCACGACTTTAAAGGAGTCTCTATAAAATAGTGTAAATTGACTTGATGTTTGGGAATTGTTTTAGACGCCTAGTGTTATGGTAGCCTTGTAAAGCCATGTAATTGACAAAAATTGGGGATTGTAAAATCATAGAAACCTTAATTTTTTTTTAACTCTTGGGGATTAGTGTTCTAATGTAAAATCCTTATGTTGAATATAAGTTATTGGGCTTATGGGGAGCTTACAGCTAAGAAGAATCAAAATTGACAATATATATAAATTTAAGTGGATGAAACAAAAATTGCCTTCGAAAAATCAATCCCCATTGATAAACCTTTCACAGGAACTTTAGCACAAAAGGGAAAGTTCAATTTTCCTTCTTTTTTTTTTTTGGCTTAAGAGAAGCAATACATGTGGCCAACATTTAAAATTTAAAAACTTCATAGTAAATGGTTGCTAATGAAAAGATACTGATGGTTGCAAATACTCCAATAACAATTCTTCTTATAAAAAAAATAAAAACGTAAATATATGCATGCTAGGAGAGTGTTTGGACATGTTTATTATGACTTAATATCACATAATCAATTTATTACAGATTTGACAAACTGCTTCTGATTCTAATATTTACAGGAGCAAAGCAATTGTATTTGTAAAAAAAAAAAAAAAAACAAATGATTGTTAATGACTCAAAGTCAAAGGAGAGCAACAACAATGAAGATGAGAAAAACACCCATGAAAGTGTACTTTACACCAGCCATCAAAGTCGCCATTGTTGCAACAAACAGCTGCCGCAACACTTGTACACCAGCCCATGCCAACGCCCCAGTTAAACCCACCGCTACAACATTATCCGGATCCGGATCCAAAAGCAACTCGCTCCACCTCAAATTAACTCTCGGAACTTCATCTCCTCCTCCTCCCTCTTTTCTCAAATCTTCTTTACCATCGCCATTACCATTCGAATCTTCAGAAGATGATACCTTAAATCCTCTACTGTTTTTTCTCCTTGATTTGAGTTGCAAATATGAGAAATCGTTAGGTAGAAATTGGAAGACAGATCGACGGACTGTTTCTAGTTTTCGATTTGGATTCATGAATGGAATCGATGAAATCTGATGGGATTTGAGCCCTAGCATGTTTAGAGTGAAATGGGGATTAACCATAAAATCAGCTAATTAGGTTTTTTATTAACTGTAATGTAGCATAATTTCAATTGATGTCCTTTTGGTTTAATTTTTAACAATGGCATCCCTAATTTTGTAGAACTATTGCATTTTTCCCATATTAAACACATGAAAAACTTTGACAGAATTGGGTAAACTTTTATAGGAATCTTGTTCTTGATAACAATGTAATGTATCTTACATCTAATGACTTTCTCTGGTTCCAAAATCTACAAGAACTATACTTCATCCATTTTGCAATTCTAATGAAGAATCAAAGTATGATTTCTACAACTAGTAACAAATCCAATAAAACCTGTTCTGGGAATTGTGAAACTGATACTTCACAATTTATGTAGGGACTCCATGTCCATGTAACCTCCCGGAATCACAGATTTCAATTTCTCCAAAAAAGCATTATCATCACCATTTGAGAAAGTTGGTGGTGATACAGTGGCCATAAGAACAAAATTATCTTCTTTATCAACGTCTGTTTCATATACCTTGTGAAAAGCATCCTTGAGTTCTGCTATCAATGTCTCATAGAACTCTTCATCCAGAGGAACCACATTCATGATAAAAACACCATGATCATTAAGAAGCAATCTCGCAGCATCAAAAACAGATTTCTTAACAAATTCTTGAGGTGGAGCACAACTGCCATTTTGAAACTCGCTTGAATCCAAATCAACCATAACTACGTCAAATTTAGCATTCAACCCATCAATTTTAACCTCTGAATCTGAATCATCTGTTTCCTCTTCTTTTGTTGCAAAGTTTTGAATCACATCTATTGCATCTCCAGCAATTAGTTGAATAGAATTGTCATTGTTCAACCCGAAATACTGCTTTGCAGCAATCAACACAGCATCATCAACCTCCACTCCAACAACTTCAAACCCTAGTTGAGTGTTCAAGAAAGTTAACAAAGCACCACCACCAACCCCTAAACACAAAGCTCTTGGAGTAATCCCCTGTTGAATTCGCTCATTCAGATGTGAAGCAATCAAGAAAATACCAGAAACCATAGGAATCAAGTATGGGTGAACCAAAACCCTTGTATCAACTTCAAACTTTACGTTCTTCATTTTCCTCAAACTTTCCAAGTCTAACTCTGCATTACTATCGCCATCATCAAGAATGGGAACAAGAGAGACCTGCGATTGAATCAAATTAGGCATTCTTTTAAACCTCAATCTCCTCCGGAGTTCTTTCTTGTTTTCACTATTACTTCCCAATTGAACATCTTCCACAACAAATTCACCAACAAAGGCGCCGAAAAATTTATCTATATTCACACGACACACCAAATCATCTTCATAATTCAAGAATACTGTTTCTGGCGAACCGTTTTGGAAACACACTTTCGGATGCAAAGCCGTTACTAGTGATCGCAATTCTTTTTGGAGTTTCTTTCTATCAACGGTATCAATAGCCGGAGGGCGAACATAAATGCAGGGCTGTGGATTAAGCGCGAGATCATTACCGATAAGGATGAGGCGGGAGAGGTCTTGGAAGTTGAATAGGATCTGAAGTTGTCCGGATTCAGTACAGAACTTCCAATCTGTCTCCCGATGTTCCGGTACAATCATGGCGGCGATTTTTGGGAGCCTATCAACAGCAGCGGCTATCGGAGAATCTAGTACGGCGACGCGGATTCGTGGAGTGTGGAGATGGCAGCGGTGGTTAAGGGTGTTTGCGACTGTGAATGTGAGGAACTGCGATGGCTTTAGGGTTTGGAATTTTGGGTTGCTCGTCATTAGTAGCGTTGATGAGAGAACTCAGTTGCATGAATGAATCAGAGTTCTTGAATTGTTTTGAAGATGAGAGAGTAGACGTTTGATTTGAATTTTATATGCAAATTTTCCATCATCTTACCGGCCAAGGTTCTAAACAGAAAACTAACGGAACTGAATTTTAATAATTATAGTATTATTTTTAGACAAAATTGAAAAAATAGTCCATATGCTATATATTTTTTTGGGGTTTTAGTTTTAAACTCCGATTTTTTTGGATTCGTGGTCCTTTTGAGCTAGTTTCGTTGCGTTTTTTATCCCTCTGAAAAGTGAAATGACGGTAATACCCTTTGGTTATTTATTTTACATTTTTCTTTCATTTCTTTTTAAATCTAATATTAATATATTTATTTTAATAATTAATAAATTAAGAGGGGCCCTCTCTCTCTCTCTCTCTCTCTCTCGTTGTACATCTCCGGCGAGGAAAGAATCCGGCGAACCAAGGTTGTCGTCCATGTTTCAGTTTCTCTCCTTCCTCCCTCATTCTTCCCAGTCAATCAACGATTCAAAACATCCCCTCGTTTGTAGTGGTCCTCGATTTTGGCTTCGATGAAGTGAGAGGAAGAAGAACCGGTAAACTAGCGAGCTGTTACAATGTGACATCCCCAATTTCACGGCCAGAAAAGACCGATTTGTTTATGCTTTGTTTTTAAAATCAGAGTAATCTTTTATAGAAAACAGATGCGGAATTTGTTCCCAAAACAAAATATGATAAGAATTTATCAAAGCATTTCTTTAAAGAAATGTATTTTCATTATATAACAAAATCTCGGGATGTCATGTTCAATACAGACCAAAAGCATAAACGGATCAAAATAGACCTTACAACAATTATTTATAACTACTGGCCTATAATCCATTATCTCTCGTCGTGTCAACCAACTTATGCCCTTGCGCCACTACCTGTAATACAAAGAAACTGAGTGGGTCAGGCTTAGGAGCCTGGTGAGCATATAGGGTTTTCAACCCACAATAATATAATTATTATATTTAATCATCAAACAATCAACCCAATTACCCATCCCCATTATCTTCTTTATTTCTTAAGGTTTTACCCTAAGAATCAACTATCCTTCATTCATTCATTCCTAAGGATTGACCTAAGGAATTGGCACAAAATCCATTGTTACATAAGGCGCATCTACCAACTTTATCCTTTAAGCGCCTCTGCCAGGATTACGACATTCACTATTAGGCACCACTGCCTGGATTACGGCATACACTATTAGGCGCATCTGCCAACATTACGACATACACTATTAGGCGCATCTGCCAACATTATCCTTTAAGCGCATCTGCCAGGATTATCCTATAAGCGCATCTGCTAGTATTATGACATTTACTATTTAGCGCATATGCTAAGATTATCTATAACATCTTTCATACCACATCACTTATCTACCCATGTTTTACCCGACATATTCGTAGATATAAATTACATATATGGTTTAGTTCATTTAAAAACCTGTATAAAACATTCATTCCAACAACCATCTCAAGTAAACAAACAACGTATAAACACATAGCACGTATTTCATAGCAAATACTTCATATCTATGCGGTAGAAGAAAGTAACTACACACTCACACAAAACATATACTTAATACCTCCAAACAATACTTGTATTAAAATCGTATTTTGAAAGGGACTATACACTCACACATATAAACAACAATATATATAAACACATATCACGTATTTCATAGCAAATACTTAATATTTATGTGTTAGAAGAAAATAACCACACACTCACTTGATCAGAAGATGATCGGGCAGCACTACGGCTCTAAGAGTAGTATTTCTTCGGTGAAACTAGAAGATCTTCACACACCGGGCTTCTCGCGGGCAGAGCTTCGGCTCGGAAACTCTTTTCTTCTCGGGATCTTCGGGCTCCGGGACTTGCTTCGGGTCTCGGGATGATAACGGGGCTTCGGGGGGTTAAAATAGGGCTTAGAGAGGGTATCGGGAGTGGGAGAGAAGAGATAGAGCAACCAAAATCGACTGACCCTCGATTTCTATTTATAGGGTGAATTTTCTGAGTTCACCTCGTGAGTTTCTAATATTCACCTCGTGAACTGGCTCACCTCGTGAGCTCGATACGTCATTGCGTTCGTCACGGCCACGTGCCCTGGAAGACGTCCATCATCTGTTCACCTCGTGAGTCACTAATGCTCACCTCGTGAACTGACTCACCTCGTGAGCCACATATGCTCACCTCGTGAGCTCTGACACAGCCTTGGGGTTCACGCCCCGAACTTCAGAAATTCATAACTTTCGCATACGAGCTCCGTTTTCGACGTTCTTTATATCCACGCGTAGGTGAGATTATGCTCTACAACTCTCGTTTAGACTTCGTCGGCTAATTTTGACTTTATTTTTAATATATTTTATTATATTATTTTTAGTAGGCCGGGACAGGAAAACTCCGTTAGAAATCCATAACTTCTTCGTCTGACGTCCGTTTTCGTCTGTCTTTTTACCGTTGGACTAATATCAACGAGATATTTAATTCTCGTTTAGATTGTTTCGGCTAAATCTCGCTCGATCTCATATTCGAACTTCGGGTTGTACACTGCTAAGCCGAAACTTCGAAAAATCATAACTTCCTCATACGAAGTCAGATTTGGGCGTTCTTTTCACGCACGCTCTCGGTTTAACATATTCTACGACTTTCGTTTAGATCGCTAAGGCCAAATATCGCTCTAACGTAAATTCACTATTTATGTCGCGCTGTGTCATACCGGTTTTGTCGCGAAACTTCGATATGTCATAACTTCTTAGTTATAACTCGGATTTCGGCGTTCTTTATATTTTCGGAAACCTTGAGACATATACTACAACTTGGTTAAGATTAATCCTTCTAAATAATCTTCCATCAAAAGTCATTTTTGATGCTTATCGTCTCTAAATTGACTAGCCCGGATCTACGGGCGTTACATACAACTCCCCAGCCATCCTCACTTGGTTCTCTGTCACCTCTAGCACCTCCTCTCTTCGCCTACTGTTGGTGATTTGAAGCCACATCTCCGACGAGTGAGCTATCAGCCGAGAAGGAGCTCATCGGAAAAACCGGTTGCTCTTCCCTCTTCCACCATTATAGCCGCCTTCGCCTTTCCCCCTTTGTGACTGCTTAACTACTGCAAAACCACACTCCACCATCAGAGCTTCCTGATCGCAGCCTTTCATTCGTGATTTCAGCTTCTCCGAACAGACGAAGACGGAGACCTGTTCCCTTAGCTATCAACCGGAGATGATGCAAGTTAAAGCCTCAGAGGGTCGCCGGAGATCGACCACTCTGTCCCTCCTCGCGATTTGAATGACCACCATCGGAACTTCTCATCGCTTCCGATTCGTTCGTTCCTCTAAATCCTCAAACAGATGAATGACCCCCTTTCACATGTGCGTTTTTTTATGTTGAGAGAGAGAGAGAGATGTGGGCCCAAATTAATTATTTATTTCCTTTTTCATTTAAATTAAATAGAAAAAACATTTAAAAAAATATATCAGAAGGGCATTACAGTAATTTCAATTTTACGAGGGACCAAATTTACATACAAACATGGCCAAAGGGACCACGAAGCCAAAAAAGTCGGGGTTTGGACTAAAACCCCAAAAAAATGCATACCACAGGGACCATTTTTGCAATTTTGTCTTATTTTTATTTAATTTTAATTATATAATCTAATATAAATTATTAATAATGGTATTTTTATGAGATTGTTTCTTTCCTTGAAATGCTTTCTCAAAACTGATAGCTAATAACCAATTTGATTAAGAATATATAGAATTAATACATGTAATACAATTATAAACCATGGAGATGTTGAAGAATTCACTATAACTCATCCACAATAATGATGTGGTATTAGAAACGTTCATACAAGGATATGTGAGAATGATAAGCAAGATGGTTTTAACTTGATATAAATTATACGCATAGTTTTTTTATTGGGTAAAAAATATATAAAACCTACAAAGATTCAAGATTGTTAGATGCATTTTTATGCATTATTTAGGATATTTCTCCTTTTTTTTCATAGCATTTCATACACACATCATGCATTTCATTACTTTATGGAATTTTGTACATATCTGGTGGAAATGTGGAATAATCTAATGTTTTGCTTTGTAGGACATATATTTGGGAACACTTCAAGATGCATTGGGCCCATCATTTTTAGGAGCCAGAAGGTAGAAACTGAAAAAGTTGGAAACCCGTTTTACATAATCGTGAGGTTTTGCATTTAAAATTTACATGAATGTACTGAAGAAGGATTCGGTGTGGATTTAGCAATTACATGACCGTGTAAACCCATGAATAAAATTTTACACGACTGTATGGGTCAATTTGTTGATGGTTATAAGCATTTCTTATGCACGGTTAATAATGAAAAAAAAAATCCAAGGAGGTTCAAGAGAGAAATACAAAAAGAATGGGAGAAGTTTCAAAGGAATTTAAGTGATTAACATTCAAAACAATCTTTAATTATCGTTTGTAAGTGACTAATTAGTAATTTAATTTTCTATTTTAATTTTGTAACCAGCACTTAGCAAACATGACCAGCTAAATCGTTAACTTTTCGACTCTGGGTTTTTAATGTCTTGATCGTGTTTGTTTCTTATATTTGTATTGGATTCATGTTTGGAATTAACAATATATGTTTGTTTTACTCAAAAATCGCATTGATCAACAGGGACGAAGTTTATGTAGGGCCAGGAGGGGCTGTGCCCCTGTTTTTTTTCATAACTAACCCTTAAGTATTAAATTTTTTACACATTAAGCCTAAAACTAGAAATTTTGACTTTGGCCCCCCCCCCCCTATTCCTCAATTTTTATACATATTTTATTTTTGGCCCCCCAAATCAACACTTCAAGCTCCGTCACTGTTGATCAAATTCACTACTTTGAATTATGAATAATTCAGCTATGTTTTTGTGTTTCTAGACTTTGTACTTGTTTTAGGAGCCAATTTAACTATCAAGAGTCGGAAAGGGAATGCTTTTCTATAATCATACATCACATGTTTATGAAACATTTAAGCTTACGAAATGCAACAACATCAACAACATACCATATGATCGAATCTCATTAGAATAGGGTCGGGGATATAGATTTCGAGAGTCATATCCCTATTAGGGGTAGAGAGATTGTGTCACATATAAGCCATGTGACATGTCCAAATTATAATTTATAAATAAGACAAACAAAGTGAAAATAAATCAAAGTGAGTACTAATGATAATCAAAATGGTAAAATATAGCATATGAATCTGGGAGCATGGATAGTTCATAATACAACAAACGAAACCAATAAAAATTTGTGCTTAGGAAAAGGTAAAATGTTATTGAGAATCTTTTGATGTGTAAAGCAAATTATTATTTACTCAAAGTTAATTAATAACATTAGATTTAACTACCGAGGTCGTTTTGGCTACACTCTAATGAAAACAAGATGTGTTAGAGCTTGTGAACACATCGCAATACCAATTTAAATACATAACTTGGAGTCCTTTACACTGTGTGAGGACTGTGGTTGGGGCGAGACACATTCTTCAACATGGAATATGTTCGAAGTTGTATATTTTTTTTAAAATTGTGTATCAATTTATTTCTTTTAATAGATCTATTTAATAAATATCTTTCGTAATGGTCTATTTGAAAATAAGTTTTTTTTATGCTTTAAACAATGCAGAAGGGTCCCAAAGTAAAAAATTTACCAAAAAAAAAAATTAAATATAATTTCCAAAATAGCAAATTGGATTGAAAATGCTAGTGAGGTGCACATGGTTAGACATTATATATAAATACAAATATGTAACAACTTAAAAGGATTAACAATAAGTACTTTTTATAAAGATTTTTAAATACATTGTTTCTATAGTATATCCAAATACATAATTTCCATAAATATTTCCAAATACCATATAATGTTCTGAGTATCTCTAATACATATCTTTCTTAATAATACATATCTCTAATACATATCTTTCTTAATAACTCCATATATGAAGTTTCAAAGGGTTGTCAATACATAAAGCATTGCATTAGTTTAGAATATACACTTTAAGTGAAGAAATATCAACATCTAATATCAGTGCCGGATATAAGGGTGGGCAATAGGGACATTTGCAGAGGGCCCATATATTTTAGGGGCCCAATTTTTTTTTTTTACTTTATATTATGTGTAATTAAAATTGCAAGCCCAAATGCTTAGCTCCAACAGTCCCTGAAGCGTGCAGCAGTCCAGAGATAGACAAAATTCTGCCGACTTGTCGAGATTTTGTGATTTCCGACTTTCTGTGAGCGTGAGGTTGTGAAACGTGAGAAGGGCAGTCAATCATTCATCATTCAGGGACATCCGATTACTCCACAGCGTGCAGGACATTCACATTTCATATTTTTATTCAGGGATATTCATAATCATTCAGATTTCAGAAAGCAGAAGGTGAGAACTGAGAAGGGCAGCAGCGGTATTATTCCACAATTTTCTTGTTTTATTTTGTTCCAGACTTCCATCCAATCATAAATCATTCATCATTCATCATTCAATCATAAGTTATTCAGACTTCAGTTATGTTTAATTGTTTGTTTTATTTTTGAGATATTGAATGTTGAACCACAGTATCACATGATCATATTAGATAATTAGATTACTTAGCAGAATTACTCATCAGAAATTGAATTACAATTACATTGTAAATTGTTCCATTGAAATTGAATCAGAATGTGAATGTCATCATATTATAGTTAGTGAATGATGAAATCAAACATCATAAAAAAAAACAGTTTATGTAATTTAATTCGTTACACGTTAATGCCTAAGGACCTTTTTTTTCCACCTCGTCCCGGGCATTTGAATCCTCAGGACCGGCCCTGTCTAATATCATAATGTATGTGAATGCAATACATGTCATGTTTTAATTGGTTTCTCAATTTCTATTTCCATTCTATTAATTCCTTGAAAACTAGTTTGGGTTCTGGGAAGACCTTCCTCACACAGCCCAAACAAGGAGATGTTTGGGCTACTTAAGATATGTGCTATTTCATGGGCTATCATCCGATCTATATATATGTTCACATATCTTAGGGATACATGTTGGGGTGGCTACCATAATTTATAGTAGCTACTTACTCTTCCATGAGGCTAGTCAAGTGACAAGTATAACATGGGATACCAATGGTAGCTACCCAAACACATTACACATATTCATGTATCCCCAAATTCCTAAAAGTATCTTTCGGTTTGTCTATTTTCAAATGGAGATTAGCTAAAAAGACACCCCATTTTTAACTTCTCAATGTTTTCCACTCATGTTCCCTGTATGAACACATATAGCACAATAGCACACATGGTTTACCAATGTTACTCAAATATCTGTAAATACAAAAAATGAATCAAATGCATACATATAATTATACAAGTGTCTTTAAATGTTATACATGATTCGAAAATATACATATGATTTACTCAACTATCTATAAATACTATGCATCATTAAAATATACATATAATTACCACATATTTTTAAATGTTATACAAATACAATTACCCACGTATAAGTTTCCAATATGTACGTATAGTACTAGTGTACTACAATAATAGCATGTATTCCAATTCAATACAATCAGCTAAGTAGAGCATCCACTCCAAGAATCGTTAGAGTGGTCCAACTTTTTGTAAATTTAAAGGAAAGGAGTACATTCAAAATGTAACGGATTTTTAACTTCAAAATAATAATATATTATGTTATTAATTTTTTATATGACAATATTGCTTATTACAAAATGAGACCCACGTTAAATAAGTTTTGTCAAAAAAAATGCTAAAAGTTTTATTTTTGTTTTTATAAAAATGAGACAAACACTTAATATATTGTTAGTTATATAAAAATATTTTATTTTTGGTTTTATAATTTCAATTGCTATCCTTCTCGTTTGATATTTTAACAAAGTTAGTCCCTTAATTTGTAGATTTATTGTATCTTGTCCTTAACAATTTTCAATTTTCAATTTCAAGGTTTCAATTTTGGATGTCTATAAGCACAACGATAGAATTGGGACACAATTGTTATCGGAATCTTGTTCTTGATTACAATCTATCTTACCTTCAATGACTTCTCTGGTTCCCATTAATTCTGTAACAACTATACAATTCAATCATATGTCGCAAAATTCTTCATCTATTCTGCTATTGTGATGAAAAATCAAAGTATGATTTCTGAAACTAGTAACAAAATTGAATAACCTGTTCTGAGAATTATATTGGAAGATAGATGGAAGTTGATGAACCGATACTTCACAATTCAACTACGGACTCTAAAAGACCTTCAGGAATCTCATACATCAACTTCTCCAAGAACGCAGCAGCATCCTCGTCCATGGAGGAAGTTGGTTCTGATACAGTGGCCACAAGAACAACATTATCTTCATCCTCAACATCTATCTCATGTACACTGTGAAAAGCATCCTTAAGTTCTTGAACCAATATCTTATAGAACAGGTCATTCACAGGAACCACATTGATGATACAGACACCATGATCATCATCAAGAAGTAATCTAACAGCCTGAATCACAGATTTCTTAACAAATTCTAGTGGTGGAGCACGTATGCCATATCGAGGCTCATTTGAATCCAAATCAACCATAACTACATCAAATTTAGCATCCAAACCATCAATTTTAACCTCTGAATCCGAATCATCTGTTGCCCCCTTTTTTTGTTGCATCGCAGAGTTTTGAATCAGTTCTATAGCATCTCCAACAATTAGCTGAATAGAATTTCCATTGTTGAATCCGAAAAACTGCTTTGCAGCACTCAAAACAGCCTCGTCGATCTCCACTCCAACAACTTCAAACCCCATTTGAGTGTTCAAGAAAGTTAACAAAGCACCACCACCAACCCCTAAACACAAAGCTCTTGGAGGAAACCCTTGTCTAATTCGCTTATTGAGATGTGAACCAATATAGAAAAGACCAGAAATCATAGGAGCCAAGTATGCGTGAACGAGAATTGTTGTATCGATTTGAAACTTTACGTTCTTCATTTTCTTCAGATTTTCCAAGTTTATCACGTCAGCAACAACCTTGCCATCATCAGCCATAACAGGATAAAGATGGACCTGTGATTGTATCAAACTAGGCATTCTTTTAAACCTCAAATTCCTCCGGAGTTTTTTATCAACGCTATCATCATGAACTTCCATTAACACATCTTCAACAACAAATTCACCAACAACAGGGCCTATAAATGTAGCTACAGTCACCCGATACAACAGATCATCTTCATATGTCAAGAATCGGATTTTCGGCAAACCGTTTTGAAAACACACTTTGGGATGCAGAGACATCACTAGTGATTGCAATTCGTCTTCTAGTTTTTTTCTGTCAACATCAACGGTATCAGTATCCGGTGGCCGAGTATAAATGCAAGGATGTGGATTAGGCGGGAGATCATTGCCGATTAGGATGAGACGGGAGATGTTAGGGTAATCTAATAAGAGCTGACGAAGACCAGAATTAGCACAGAAGGTCCAGTCTGTTTCCCTCTGGTCCGGTACAATCATGGCGGCGATTTTTGGGAGGTCATCGGCAGCGACGGCTACCGGAGAATCTAGTACGACGACGCGGATCCTTGGAGTGCGGAGGTAGCAGCGGTGGTTAACGGGGTTTGGGGTTGTGCATTTGACGATCCGCGATGGCGTTAGGGTTTCGAACATTGGGTCGATCGACATTACTTGCGTTGATGAAAAGATTGAAAGTTAGTTGCTGGAGTCGGAGTTGTTCACAACTGTTTTGAAGAGGAGCACAGTATCCGTTTGATTTGAAATTTATTACCGTCGCCCTTTCGGCTCTCGAGAAGGGATTGAATTTTTACAATTATTATTTTTGTTTAAATTTAATCTTAATATAAATTATTGATAATGGTCTTTTGTGAATATGTTTTTTCGAGTTGAGCAGAAAAAATATTGAAAGAGTTCCGAGTAGAACATTTGATATATCAAAAGAATGAGTTATTTTACAAAACTACTTCGTGAAAAAATATTGAAAGAGTTCTATGATTTATTTTCCAACAAAAAATAATAATGTGAGCTATTCATGGAATTCCGTAGGAAAAATAGTAGAATTATAAATCCATGTACGTAACTTTGCTTAAACAACCTCATTAACCTTCGATTTTGAGCCTCGGTTTTCTATTATTGACGAACGGATGTTAAGTGTCGAAGTTAACTACCAGGGGGTTTTGTTTTAAATCCATTATAGCACATTACATTACAGAGGGTGTGTGCGTGTATCAATTGATGATGTGGATTTTGAAGAAAAAAAATTACCCGACTTAATAAAGTACCTTATTAGCTTGATCAAGGGCTTTATTACAAATCTTTATTACTTTGTCAGTTATCAAATTTTGGCAAGATGTTTGAAGTTATTGATATGTGATATAGATTTCAAACAATACATAGTTAATAGACATCGTAATTGTTGTCATATATGTATGTACATTTAGGGATATTCGTTTGGATGGAGGTGATTTGATCCGATCAAATCAAGTGAATCCAAATTGATTTTGGTTTTTAAATCATTGATTTGAATAGTACAAACTAAATTCAAATCCAATATGATTCAACCAAATTACAATTCGGTTGGATCGGTTTTATAGTTCGGTTTTCAAAAACAGAAACATTTTAAAACAACATATAAATAGAATATTAGTCAACTTTATATAATATACAAAAACAAATTATTTAGTTGTGGTTTAAAACTTATAAACAATTATTAAAAAAAATATATTATAGTTTAATATTTTATATATAAAACTTTTGAGAGAAAATGCATATTAAGGTTTTTTATTAGATGAACTTTAAATATAGTTAGAAAACATAAAATACTAAATTAATAAATAATTATAGATATATATTGAAAATAAACAAATAGTAAATTGTTATTTGGTTTTAATGGATTATTCGGTTCTTCTTTATAAACAAAAACCAATCCAAAATAATAATTCGGTTTTGTTGAAAACCAATCAAAAAATACAAATATTCGAACCAGTTTATCCAGTTAGACAATGCGGTTCTATCCAAATAGTGAACAATCCTATATACATTGTGTAACATCCATAAAATTCAAGCTAATTTAAAACTTTTTCAGACATTCAAAAACCATTATTTATTACAAATGTTTTCAAAATAGTTTCATATCAGAGTATCCCAGAAATTAAATCATAAAAATGCTAGGAGGTGCACGATCATGCCTTCGCCTTCCCGCGATCATCCAAAGTACCCGAAACAAAATCCAAAACTGTAAGCCCGAAGCTTAGTGAGTTCCCCCAAAATACCAACGTCATACAACATAACCATATCATAGCAAATAAACAGTATGCATATAGAGTCTACAGATCACTGGATTGCCCTCACCGGGCCTGCAGTCTATCTGACCCACTCTCAGAACCTTCAGCATGTCTGGTCCGCCCACCCGGGCCTTCAGCCTGTCTAGACCGTTCTTCGGGCCTTCGGCCTGACTGATATGCCCTACCAGGCCTGCAGTCTATCCGGGCCGCCCTAGGTATGTTGGCCTACAGCACAAAGCAGGTCCGCCTCAACCCACCCCCAAACATAATCAACACATAGATAATAATGCTAGCATATACAAATAGTCAGACCGATCTAACAGATCACTAATCATAGCATCATCCTATAAACCAGGATACCGACCTAACAGGTCACTAAACATAGCATCATCCTATATACCAGGATACCGACCTAACAGGTCACTAAGCATATCATCATGCAATAACCAGGATAACAATCCAAAGAGAAGGGTCGGCATTAGTGCCTTCGACCCTGTTAGTATAGTGAGGACAACTCACCTCACAATGTCGATAGGAAATGAAATATCAAACTCCCGAAACACGGCTCCAAACACCAACACCTACAACCACCAATGATCCACTTCCATAAATACCCAATTTACCACAATACCCCCAGAAGTCAAACTGGTCAACCCTTGTTCAAATTCAAAGTCAACGGTCAAGGTCAAAAATCCATGCTGGCCCATGCAGTGTCCAAAATGTCGGGAAAACCCTAACCAACTCGTCGAGTTAATTCACTAACTCGTCGAGTTCATGCAGAATCCAGAAAACGGGAAAACTTCATCCAACTTGTCGAGTTGACTATGCAACTCGTCGAGTTCCTTCAACCATTCCTCATCCAGCTCATTTCAGTCAAGTTCATGGCTTCAAACTCCATATTTGGCTTCCTGTGGTGAAGTTTGTAACGCCCGTAGATCCGAGCTAGTCAATTTAGATACAATGAGCATCAAAAAATGAGTTTTTGATGGAAGATTATTTAGAATGAGTAATCTTAACCAAGTGGTAGTATATGTTACAAGGGTTTCGTACATATAAAGAACGCTGAAATCTGAGTTATAACAAAGAAGTTATGACCCGTCGAAGTTTTACGGCAAAACCGGCACGACACTGGGAGACATAAATAGTGAATTTACGATAGAGGAGTTTTTAGCCTTAGTAATCTAAATGAAAGTTGTAGTATACGTTAAACCGAGAACATACAAAAAAAGAACGCCCAAATATGACTTCGTATGAGGAAGTTATGAATTTTCTAAGATTTGGCATAGCAGTGCATGGTCCGAAACTCGAATTTTAGTTCGAGCGGTTTTTGGCCTATGTGACCTAAATGAGAGTTGAATATCTCATTAATAGGAACTCAACGGTAAAAAGACATACGAAAACGGAGTCCATATGTAGAAGTTACAAATTTTACGCGGACATTTAACAGTATAATCTCCTCATACTGTTAAATTTAAGATCGGTCGAGAACTAGCCAACGGAGTCAAAAGTAAAGTTGTATATCTTATTTTTACCTACGTGTGGATATAAAGAACGTCGAAAACGGAGCTCGTATGCGAAAGTTACGGGGTTTAGAAGTTGGCAGGGTGCTGCTGCAAAAGGGATGACGTGGCACAATCTTGGTCATTGCTTTCTCCCCAAGGCTTGCCACTAGATGGTGATATGTGGCACCAACTTCAGCCATACTTCACCCTATAAATACAACCCCTTCCACCCTCATTTTCTTCACACCTTTCCCATTCTTTCTTCTCTCTACACTCTCTCTAAACCTCCCAAAAAAAACTCCCCTGGCGCTAGAAGAAAGCCCCGGAGCGCTTGACGGCTCCGAGAAGAAAAGCTTTCGGCTCAGAAGTCCTCCCCCTGCAGAGCCCGGCTTCTAGCCAAACCCCCTCGTAGGTAAGATACGCTACCTAATTTTTAATATAGCTTTTATTTAAATATAGTAACGTTATTAGGACCTTATAATAATTATTTGAGCTATTATTACGAGTTATATAAGTGTCGTTACAATATCTTTTTAACTACTCGCGGTACGGGGAATCTGGTTTAAAGGGTCGCGTAGGGTTGTTGGATTTCAGAAGTGCTATATGCCAAAATGGTCATGCCCTCCGGTGTTTTATGTCTGGCCCCTGTCTGTACATAGTGGTTGGAAAATATTGTTTAAACGCTTATATAATAATAATAATGCTAACACTAATAATTAGTCATGGTAAATATTAGACTAAAATTTAGCGATAATAATGCTAGGTTTCGTCGAAGGAAAATAGAATCGTTAAAAGTGAAGCGTTGCCCGAGTTTGGAATCATCACTTTAACAAGTGAGTGCATAGTTACTTTCATCTTACACATAGATATGAAGTATTTTATATAAATTACGTGCTATGTGTGCAAATAACCTGTATACTTGCTATCTATGCTGGATGAACGATTTTAGACATGTTTTAAATGATTTAAACTATATACGTATTTTATATCTACAAATATGTTGGGTATAACATGGGTAGATGAAGGATGAGAGATAAAAGATGATATGAGTGAACATTGGCAGCTATGAACTTAGTGCCTATTGAATAAATGTTGGTAGCTATGGACTTAGTACCTAATAGATAAACGTTGGTAGCTATGGACTTAGTACCTATTATATAAACATTGGTAGCTATGGATTTAGTACCCGATGAATGAACTTTAGCAACTATGGATTTAGTGCTTTACAAATGAGCATTGGCAGCTATGGACTTAGTGTCTGTCTTATAAACCCTGGAAGCAAGGGACTTCGGAATGAACGAATACAGGATAGATGACTCTTAGGGTAGACCCTTAAGAGTGAGGAAGATAATGGGGATGGATAATTGGGTTGATTGTTTGTTGTTTAAACATAATAATTATATTATTGTGGGTTGAAAACCCTATGTACTCACCAGGTTTCCCAACCTGACTCACTCAAGCTTATTTGTATCACAGGTGTCGATACGAAGCTATTTTACACTGAGAGATTTAAAAGAGATGTAGATCACTAGTGTAAATAAATGTAAGTTCTGTTTATGCTTATGTTTCTGTATTGACGATGACATCCCAATGTTTTGATACATTTCTTTGGAAATGCTTTGATAACCTATTTATCATGTTTTCTGGGAAACAAATTCCGCAACATTTTTATTAAAAAAAGTACTCTGATTTTATAAAGCATAAACAAAATCGGTCTAATGCTTTGATAACCTATTTATCATGTTTTCTGGGAAACAAATTCCGCAACATTTTTATTAAAAAAAGTACTCTGATTTTATAAAGCATAAACAAAATCGGTCTTTTCTGGCCGTGAAAATGGGGATGTCACAAAGTTACCACATAAAGTTGCAAGCTTTACGTGCATGCAAGGCCTTAAATTCCAAAACCAAGCTAAGGAAGAGGTTTAAGCCAAAGAGAAGGGCCAAAGCTTGATAAATTTGATAACTTTATGACTATGAGGGCTTAGAGGAGTCCAGATCTAAAGTTACAACTTCAGATCATGCTCAATACCAGAAATGACCCACAAATATGCTAGAAATGGCCTTAAACCCTTGAATGAGGAGATCTAACACTAGAATGATCAAAGTGTGACATCCCCATTTTCACGGCTAGAAAAGACCGATTTTGTTTATGCTTTATAAAAATCAGAGTACCTCTTTTAATAAAAATGTTGCGGAATTTGTTCCCTGAAAAACATGATAAATACGTTATCAAAGCATTTCCGAAGAAATGTATTTTTATTCATTTAAAAACACTGGGATGTCATCGTCAATACAAAAATATAAGCATAAACAGAACTTACATTCATTATCACTAGTGATTTATATCTCCTTAATCTCTCAGTGTAATGTAACTTCATATCGACACCTGTGATTTAAATAAACTGAGTGGGTCAGGTTGGGAAACCTGGTGAATACATAGGGTTTTCAACCCACAATAATATAATTATTATGTTTAAACATCAAACAATCAACCCAATTACCCATCCCCATTATCTTCTTTACTCTTAAGGATCTACCCTAAGAATAATCTATTCCTCGTTCATTCATTCCTAAGGATTATCCTAAGGAATCGGCACGAAGTCCATCGTTGTCATGGTTTACTCAATAGGCACTAAGTCTCATAGTCGCCAGGGTTATTCTCTTTTATCGACAGTAACGATTCCGAGACTCCTCTCACAACACATGTCAAGGGGTTTAGGCACTACGTTGCATAGTCGTCAGGGTTAATCTCGTCTATCGACAGTGTCGTTTCTGAGACTCCTCTCACAACACATGTCAAGGGGTTTTTTTATAGTACAACTGGTGAGCACACAGTTCAAAACACCTACATGTTGCGAGCCTGCTAGTGTCCACTGGACTGTCTAGAATAGTCCGTGGTTGTCATCCATACTCTGCTGAATGACGGGGCCAACACATGGGTAAAAGGCTTCTCTCATGGTTTACCTCTCACCCTTATCTCACGGTCTATATCACCTCTCATTTCATCATCCAACTCATATTTCATCTACCCATGTTTTACCCAACATATTTTGTAGATATAAAATACATATACAGTTTAGATCTGGATAAATAGTTTAGATCTGTAAAGAAAATACATATACGGTTCAGATCTGAAGAAAAAGGTCTAGATCTGAAAAACAAAGTCTAAATCTTTCATCATACTTTCAAAGCATAAAATACATATACAGTCTAGATCTGAAGAAAATGTCAGATCTGGAAAGATAGAAGCTTAGATCTTTCATCCAGTACAGATCTCAAGTATAAATCATCCATATATCAGGTTTAGATCTGAAAAGTTCAGATCTGCAGTGAGAAAGTCCAAATCTGAAGGAAAAAGTTCAGATCTGAAAGAAAAGGGTTAGATCTGACAAAAATACATATACCATTTAGATCTGAAGAAAAGTCTTAGATCAAAAAAAAAAAGTTTAGATCCGAAGGAAAATCTAGATCTGAAGGAGAAAGTTCAGATCTGGAAGAAAATGTTTAGATCTAAAGGAAGAAGTTCAGATTTGAAAAGAAAGAGGTTTAGATCTTTCATCCAGCAAAAATCTAAGGTAAACAGACAGCGTATATTTAGACACATAGCACATAACTTATATAAAATTATTCATATCTATGTGTAAGATGAAAGTGACTATGCACTCACCTGATAAGGAGTGATTCGGACAACACTTCGCTTCTTAAAATAATCTTCTTTGACGAAACCGGGAAGTTTGCTTGAAAACCAGGCTCCGCGCGGGCAGAGTTTCAAACCAAAAAAACTTTTTTTCTTGGAGACTCCGAGCTCTCCGAGGCTTTCTTCAAGTGCTAGGGAAGTTTCCTAGGCTTTTGGGGGGTTTGGGGAGTTAGAAAGAGAGTTTAGAGAGAGAAAGTGAAGGTTGAAGGTGTGAGAAAGAGTGGAAGCCTCACCTCTTATTTATAGGGGCTGGAGGATCACTCACGTCGTGAGTTTCTTGATGCTCACGTCGTGAGCCAGCTGGAGACACCCAGGCACAGTCGGGTGCTGACACGTGGCATCGCACACAGGGTGTAAATCAGCCGATTTTCAAAAATTCATAACTTTCGCATATAAGCTCCGTTTTTGACGTTCTTTATATCCACGCGTAGGTAAAAATAAAATCTACAACTTCCATTTTGACTCCATCAGCTAATTCTCGACCGATCTTAAATTTAACAGTATGAGGAGATTATACTGTTAAATGACCACGTAAAACTCGTAACTTCTTCATACGAACTCCGTTTTCGTCTGTCTTTTTATCGTTGAGTTCATATTAATGAGATCTTCAATTCTCATTTAGGTCGCGTAGGCCAAAAACCGCTCGAACTAAAATTCGAGTTTCGGGCCTTGCACTGCTATGCCAAATCTTAAAAAAATCATAACTTCCTCATACGAAGTCAAATTTGGGCGTTCTTTTTATGGACGCTCTCGGTTTAACGTATACTACAACTTTTGTTTAGATTACTAAGGCTAAAAAGTCCTCCATCATAAATTCACTATTTACGTCTCCCGGTGCCGTGCTGGTTTTGCCGAAAAAAACTTCGACAGGTCATAACTTCTTCGTTATAACTCGGATTTCGGCGTTCTTTATATGTACGAAACCATTGTAATATATGCTACCACTTGGAAAATATTAATCCTTCTAAATAATCTTCCATCAAAAACTCATTTTTGATGTTTATTGTCTCTAAATTGACTAGCCCGGATCTACGGGCGTTACACAAGGTAACAACTTATTACCTTAAAATGGAAGCCAAGAAGGAGTAGGTACTGGATCTACAAGCTTCTCCTTGATCCAAGCTCTTGAGTCTTCAAGTTTCTTTCACTAAAACCACCTTCCAAGCTTTTATATACACAAAAATGAGGAGTAATACACGATTAGGGTTTTCTGAGGTCAAGGGGGGGTAAGAGAGGCAGAGGGTGGCTAATGAGCCTTTAAATAGGGTGAAAAACCCTGGAAATTAGGGTTTCATATTCTAGCTCCAACTTGTCGAGTTGGGTCCTCCAACTCGTCGAGTAGGTCCTAAAGTTCACGCGGACTGACTAATCTCTACACGACGAGTTGGGGCCTCCAACTCGTCGAGTAAGCTTCCTTAATTGCATGAAAATCCCTAAAATCTCATTCCTGGAAATCGGGATGTTACACATTGGCCATCATGATGAGGACATATTGGATTTGATTGCAAAGGAAACCATTCACTTACTAAAATTGATTTCAGACATGATGAAATTGATGTGAGTAGTGAGGAACAAGATGACGAAGTTGATGACAGGTAGTATGAAGATGGTGAGTAAGATGGTTTGTCTAATGATTGCCCAATGGAACATGAAATTGATGTGGAGAAAATAAAAACTAAGGCTAGCCTTTAGGATCCATTCGTGAATGTGTTCTCTGTAAATACTTAAATAGTAATGACAATAGAATTATAGAACAAAAACAGTTTCGTACACATGACCCCACATTAAATTGGAAGCCGATGATACCAATTTGTGGCATGTGTTTTGAAGACATATATTGTTTGGAATATTGTTTGGAAGACAAAAACAGTTTCGTACACATGACCCCACATCAAACATGTTGATAAACTTTTGTCGGACAGAGTACTAGCTTTAGACCCGTTCAGAACCCTCATCAAACAACTCATATGTAGTGGAGGGACGTGAGAAGGTTAACGGTAGTTGTGAATATTTGTTAAATATGAATAACAAACCTTTAATATTCAAAAATCCTATGATCGGTATTATTGTCCACATAAACAACGGAGACATGGTAAACAACTTATCAAATATTGTTCATTATGTGTTGCCACAAGTGGTTACATTAATATGTTGTGTGATATCAATATTGTTCATTATGTGTTGCCACAAGTGGTTACATTAATATGTTGTGTGATATCGATGGTGTTGTGTGTCATCGTGTGGAAATAGATATAGTGGAAGGGGATCAACAATCGGTAACAATCAAGTCCCTAGTACGATGATTTCTCAAACCGGTCAATTTAAGTATGTTCATCAAAAATGGAAATGAGATGATTTGAAACCGTCTCCATTTATGGAGAAGATTAAATTTTGTATGAATTGTTGAGAATAATAATGATAATTCAAGGGATGAATACGATGGAGTCGATGATTATTGTGTGAAAATGAAGAAGTCGGTGTTTATGGAACCATAAATGATTTTTGGTGTAGATCTCCCCTGTTACTATGTCTAGGATCTATTAGTAAAACCAGAGTACCAATACATTATCAACCTACTTTACATGTCTCACCCCGTTAAATGTTCAAAAGAAAACCGGCTTTGAAATGCACTGAAGAAGACTTTCTAATTAAAACAAAACAAATAATCCAAAAACATGTTTTAGTCGTATTGTCTTTCTGAAAACTAAAAATGGCGTGTTATGGTCATCTTGGTAGAATGTATTGAATTTTTCCAAAGTTCGAATAATGAAAGACCGATATGTTACATTATATGTTAGAGTTGATCAAGAATTCAAATATGTTACATGATATGGATTGCATTGTGAATCTAATGATTTTGACTACTATGCTATTTACCTTTATGCTGTCAGCTTTTCTATCATTTATATTGTGAAGTACAAAGCTACTTACAGAAAATGCAACCTTCAAGGCTTCAACTACATGTTTTCAACTCTAAATTCAAGATTGTTAAGGACCAATGAACAACATGGTCTAATATTGTTGATCACAAACCTGTTCTGGGAATTGCATTTGTACAAGAAGAGGCTCTTTGAGATGCCAATAGCATGCTTCACAATTCCACTATGGAGTCCATATAAGCTCCCTGAATCACAGATCTCAACCTCTTCAAGAAAGCATTATCATGGTCATTGGAAGAAGATGGTGATAAAGTGGCCACAAGAACAAAATTATCTTGATTCCCAACATCTATTCCATAAACATTTTGAAAAGCATCCTTAAGTTCTTGAACTAATTTCATATAGATCACCTCATTATGAGGAACCACATTGATGATAAGGACACCATGATCATGAAGAAGTAATCTCACAGCTTGAAAAACAGATTTTTTAACAAATTCTGGTGGTGGAGCACTAATTCCATTTCGAGCCTCACTTGAATCCAAATCAGCCATAACTACATCAAATTTATCATCTAAACCCTCAAAACTAACCTGTGAATCATCTGTGTCACCTTTTGTCGCAAAGTTCTGAATCACCTCTATTGCATCTCCAACAATTAGTTGAATAGATTTCCCATTGTTTAACCCAAAATACTGTTTTGCAGCACTCAAAACAGCTTCATCGGCCTCCACTCCAACAACTTCAAACTCCATTTGAGTGTTCAAGAAACTTAACAAAGCACCACCACCAACCCCTAAACACAAAGCTCTTGGAGTAAACCCTTGCTGAATTCGCTCATTTAGATGTGAAGCAATCAAGAAAAGACCAGAAACCATAGGAGTCAAGTATGGGTGAACCAAAACCGTTGTGTCGACATCAAACTTTGCGTTCTTCATTTTCCTCAAACTTTCCAAGTCTAACTTTGTATTACTCGGGCCATCATCAAGAATGGGGATAAGAGGAACCTGCGATTGAATCAAATTAGGCATTCTTTTAAACCTCAATCTCCTCCGGAGTTTTTTATCGCTATCATTATTACTTTCCATTTCAACATCTTCCACAACAAACTCACCAACGAAGGGGCCTACAAATCTAGCTATAATCACACGATACAACACATCATCTTCATATGTCAAGAATAGGAGATTTGGCAAACCTTTCTGAAAACACACTTTGGGATGCAAAGCCATTACAAGCGGTTGAATTTCGTCTTCTAGTTTCTCTCTATCAACAGTATCAGTAACCGGAGGGCGAATGTAAACGGGGGGTTCTGGATTAGGCGGGAGATCATTACCGATTAGGATGAGACGGGAGAGGCCAGGGATGTTGAATAGAAGCTGAAGATGACCAGATTCAGTACAGAAGTTCCAGTCTGTTTCCCGCTGGTCCGGTACAATCATGGCGGCGACTTTTGGGAGGTCATCGGCAGCTACAGCTACCGGAGAATCGAGTACGGCGACGCGAAGCCTTGGAGTTTGGAGGTAGCAGGGGTGGTTAACGGGATTTGGGACTGTGAATGTGATGAACTGCGATGGCGTTAGGGTTTTGAATATTGGATCGTTCATTACTTGCGTTGATAAGAAGATAGAATGCAGGAATCGGAGTTTTATAAAACTGTTTTGAAGATCACAATACACGTTTGATTTGAAAATTCATATCCAAATATCCCATCATCGTTGGAGTCGAGCGTTCTAGGTGTTTGGGAGTTTTTTTAGAATGATTTAATTTTTTCAAAAGTCAATAATTTAAAAATCCTACCTCCCTCATAAATGAAAATAATTTTGTCACATGTCATTCTCTCATTAACTTGGACACATGTCATTTTTTGGTATTTTTGATTAAATGTTTTTTCCATTTGTCATTTTCTTATTTTTTTTATTTTTTCTTAATTAACACATCATATTTACACCTTAATTAATTATTGCCTTAATTGAAAATAACCAATAAATTACAATATTAGTACTCATATAGTATTTAATATGTTTCCTTTTAAATTCAAATTTTAAATTTTAAATTTCAAATCTAAAATTTCAAATTTAAATAAATTTTTGTTTAAACTTTTATATTTAATTTTTGTTTTACCAAACACGTATAACATACGGGTCTCACACCTAGTATATATATAAACCGACTTTTGGATATAAAATAAACGGGATGATTATCGGTTAAACAATTGACAGAAATTTTTTATTTTTCCAAAAAAACTAAAAAAAAAGTTTGAGAAACAATCCCAAACACGTCCATCTTCATCACTCTTATTAACTTTATTGATTAATTTACGGTTCAATTATATCAAAATTCCTATTAAAAAGTAAAATAGAAAAAGCTATAAGATTTTTTAGGAAAAAAATAAGTTTGGGTTTAATCAAGAAAAAGTTTAATATATGGAATCATTTATGATATTACCCTAATTTTTAGATATAAAATAAAATAAATGATTAATATCATAAAAGACGGTGTATATTGATTTTTTTCGATTCAATAATTTTAATTCGTTTAATGATAATCATCCGGTTTTATATAATTTTTTTTTGGAAAATCCATTAATTTTTTTTAATAAACCTTTAACTTTTTTTTTCCGAAACTCCTCACGTTGACAAACTTTTTATGTTGAACATTTTTTTTTAATTTAGCTCATAATTTCAACTAGTAAACCCCCCCCCCCCCCCCCACACACACACACACACTATGTTGCGGGTTTGAAACAGTTTAGTGTGTCGGGAAATTGTAACATACAAGTTTTATGATTGATGATTTGTTTTTTTGTTAGTTATTGGTTGTTTTCTAATTTTTTTTCTTCTACACACATTGAGGTAAAAAAAAAAGGAAAAAGGCAGATGACTCTGCGAGGAGGGTCGGAAGTTATCAAATGTTTGGGCAAAAAGACAAATAAAGAAAATTTAGTATTTATAATTGATCTTAGAGACTAAAAGTGTCAAAGTTGGCAAAGAAGGGTGACAAAAGTTTGAAACATAATAATTTTACTATTCCTAAGGCCATTGAGAATTAATTACATATATACTTGTTTTTTATTTTGTTAGTGTTTTTGATAATTTTTAAGGAAGTCTCCAATAAAATTCTATTATTTTGTCATAATTTATGGAAAACTCTCAAATTAAGTATTTTGCTTCAAAAAAGACACAATACCGACTAACGTAATCAAATCAACCCATTTTAACATGCTCATGTAACTTGTTGTTTCATGGAGGCTGCGGTGGCCTAGTTATTTTACTATAAAAGTCAAAATCCGACTTCTAATCACCAATATCATCGTTGTTTCAACTTTCCTTCAAATCGCCAGCGTCATCGCTAATCATTAGCAAAAAGATTTATGATTCAACACAATGAAAGCTAGAATCCTAGAAATAACATAATCCTAACTTAATCTCATAACTAATCTAAACATCTATACAAATATATTATGAATCTTATTCAACATTCACAAGTTGTATATATTATGGGTGGGCATTTGGACCAGACCGGATCGGTTTTGCAAAAATTGGTGGACATTAGACCATACCTGTTGAGGCTTACCAGGTCCAAATCTAGGTCTGGTTTTCGGTTTTTGGACGTAGGGGTGAGCATTTGGACCTTACCGATTTTGCAGATTTAAAAAAATGGTTTGAATGGAAAAAATAAACATGCCTTTAAGGAATATAATACGTTAGTATGGAGCAAATTATTTTTAGGATTGAAATGTTTGCAACGGAGAAAACATGAAAACTGGAATTTGATTACATAAAATGTGTCATTTTATGTGTCAAATGTCAGAATATTTTCGGAATATTTAAAAAAACTGTTCAAAACTGGAAAATTAAAGGTAAATCCGCTAATAATATCAATAAAAAATAAAATTAAAGGTCCATTTTAAGCAAAAAAATCATGGTACAAAACGAAAAAACCTAATATATACAATATTTTTTCCATATCATAAAAAGTTGTTTTTTTATAAAATTTTACGACGATCTAAAAAAACTAATCAAATTAAATATAAATTACTATTAAAGGCTTTATTGTTACATTGTTTTTTCTTTTAGTGTGTTTATTCAAAATTAATGATTAACCAATTTGATTTAAATATAAAAAATAATGTAAGTAATACATAACTAGTAACTCGCCAATCATGTGTTGCAACAGATAATTCTTGAGCTTACCTCGATCCTTCAACCTTTAATGACTCCCAGGCTCAACGTGATCCGACAACCACTAATGACTATCGGGCTCACTCGATCCTACAACCACTAATGTTTCTCGCGCTCGCCTCGATCTAACAACCACTAATGACTCTCGGGCTCACTCCGATCTGTCAACCATTGATGACTATCGGGCTCACCCCGATCCATCAACCACTTACCATAGCAGGATAAACTATCATAAGACATAACCATATTTATGAAACTTAACTATCCCTATCAAGCTTTTGGATTGTGAATCGAACCCCCAAACCCCCAATCAAATAAGAACAGACAAGGAGGTCTTCAGCACAATCCTCAACCTGAGTCCCTAACATCCTAGAACCCTAGACATGACAAATGCCTTACAATTTAAGGAAATACCTTCGCACCCTACAACTAAGGCTACCCAGAAGGAATTTATAGCAATATATACAACACAACCAACACAAAACTCTGAAGGTCGCACAAACGTGCAAAATCCCTCAAATTGAGCAGTCTGACAGGAGATCAATCGGCTTAAAGCCCTTTTACTGCGAAATCTCCAATCTCCCCCACTTGGAATTTACGAATCATTAAAACAATGTCAACACGTCATCAAGAGATCCAAATCGACCCAACCAGGATAATACTAACCTAGATTCTAAGAATTAAATTCGAAGTGGAATTAAATAGTCCTTTGAACCATCCAACTCAACCCTAAAACATTCATTAGGCAATAACATGTAGAATGGTCAAGTCAAAAGTTCTGAGTTTATGTACCCCCATTACTATAGTCTACCAAAAAGCTAAGAATGTCTAAATTAAGGTGCATTCACAAACAAAAATCATTATAGAGAATATCTCAAAAGTAAAACTCAATGCATAAGCATAAGATAACATAGTTGGAATCATACCAACAACCATCATAGTTTTCACTCTCAAATCCTACGAAATAAGTTGGTTGGCTCTCCCCTCGACCCTAGGAACCTTATCCCTCCCTTGACGTCCATCTGATATCTGCCAAGCTAAAAGTTAAAGGTTCTGCACTACGCCTGCAACGAGAATGGGACAATTGGCCATGATGTGGCCCACCTGATTGCAATGAAAGCAAAATCGTGTACCCTGCCTGCAGTCTCTGTTATAGTGACCCTTTTGCCATATTTGTGGCATTTAAACGACTGACATACCCCATCATGAAACTTCCCACACTTATCACACCCTGGCCCCCTCTGATCTATTGCTCCTGACCTCGAGATGGTGGATTTGAACCGCTTGGTCGTCGAGTGCAACTGAATTAGGACTGGCCTCTTCACTTTCCTCTGGGTCTCTATCTCAATCTCTCTCATACTAACATTCGACTGCAACTTAGCCAAGTTCTGGTACTGGGTGTTCACCACAAACTTCCTAATCTCGGTGTTGAGCATACTCAAGTAACGGGTCACTTGTACATGTTATGAGGTTGTATACTTAGCATAGAATAAGACCCTCTTGGTGATCTCAGTCACCAACATTGCCGTCTGATTGAACGACAAATACTCCTGAGCTAGCCGCTCCCTCTCCACAAGGGGGCATACTCTGTCCGGAACATCTTTGAGAACTGCTCCCAAGTCATCACGGGTCGTTGTGCAAGAGAAAAGGTTTGAGTCGCAAACTTCCACCAATCCTTCCTCCCAAGTGCAGAAGGTTCAATGCAAATCTGAACTTCAGGTTCTCCAGACATGAAAATGTATAGAAACACTCTTCCACATTAGAGATCCAACTCATTACAATGATTGTGTCCTTGACCCCATCGAACTATAGACTCAAAAATGTATGGAGTCGCCTCTCGGATCGTTACGGCCGCCTCAGTGGTAATCATCCCACGAATCTCCTCATCACTCAGACCCGACCCCTCACGGCCGATGGTGCCCGAACCGAAACCTCTGGTCATCACCATACTGAAAATATACTAGAGTACGTCAAGAAAACATGTCATAGAAATCATAGGTTATACACGCATTTACCAGCTCATCAGTGACCGTGAGACTTTTCTTAAATCACGTACAGATCTTGTGCTTTCGGTAGTATGTGTAACGCCCGTGTTTCAAGGCTAAGCATTGATACGATTACGTAATAGTCTAATTCAACCGTTGTAACCTATTTTAAAGTAATAAAGATTAATTATGTGAATTATGTGTTTTTATGTGATTATATACTTGTTTGTAAATATATAACAAAAATAAGCGTCAAAAATAAAATGTTAGATAAGCGCAATATCGATGAAGAAAGTTGTAGTGGTCATGACAAGGATTCCGGAGATATAAAGAACGCCGAAATCCGAGTTATAACGAAGAAGTTATGATCTGTCGAAGTTTCGCGACAGAACCGGCACGAGACTGCGTGACGTAAATAGTGAATTTATGATAAAGTGCTTTTTAGCCTTAGCGATCTAAACGAAAGTCGTAGTGTTCGTTAAAACGAGAGTGTGCATAAAAAGAACGCCAGAATCTGACTTCGTATGAGGAAGTTATGATTTTTCTAAGTTTCGGCTTAGTAGTATGCAGCCCGGAGTTCGAATATTAGATCGAAAGATTTCAAGCCGACACAACCTAAACGAGAATCGAAGATCTCGTTAATAGTAGCGCAACGGTAAAAAGACAGACGAAGACGGACGTCGGATGAAGAAGTTATGAATTTTTAACAGACTTTTCCTGTCCCGGCCTGTTAAAAATATAACTTTAAAAATAGAGTCAAAATTAGCCAACAGAGTCTAAACGAAAGTTGTAGAGTACGGTCTCACCTACATGTGGATATAAATAACGTCGAAAATGGAGCTTGTATGCGAAAGATACAAGTTTTAGAAGTTGAAGGTGTAATTTGCGAGCTGGGAGCGAGGCTACGCCCAACATAGACCGAGGAACGCCTCGCGTTCGAGTACGCCCTGTGTACGAAGATGGGACGCCCTACGGTCTCGCATTGCTCGGTCCGGAAGAATCCACGATGCACCATATGAAGCTTGACACGTCGACGTACGAACGCGCTGCGTACCCTCGTACGCGCAGCGTTCCGAGGAACGCCCAGCGTACCACCGAAGGTACGCGCAGCGTAGACAGCAGCCTCGGCCTATAAAAGGGGTGCGAGGGCCTGCCGATTTTTCACACATTTTGCCAACTCTTTCTCTCTCTAGCCTCCCTAAACCACCCCAAAGCCTAGGAAACCTCCCTAGCATTAAAAGAAAGCCCCGGATAGCCCGAAGGCTCCGAGAAAAAGAGTTTTTCGGTTTGAAACTCTGCCCGCGCAGAACCCGGTTTTCAAGCAAACTTCTCGGTTTCGTCGAAGGAAATTATCTTAAGAAGCGAAGCGCTGTCCGAATCACCCATTTATCAGGTGAGTGCATAGTTACTTTCATCTTACACATAGATATGAAGTATTTTATATAAATTACGTGCTATGTGTGCATATTATCTGTATACTTGAGATCTATGCTAGATGAAAGATTTAAACTTTATTTTTCAGATCTAAATATTTTTCTTCAGATCTGAACCGTATGTGTAATTTCTTTTTCAGATCTAAACCGTATATGTATTTTATACTTGAGATCTATGCTAGATGAAAGATTTAAACTTTGTTTTTCAGATCTAAACCTTTTTCTTCAGATCTGAACCGTATGTGTAATTTCTTTTTTAGATCTAAACCTTTTTCTTCAGATCTGAACTGTATATGTATTTTATATCTACAAATATGTTGGGTAAAACATGGGTAGATGAAATAGTTGGTGTGTGATGAAAGATGAGTTAGAGGATGAGATAAAAGGTGACATAGATTATGAGATGAGGGTGAGAGGTGAAAAATGAGAAAAACCTTTACCCAAGCGTTGGCCCCGTCATCTAGCAGAGTATGGATGACAACCACGGACTATTCTAGACGGTCCATTGGAACACTAGCAGGCTCGCAACCTGTAGGTGTGTGAACGATCTGTTCATGAGATGTACTCTAAAAACCCATTGACATGTATTGCGGGTGAACTCCCGAAAATAATATTGTCAATAAATGAGAGCTATGAACTTATCACTCGTTGGATGAACCCTGGCAACTATGGATTTAGTGAGTGTTGTATAAACCCTGGCGACGATGGACTTCATGCCTATTCCTTAGGAAAATCCTTAGGAATGAGTGATAAATGATTCTGAGGATAGATCCTTAGGGATTAAAGAAGATAATGGGGATGGGTAATTGGGTTAATTGTTTGATGATAAAACATAATAACTTTATTATTGTGGGTTGAAAATCCCTATGTACTCACCAGGTTTCCCAACCTGACCCACTCAGTTTATTTGTATCACAGGTGTCGATATAAAGCTACTCTACACTGAGAGATTAAGGAGATGTAAATCGCTAGTGTAAATGAATGTAAGTTCTGTTTATGCTTATGTTTCTGTATTGACGTTGACATCCCAAAGTTTTAAAAAGAATAAAATACATTTCTTCGGAAATGCTTTGATAACATGTTTATCATGTTTTTTTTTCTGGGAACAAAATTCCGCAACACTTTTTCTGTAAAAGTATACTTTGATTTTGAAAATGAAGCATAAACAAATCGGTCTTTTATGGCCGTGAAAATGAGGATGTCACAGTTGGTATCACAGCATTAGTTTAAGCGAACTAGGAATTTGTAGGATTTCTTGACTTAAACTTAAAATGTTAACCGATGATTGTGAGATGAGCGTCTACCATATTTTAGACACAAGCACTAGTTTATTTTAGGAAAGATGCCTAAAATGCTTTTATGTGCTAAATGGTTATATAATGACGCTTTACATGTTTTTATTTGATCGGATCTATGGTCTGTTGCCGACCGGATCTGGAAATTTTATGTGTACAGGTTTCTGAACGTTTGATTGCGGTATTAGAACTGGCATGTAACTTTTCGGAGTGATAAGGAGATTTATACGTCTATCATAAATAAATCTTTTCTATCTAAATTCTCGTCACTACACATCGAACGTCTGATTTTGGTGAATAGATCGACATGGTGAGCACTCGAAGGGGATTCGGAAACGGTAACCCGCAACCTGAGCCACAAGTGATTGAGAGAGCACCAGAAGTAGCAGCTGCACTTGAGCCAATCACGATGGCAGGAGTACAGGCAATGGTGCGGATGATGTTGGATCAACAAATGGAAGATACAAGGCATTTACTTCAACAAAGTAAGGACGAACTTACTGTGTCGGTACACCAGGCACCAACTCTTAAGGCGACCATCTGGGTAGCTAAGTCTATTGAATAAATGATCAACTACAGGACTACCAACAAGGTTGAAGTTTGAAAGAAGAGGAAATTCGAGGGGTCATCAAGGTCCAACAAGAGAAAGATGTTCTCAAAGTCTGGAAAAGGAGGAGGTAAAGAAAAATGATGCGGGAAGTGTAAAAATAAACACTCTGGAAGGGATGTGACTTGCTTCAAATGTGGAAAGTCTGGGCATTACGCCGATGAGTGTACATTTACCGGGAAGGTTTTTTTTGGGTGTAACGAATAAGGACATATTTCTAAGAACTGCCCAAGGAAAAATGGAGCCGCAAGAGCAAATGCGCCTCCAAAGTCAAAGGCAAGAGCATCTCAGACAATCCTCGACGAAGCAAGTGAAGATGCAAGGAATCAAGGATGAGGACCTCATATCCGAAAGTCAAGATATGAAGTAGCCACAAAGATAGTACCATGTAGTGTAGCCTATTAGAGGTATAGTATGGGTTAAACTTTAACATCTATGTAATCGTTTTAGGAAATAATATAAAGCTTCGTTTTGTTATCTGATGTGTTAAATGATTATGTGAAATTCTTGAATGGCGACTTGGAAAACTGCGAGACAATACTTGGGACGAGTATGAGTAGGTGTGAATGGTGGTAGAGGCCTATACTACCGGAATCACATGACTAGCACTTGGATCAGGGAAGGTCACAAGGTTACCAAGAAGCTAGTAATTGATTCCTTTTTGTTCATATCTGTCGTTACCATCGTTTCGGTAATGACTAAGAAGATGATTGTTATTCCGACCCAAGAGGTCATATCGAATCGATTCCGACCAAGATGAGTTAGTCATGTGGTTCAGAGAACCAAGTCCGATGTAGCATCCCACTCAAACTAGAAGATTGATGTATCGCAATCATTGTTAAAGTAAGAGGCTTATAGCTAGAAGTACTACATGCTAGAATGTGATATTATCACATTGGAACACGAAGGAAGGTATATTACGTTCAGAAACTCGACTCTAAAAGACTTGAGTCTAAGCAGTACATAATACGATGAGAGGTCATTAAAACATGACCCATCAGTCTACTATGGTAATCGAAGGAAAGAACTGATCTTAAGTTTGTTAAATAAAAGGAGGAGTATCCAATAAGGATCGAGATTGTGACTTGAAGATCACAATTGAAAGTTCAACATGGGATAGGGAGCGGGTGCAAGATCGAGCACCGCCTGCAGACAAGAATTCCAAAAGTTAGATACTCATTCGAAGGACACATAACAGTTACAACTACTACCTAGGATGAAGAGATAACGTATGGAGTCATTATACAAGCCATGTCTTGTTGGTGTTTCCGAGAACGGAGTTTAAGACTTCGTAGTCTGTAGCGACGCATCTGGAGTTGGGTTGGTTTGTGTTCTAACCCATAAGGAAAAAGCGATAGCATATGCGTCAAGACAACTGAAATAGCACGAAAAGAACTACCCCATTCATGATCAGGAGTTGTCAGCGTTAGTATTCGCTCTAAAGATACGGAAAGATTATCTTTATGGCACAAAGTGCAAAATTTTCACCGATCATAAGAGTCTCCAGTATCTCTTTAATCGAAAGGAATTGAATAAAGACAACGACGCTGGCTAGAGTTACTCAAGGATTACAACTGTGAGATACTTTACCACCCCGGTAAATCAAATGGTGTAGCTGATGCTCTAAGTTAAAAAGTGAGCCTTGAAAGGAAAAGGCCAAAAGCATTAAGAATTGAAGTTGTCTCAACGATTGTGGAAAGCATTAAGAAAGCTCAGGAAGAAGCTTCAGAGAAAAATGACCGAAAGGAAGAACGCTTGGGCAAAATGTTAGTGTTCGGTGCGAATAATCAAGGGTTGAAGGTATTCCAATATAGGATTTGGGTACCTAAGACAGGAGGAATAAGGGATGTTCTGATGGAAGAAGCTCACAAGACAATGTACTCGATTCATTCCGGCAGCACTAAGATGTATAGGGATCTGAAACCCTACTACCGGTGGCCGACGAGTAAGCTCGATGTTGCAAAGTATGTGGTCGAATGTGTAACATGTGCAAGAGATAAGGCACAACATCAGAAACCGTATGGGAGTTTAGAACCGTTACCTGTACTCATGGGTAAATGGGAAGACATCACCATAGATTTTGTAACTAGACTGCTCAGAACGAAGAACAGTCACGACATGATTTGGGTGGTCGTGGATCGTTTCACTAAGAGTGCACACTTCATAGCAGGCAATGAGAAATGGTCTATGGATAAGCTTGCAAATGCTTATGTGAAAGAAGTAGTAAGACTTCATGGTGTTCCTCTAACGATTGTATCAGATCGTGATAGTCGTTTCACGACAAGGTTTTGGAGGAGTCTACAAGAGGAATTGGGTACGAAGTTGTGTTTAAGTACAACTTACCATCCGCAGACTAATGGTCAGAACGAAAGAGCGATTCAAACACCGGAAGATATGCTAAGAGCATGTACCATGGAATTCCAAGGTAATTGGGATGAGCACTTACCTCTGGTAGAATTTTCCCACAACAATAGTTATCATTCGAGCATCAAGATGGCACCTTATCAAGCTTTGTATGGACAAAAGTGTCGTACGCCGTCTTGCTGGCTTAAAGCTGGAGAAATGCAGTTTATGGGCCTCGAAATAGTCCATCAGACTGCTGAAAAGCTTAAAGTGATTAGAGAAAGGATGTTAGCAGCTCAGGATCGTCAAAAGAGTTTTTCTGACAAGAAGAGACGACCAATGACGTTTGAAGTTGGAGATTCGGTTTTGCTTAAAGTCTCACCGTGGAAGGGACTTATAACACTTGGGAAAAGAGGAAAGTTGAGTCCAAGGTTCATTGGACCGTTCAAAGTTCTTCAAAGGATTGGGAGTCAAGCTTACAAGCTTGAACTACCAGAAGAACTAGAGGGTATTCCTAACACATTCCATGTGTGTTATTTGAGGAAGTTCACGGGAGAAGTTCCCGACATAATTCCAATTTCAGAGTTAAGGATGGATGAGAATAAGAGGCTAATCGAAGAGCCCGAGGCGATTATTGATCGTAAGACGAAGAAGTTGCAAAGCAAGATGGTCGATTTAGTGCTTGTGCGATGGAAACATTCGAATGGGCCAAATCTCACCTAGGAGAATGACATGATAAGTTGCTATCCGTATTTGTTTGCTGATGCATGATTCCGGGACGGAATCATCCTAAGGGGGAGAGAATTGTAATGCTCATGTTTCAAGGCTAAACATTGATGCGATGATGTAATAGTCTAAGTCAACCGTTGTAACCTATTTTAAAGTAATAAAGATGAATTATGTGAATTATGTGCTTTTATGTGATTATATACTTGTTTGTAAAGATATAATAAAAATAAGCGTCAAAAATAAAATGTTAGACAAGCCCAATATCGATGAAGAAAGTTGTAGTGGTCGTGACAAGGATTCCGGAGATATAAAGAACGCTGAAATCCGAGTTATAACGAAGAAGTTATGACCTGTCGAAGTTTCGCGACAGAACCGGCACGACACTGCATGACGTAAATAGTGAATTTACGATAAAGTGCTTTTTAACCTTAGTGATCTAAACGAAAGTGGTAGTGTTCGTTAAACCGAAAGCGTGCATAAAAAGAACGCCATAATCTGACTTCGTATGAGGAAGTTATGATTTTTCTAAGTTTCGGCTTAGCAGTATGCAGCCCGGAGTTCGAATATTAGATCGAACGGTTTCTAGTCGACACAACCTAAACGAGAATCTAAGATCTCGTTAATAGTAGCTCAACGGTAAAAAGACAGACGAAGACGAACGTCGGATGAAGAAGTTATGAATTTTTAACGGACTTTTCCTGTCCCAACCTGTTAAAAATATAACTTTAAAAATAGAGTCAAAATTAGCCAACGGAGTCTAAACGAAAGTTGTAGAGTACAGTCTCACCTACGTGTGGATAAAAAGAACGTCGAAAATGGAGATCGTATGAGAAAGATACGAGTTTTAGAAGTCGAAGGTGTAGTTTGCGAGCTGGGAGCGAGGCTACGCCCACCGTAGACCGAGGAACGACTCGCGTTCGAGTATGCCCTACGTACGAAGATGGGACACCCCGCGGTCTCGTAGTGCTCGGTCCGAAAGAAGCCATGATGCACCATGCGAAGCTTGACACGTCGACGTACGAACGCGTTGCGTACCCTCGTACGCGCAGCGTTCCGAGGAACGCCCAACGTACCACCGAAGGTACGCGCAGCGTAGACACCAGCCTCGGCCTATAAAAGGGGTGCGAGGGCCAGCCGATTTTTCACACATTTTTTCAACTCTTTCTCTCTGTACTCTCTCTCTACCCTACCTAAACCACCCCAAAGCCTAGGAAAACTCCCTAGCATTAGAAGAAAGCCCCGGATAGCCGAAAGGCTCTGAGAAAAAGAGTTTTTCGGTTTGAAACTCTGCCCGCGCAGAACCCGGTTTTCAAGCAAACTTCCTGGTTTCTTCAAAGGAAATTATCTTAATAAGCGAAGCGTTATCCGAATCACCCCTTATCAGGTGAGTGCATAGTTACTTTCATCTTACACATAGATATGAAGTATTTTATATAAATTACGTGCTATGTGTGCATATTATCTGTATACTTGAGATCTATGCTAGATGAAAGATTTAAACTTTGTTTTTCAGATCTAAACCTTTTTCTTCAGATATGAACCGTATGTGTAATTTCTTTTTCAGATCTAAACCGTATATGTATTTTATACTTGATATCTATGCTAGATGAAAGATTTAAACTTTGTTTTTCAGATCTAAACCTTTTTCTTCAGATCTGAACCGTATGTGTAATTTCTTTTTTAGATCTAAACCTTTTTCTTCAGATCTGAACTGTATATGTATTTTATATCTACAAATATGTTGGGTAAAACATGGGTAGATGAAATAGTTGGTGTGTGATGAAAGATGAGTTAGAGGATGAGATAAAAGGTGACATAGATTATGAGATGAGGGTGAGAGGTGAAAAATGAGAGAAACCTTTACCCAAGCGTTGGCCCCGTCATCTAGCAGAGTATGGATGACAACCACGGACTATTCTAGACGGTCCATTGGAACACTAGCAGGCTCGCAACCTGTAGGTGTGTGAACGATCTGTTCATGAGATGTACTCTAAAAACCCATTGACATGTATTGCGGGTGAACTCCCGAAAATAATATTGTCAATAAATGAGAGCTATGAACTTATCACTCGTTGGATGAACCCTGGCAACTATGGATTTAGTGAGTGTTGTATAAACCCTGGCGACGATGGACTTCATGCCTATTCCTTAGGAAAATCCTTAGGAATGAGTGATAAATGATTCTGAGGATAGATCCTTAGGGATTAAAGAAGATAATGGGGATGGGTAATTGGGTTAATTGTTTGATGATAAAACATAATAACTTTATTATTGTGGGTTGAAAATCCCTATGTACTCACCAGGTTTCCCAACCTGACCCACTCAGTTTATTTGTATCACAGGTGTCGATATAAAGCTACTCTACACTGAGAGATTAAGGAGATGTAAATCGCTAGTGTAAATGAATGTAAGTTCTGTTTATGCTTATGTTTCTGTATTGACGTTGACATCCCAAAGTTTTAAAAAGAATAAAATACATTTCTTCGGAAATGCTTTGATAACATGTTTATCATGTTTTTTTTTCTGGGAACAAAATTCCGCAACACTTTTTCTGTAAAAGTATACTTTGATTTTGAAAATGAAGCATAAACAAATCGGTCTTTTATGGCCGTGAAAATGAGGATGTCACAGTTGGTATCAGAGCATTAGTTTAAGCGAACTAGGAATTTGTAGGATTTCTAGACTTAAACTTAAAATGTTAAGCGATGATTGTGAGATGAGCGTCTACCATATTTTAGACACAAGCACTAGTTTATTTTAGGAAAGATGCCTAAAATGCTTTTATGTGCTAAATGGTTATATAATGATGCCTTACATGTTATTATTTGATCGGATCTATGGTCTGTTGCCGACCGGATCTGGAAATTTTATGTGTACAGGTTTCTAAACGCTTTATTGCGGTATTAGAACTGGCATGCAACTTTTCGGAGTGATAAGGAGATTTATACGTCTATCATAAATAAATCTTTTCTATCTAAATTCTCGTCACTACACATCGAACGTCTGATTTTGGTGAATAGATCGGCATGACGAGCACTCGAAGCGGATTCGGAAACGGTATCCCGCAGCCTGAGCCACAAGTGATTGAGAGAGCACCAGAAGTAGCAGTTGCACCTGATCCACTCACGATAGCGGGAGTACAGGCAATGGTGCGGATGATGTTGGATCAACAGATGGAAGAGACAAGGTGTTTACTTCAACAAAGTAAGGACGAACTTACTGTGTCGGTACGCCAGGCACCAACTCTTGAGGCGACCATCTGGGTAGCTAAGTCTATTGACTAAATGATCAACGATAGGACTACCAACAAGGTTGAAGTTGGAAAGAAGAGGAAATTCGAGGGGTCTTCAAGGTCCAACAAGAGCAACATGTTCTCAAAGTCCGACAATGGAGGAGGTAAAGAAAAATGGTGCAGGAAGTGCAAAAATAAACACTCTGGAAGGGAGGTGACTTGCTTCAAATATGGAAAGTCTGGGCATTACGCCGATGTGTGTACGTTTACCGAGAAGGTTTGTTTCGGGTGTAACGAAGAAGGACATATTTCTAAGAACTGCCCAAGGAAAAATGGAGATCATCATCCTATCCAGTAGCATGCACTTCTAACAATCCACATATCAGTATATATGTACAATAAATATGTATATTTTGGGAACCATTTTCCTGTTCGAGCTTCGCTGACTGTATACATTGCATCTTCCCTTTTAAAATTGGAGTTGAGTCAAAGGGCCATATTTGTGGTCCCGAACCAACAATCAAACAAGAACATGACAAGAGACTGACTTTATGTTTCTAACCCAAATAATTTCTTAAAATTGTTTTTGAAAGCATTTGTAGAAACTTTCAGATCCTAGATTGAGTTTGGATTCACACGAATGTTCATCTAAATCTCTCAAACCATGGCTTTAATACTAACTTGTAACGTCCCAATTTTCACAAAAAAAAAATCTATTTTTAACTTAGATAAAATAAACCATTTTCATAAGGTAACATCGTAAATACCTTTTGTTTTCAAAAGTTTACATCCTAAAAATCAGAGTATGATCATAAATGCAAAATCTTAAAATATGAAAGTTGTCGACGTGTGTACAGTCATGCATTAACCTTCCCACAATCATCTGAAGTAGCTAGAACATTTAATCCACAATTGTAAGACAAAACTTAGTAAGCTCCCCAAAATTCCATACACCACAATATACATACAAGCATACAAACATTGGCCTTCAGTCCATGATTGGTCTGCCCTTCTCGCCTGTAGCATAAAGTTGGCCCATCTGAGTATCTTGGTCTACCGCACAAAGTAGTACCGCCCTAAAGTTACCACAAGATTTGTCAACATATATAGAAAACAGACAAATAAAGAATCCAACAACACATGCAACTGTCTAAAACTAGTCTACCTATCTAACAACTCACTACAACATGTTCACATCATAAAAAGAGATAATATTACACTCTACGCTACAAGTGACAAATCACCAAATGAATGCATAGTTTTATGTAATTAGAGATAAGATAGACAATTGAATAGATGATCCTACTCTAAAGCCACAACCAAACACGGAACAAACAATAAAGCCTAGATCAAGAGTTCTCAAGCTATCTTACATGAATACATACAACCACTACGACATTTACTACAATGATCACCAATCATATCAATACTCCAACCAGCATACCACTACTCCTCTATATCTTATCATGCAAAGATATACACTATAATGTATAGTATAGTGAAGAAACTCACATTGCAACCCACACATACAATCTCTACAACTCGCAAAATGTGAATATTTGTAACACTCGGTTTCGGATTTGCTTCTTTATTCGGGGTTGCGACCCAATCGTTAGTGGTCATGAGGCTTAGGGCCTTGGCAAATAAAGAATTTGGCCCTTCTCGGGTATGGGTGTTACGATTTAAGTGATCCAAGTGTTCGATTGTGTCTTCGGAGGCCAAGGGTATAATCGTAATTTGATAACTCGGTCTTTTATGGATTTTGGGTTTTGTTCTGGAGGTTTTAACGCTTGGGTGTGTTGTTGGAAGCTTAGGGATTCTCGCCACCTTTCCGTGGATATAAGGTTCGTTGGAAACGAACCTAAGATGAGGAAGTTATGGCATTTTGAAGATTTTGGCAGAAATGGCCCCTTTTGGAAAAGGCTTGCATTTCAATCCCATGCGTGCATGGTTAAAGGCACGTGCCTGGGTGAGTACGCCGAACGTAGTGGTCAGAGTGTCAAACCCTAATTTTTATGGTTTTGGCACTATATAAACATCTTTATGAGCTCAAGGCTCTTTCCTTTCTCATCCTCCATTGCATTCTAGCCTTATTTCGGAAACCCTAATCCCATTTTGAGTGTTTAAGAGATCTAAGTGTGCTTTTTGGCGTGTTCTTGCTCATTTCCAAGAAAAGGGTGCTTGGTGCTAGCTTTTGGTTCAAAGGAGGACGTTTAGATCCAGACTTTTGGCTTCATTTCCAGCTCATTCAAGGTATAAAGTTCTCATCTTGACTTCTTATTGTGCAAGTTTGAGTTTAGGGCAATATTAAGGGTTTTTATGGTGTATTAAGTTCTCCTTGTGAGTTTGAGCCACTCCAGGAGCTTGAAGTGATAGATTTTGCCTCTCCTGATGTTGTTAGTCCATAAAAATGCTTGCTTGATGTTTAGAAATGGTCCATGCATGCTCTAGTTGGTCTATGTTGGGTCTTAATGGATTAAGTTGGTTGTTGGGTCCCATTGAGTCATGTTAATGCATAAAGGTGCTGACTTTATGCATTAAGAGCTTGATTAGAAGGTCTTTTGAGGTTTTGAAGTGAGGACTTAAAGGATTAAGACATATTTTGAATTTTAGAGAAGTTCCGGTTACGCCCCGTGTAACTGATGTTACGCCCAACGTACCTTCTTTTGGTCGCAATCCAGATTTCGTCGAGTACGCCCAACGTAGTTGAGCATACGTCCCGCGATCGTCGATCTAATGAGTTTTGGGTTGTTGTGTTTTGGGCTTCGCATTTCTTGGGCCACTTTGTTGCTTTGGGCCTTTTGGGCTAATTGAGATTTATTGTTGGCTAAGGAATTTTTGGGTTTAGGATAAGGCCCATATGGGGTTGGGCCCAATTTGGAAATTTCGGCCATTAGTAGGCTTTTATGGATCTTGTAGTTTTGGGCCTTTATGGTTTTGGGGTTGGGCCTCAGTTTTGGTTCTTGTTGGGTCAGGGGTAAAATGGTAATTTTACCCCAAGTATGGATTATGGATCATTGTTTGGAACCCAATTGCTAATTTGGTGTTATTTTGGTATTGATAGCTCCGGAAGTCGTCAGGGCAGCAGCTAGGGATTTCTATCAGTGAGCTTCTGCATTCGAGGTGAGTCTCTTCACTGTTCTATGGGTCGAAGGCACCAATGTCGGCCCATTCGGTTTATGTATTGTAGGAAGACCCTGGGGTAACCCTTGGCAGTTTGTATGAGAGACCAGGAGGCGGCTCCTGGCAAACTGTATGCAAGACCAGAGTCTGAACTCTGACAGTTAATTAGTTAAGTAGTATAGATTGTATGCTAGTTGTCTTTGTGATGCTTGCATAGAAGACCCGGATGTGGATCCTGGCACTTGTCTGTAAGACCCAGGGTTTTGGCCCCCGGCCTGACAAGGAAGACCACGAGGCGGCTCGTGCCATAATGGCAAGACTATGGTTGGCACATATCACTTTTACTGATTGTTTGGATATGTTTGTCATGTATGGCTCGTATGATATGTATGGTATGTGGTATTTGGGGAACTCACTAAGCTTTGTGGTTACAGTTTGTGATTTATGGTTTCAGGTACTTTCGGTTCGAAAGTGAAGGGCCTGACTTGATCACAACGACACACCTATGTTTTTCCGCAATTTACGTGAAAGAACCCCTTTCTATACTTTCATATTTCTGAAAGACCCAAACTTTCATACTTGACAATATAGTTACTCCAAAACATGCTACATGCATATTTATAAAATAATATTTTTACATTGATAAAGTCATTACAAAAGATTGGATACAAACCGATATGTTTTAATATTTTACATAACTACCCAGGATATTGTAAATCTATACAAACCTAAACCAAAATACAAAAAAAATAATATTACAACTATTCTAGGTCTTCCAACTATACTGGGTGCTTATTGCCTGCATTATGTTAAAACATTGGGAGGGGTAAGCGATAACGCTTAGTGAGTTCAATAATAGATACAATATAAGGTTATGCCATATATATACCAATATGGCAGAAGCAAATAGGAGCAAGGAACAACAAAGGCATAATGTGATAAGCTTTCCCTAACAATCATTGATTTAATTCAAAGATATACAATCATTTAGACATAACAATTTCCATACTTGATAAACATCAATAATGCTTCGGCCCAAATGGCACTGAAGACAAACAATTTCTGATTAACATTAAGGTACATACTCTACCTGGCCAGAGGCTAAATACCAGTGCCACTGTGAATCTGAGTTCGTAAACTGATCACATGGTCAAAGGTATAGCTTTGCTATCATAAATAGCAGAAATAAAAAATAACACCGGAAAATACTCAAGAATAACATTCTACCGAAGCCAAAGTGATGCCTATGTCATACACTTCATGGTCAACGGTTCATACCAATACCCAAGTGATGCCTATGTCATACACTTCAAGTCAGAGGTACAACCTTGCTATAAAAATAGCGGATACAACAACTCGAGATGATAACATGGAAACGCACATAGCACATATAACACATAACATACAATTGTTTCTACATATTAAACTCACCTTGAATTAACCGGGGGTCAAAATAATAATTTGGGCAGCATTTCGGCTCTAAATATGACTTTCGTCGTTGAAAACCGGGAGTTTTCTTGAAAACCGGGCCTTGCGAAGGTAGAGCTTCGAAACCGAAAAGATAAATTTTCCGGGTCTTCGGGCACCTCGGGGCGTGTTTCGGGTGCTAAAGTTGATACCGGGGCTTCGAGAGAAATCAAAATGGTAAAAATATTGAAAAGGGGTGAAAAAGTGTGAAATTTCCAAAATTAGTCGGGAAGTCTCGCAAGGTTGGTATTTATAGAGGAGGAGATCCGGAGCTTCGGATCTGAGGCTGGGAAGCGAGAGGCTCGCATGCGAGGCTCGGACCAGCTGTCAGCAGGGTGAGGTTCGGTTCGGACACCTGCTCGCTTCGGATTGGGCCTCCTCTTCGGTCGAATTAGAAGCCTACACGCGGGTCGGATCACGTGGGTTTCATGCGCGGATCACGTGGCTTTCTTCGGACACCTGTGCGACACGCGTCACTCCTCGGGCATGCCACGCAGCAGCTTTGGACACGTGGCCAGCTCCGAGCGAGGGTGACGTGGCAATTACTATTCATGCGAAATTTCTCGAAGAATGTGCCCAATCTTGTAAAATCCATAACTTTCTCATACGGACTCCGTTTTTGACGTTCTTTATATGCACGCGTAGAGAAAATTATGCTCTACAACTTTCGTTTAGACTTCGTCGGAAAATTTTGATTTTATTTTTATATTATTTTTTTTAACAGACCGGGACTGGTAAATCCGTTAAAAATTCATAACTTCTTCATCCGACGTCCGTTTTCGTCAGACTTTTTACCATTGTACTGCTAATGACGAGACCTTCGATTCTCGTTTAGGTTGTGTCGGCTAAAAATCACTCGATCTAAAATTCGAGTTTTTAGTTGTCTACTGCTACGCTGAAACTTGTAAAAATCATAACTTCCTCATACGAAGTCAGATTTTGGCGTTCTTTTTATCGAACTTCTCGGTTTAACGAATACTACGACTTTCATTTAGATCACTAAGGCTAAAAAGTAGTTTATCAAAAACTCACTTTTTACGTCATTCGGCACCGTGCCGGTTTTATCGCAGATCTTCGATTGGTCATAACTTCTTCGTTATAACTCGGATTTCGACGAGGTTTTCGCCTACGTGTTTCTAACGAGATTATCTACAACTTTCAATAATAAAATTTTACTTATTTCAAATTTTATATTTTCGCTAAATTTCACTGTTTGGCTTTTAATTGGAATCTCATAAGACTTCCAACATTTAATGAGTGATTCTAAACATAGTTTTACTTCATTTCTAGTAAAAACTATCTGTTAGAACTTAACACTCAATTTCTCATAATATTATTAACTTTTTAATTTACATAACACGATTTCAAAACGTGTATGTTACATTACGATTTTGGGAGTTACTCTGATAACTGTTTTAATTTGGAATATCTTAATGATTGGATAAATGTAAATGAATGTTGGAATTTACATATTAAAAATGAAATTTTTTACCCTTGATTTTCAGGATGTTACAATGTTGGTACCACAACCACTTGAACATATAATCCAAGGTCAAATCTCGACCTAGTCCTAAAACCCTAAAGTTTGACCACAAGTTGTAACGCTCGTTTCCATTTAATGATTTCTAAATAAAGTTAATAAATATGAATAATTAAATAACTACAGGCTAAATTTTGTAGATTTGGCAAGTGAATTAAATAAACAAAAGGCATTATATAGATGTAAAGGGGTTGAATAACAATAATGATAATAATAATAATAATAATAATAATAATAATAATAATAATAATAATAACAAAAGTAATATAAGTCCAAGGAATTAGTTGTATTTTTCGGAACTTGTTATGTTAAGAGAATTAAAAGGGAGGTGCATTATGCCATAAGATAAAACCCAAGGGACCAAAAGTGTCAAAATAGGAAATTGGGTTGTCTTGTTTGGGGAAGCATCGATGCATGTTGTTGTGGTACCGTTTACCATATTTAGGCAAACATATCCCTACTACCTTCAAAAGTTTTTGATCCTAACGCCATAGATACTCGTCCTCTGGCCTTTTAAACCTAACATTACCCTCTTTGATACTGGAATCATGCCACATCCCCAAACCGGATGACGGAATCGTCTGAAGGTGGAACGAGAACACAATATCACAATAATTGAATACGTCGAAACACAGGTACATAAACAACCATCATACATTGTAATTAGATAAGTTACATGTTCCAAATGTTAATTGTTTCGAATCTAATTACTGTATGAAAAAAATAAACAAGTGTGACGTCTTCGCGTCACTTCCCAAAAGCTTAGTCTCTTCTGACTAATAATTACCTGAGAATACAAGCGGTTTTGAAAGTGTCAACATTACGTTGGTGAGTTCATAAGATTTTGTAGTGAGAAAACTGAGTATTTCGTTTGTAAAACTAGTAGTGTTCTTAACAAGAAAAACACTATTTGCTTAAATATAGATGTAGTTTTAAAACCATAAAACCATAATGCAATAGTAAATATTTACTTATATTAAGTATGAAAATGAAGTTTCATAATTATGTAAGACTAAAGAGGGTATTATGAAAACAATAGATGTTTGTTGTAGTTATTTGTGAGTGATTATAACCCTGATATCGACTCTGTCGTGTGCCTGCCAGACGTTCTTCAAGCGTCATGATATGTTAAGACATTTGTCACCCCAAACCCGTCGGTCATAGCTGTAGCGAACAACTATAGGTGGGAATTGTCAATCCCATATATATCTATACACGACTATCACACTCACTTAAGATTTGGGTTACAATCCAGGACTCACCCTGATACTGTTGGATAAGGTGTCTAAGTCCATAATTATATTTGGTATGTACTTGACCCGACTTGGCATGGTCCATTTGGGTTGCATGGCATCGGAACAATTTGGATAGACTTTTGTGAGAAGAGGATATTTATGATTTATTAATATATTATAAGTTCTAATATATTAATATGAATTATTTAATTAGTATTGATCAAGAATTAGTTTGGAATTAATTTTGTGATCAAAAGAGATTAATTAAATAAATAGGGATTGATTTGGTAAATCATTCGTTCTTATATGGTGGGCTTATGATCCATAGTTCTTCATGTTGGGCTAAACCCATGTGGTGACCCATGGATACTCCATGGAGTCTAAAACCCATGGATCATGAGGAATGTGGAAAGGCATGAGTTACGTGGTGTAACCCTAATGTGCACACTATATAATGAAGCCTCATCCAAGCAAAATCGGAACTAAGACATACACAAGTGAGGGCTAGCCGATTTTGGTGCATTAGAATCTTCTCTCAAGTTATTCCAATTGTTGGTGGTGTTGTGTGAAGCATTTGAGGCATCACATTTGGGGTGCTAGGCTCACAAAGTCTTAAGGAATCAAAGCTACAAGAAAGGTATGTCATTCAACTAGTTTTTATATTACATATACCCCATCATATGCTAGTTAGGATGAAACCTTGGAAAAATCAAAGTTTGCATGTATAATCGAGAAAACATAGATCCAAGGTTTCTAGGGTTGCATGCACACCATAGGAGTGTTAGAATGCTCAAAACCCAACAGATACTTGTTTAGTACTATGAAGAAAATGTCTCACATAGCCGTTCAACGTGATCTTTTTCATTTTTTGTAAATATTATTGTAACGCTTGATTTCCCGGTATGTTTTTAATTCCAAGTTATTTATGTTTTCTTTTGGGACACGACGTGTTGGAGCCTCAACACGGCGTGTCGAGACAAATTTGGTCGCGGATTTTAATGAATCAACATGGCGTGTTGGCAGTTGGGAAGGAAACCCTAATTTTTAGGGTGTTGCACCCTATTTAAAGGCCTCAAGTCCCTTGGTTGGCCTCCTTAACAGCCTCCTCTGTCCAGAAACCCTAAAATCGAGTATCATCTCCCATTGTTGAGTGTGTGAGCTTGTGGAGAACCTTGGGTGTTCATTTTTGGTGCATTTTGAAGGAGTTAAAGAAGTAGGAGTTGCTTGGCTTAGAGAAGAGGTCTTGGATCCAAAACCACCATCTTATTTGCCAAGTTTTTGAGGTATCAAGTTCTCACCTTTCTTGTTAGTTGCTTAGATCTCTTCTTGGGTTAGATTGTATGCTTTTAGCCATGGTTGGATGGATGTTGGGGTTTAGGACGTCCCAAATGCTTATTCTTTCAGATCTAAGGCCTACATGAAGTCTTTTGGCATAAAGGTGCCAATTTTATGGATTTAAGGGCTGTTGGATAAGGTGTCTAAGTCCATAACTATATTTGGTATGTACTTGACCCGAGAGTAGCATGGTCCATTTGGGTTGCACTTCACCAGGACAATTTGAAGGGTGGACCTTTGAGAAGAGGATAATTATGATTTATTAATATATTATAAGTTCTAATATATTAATATGAAATCATATTATTTAATTAGTATTGATCAAGAATTAATTTGGAATTAATTTTGTGATCAAAAGAGACTAATTAAATATAAGGGGTTGATTTGGTAAATCATTCATTCTTATAAAGTGGGCTTATGATCCATAGTTCTTTATGTTGGGCTAAACCCATGTGGTGACCCATGGATACTCCATGGAGGTTTTAACCCATGGAGCTTGAGGGATATGGAAAGTCATTAGGGTTTACATGGTGCAACCCTAGTTTACCACACTATATAAGAGACTCTAAGGCTACCAAAATTGGCACCTAGAACTTATGAGTGCTAGCCGATTTTGTGAAGCAAGGAATTCTCTCTCTATTTCTTCCATTTGTTGGTGGTGATTTGTGATTCCATTTAAGGAATTCACATTATTGGTACTAGGTTCTTAAAGCTTCAAGGTTTTCAACTACACTAAAAGGTATGCCATCTAACTAGAATTTTGTAATATAGATACTCCATTGTATGCTAGTTAGGATGATGCTTTGGAATTTTGAAAGTTTGCATGTATATTAGAGAAAACATAGATCCAAAGCATCTAGGGTTGCATGTACACCATAGGAGTGTTAGAATGTTCAAAACCCATCAAGGGCTTCATGCATTCATTAAGTCCTTCATTTAGCCCTTTTTCAGCATTTGAGCTTCTCCTAGTCATGCATGAGGGTAAAGTTGGAAACTTTACGTGGCCTTCCAGCTTTAAGGGATCGGATATGCATTTTGGGTCTATGTATTTGATGATTAAGTGCTTAATGATTAAGCCCTAACTCTTTTAAGCATAGGGTTTGGGTTTTGGACTCATTTCGGTGATTCCTAGGGGTAAAGTTGGAAACTTTACCCTTCTAGATATCATTTCAGTTGAGATCTGAGCTTTGGAGCTCTTAGATTCGATGGAGGCAGCTTAATGTATTAAGTTGTTGGATTTATAGCGAACACGGCATGTTGGCTTGATTTTTCCCGACTTTGTTTTTGATGGAGAAACACGGCGTGTTGAAGGAAGACACGACGTGTTGGGTCAACTCAGACCATTGACCTTGACTTTTGACTTTTGTCTTTGGCCTAGTTTGACCTATAAGGGGTTTTGGGGTATTTTGAGTTGTATATAAGGAATTATTTCTGTTTCGGGGTTGGGTGGAGCTGATATTCGGAGTCGGAATCTATTCAATTACCGTTCAACATTCGTGGTGAGTTTCCTCATTGGGTTATAGCGGGTCTAAGGCACCAAGGTCGGCCCTTATTGGTTATGCTAGGATGCTAGGAGTCTGCGTGACCCTTGCATGTGTTATGTGTTGCTATGTATATCGGGCGGGGCTCGATGCCAGGCTAGGCCTAAAGACTGGAACATATGCTAGATTTTATTATCCTTATATGTATTAGCATGATTATGTGATATTGATTGGGCAAGACCCAATGACAGGCGAGGTCTGAGAATAACATATCTGTATACCGAGCGGGGATCGATGTCGGGCGGGGGCCCAGTATGTGATTTATTATGTATGGTATGGGGTATTGTGGGGAACTCACTAAGGTTTGTGCTTACGGTTTTCAGTTTATGTTGCAGGTACTTCCGGTTGCAAAGGGAAGAACTCGGGTTGACTGCATCGCACACACCATCGGGATTTCGCATATGATGTTTTACTTTGATTTTACATGATATTTGATACATTGGTTATTTGAGATGTATGGATGATACTTGGAAATACTATTTTATCTATTATAAAAATGAAATTTTTAGGATCATATTTTGGGATGTTTCAAGTTGGTATCACAGCCTTGGTTTGAGGGATTCGGGCATACTCTCGGGTGTGTCTGAACTCAAACTAAGGATTTGGTAGAATTTTCAAAAGAAAAACGTTTTATAAAAAGGATTTCTAAAATAGATAAAGGGTGTGGTGCATGCAATCGACCGAGCTCAAGTAAGTTTTCCCAAAATACCCATACATGTTATTTAATATGCTTGAATCTGTGAATCGCATGCTAGTTAGGGCTAAGGATCTGCTCAGCTTTGCATATAGAATGCTAGGAGAGATGCCTTTGTATGCTTGTTGTATGAGTCTGTAGACTTGCATGCTAGAACTGATCAGTCGGTGATAGGATGACCTGATTAGGTTATGCTTGGTTCTAATACTTGATGCTCGGATGCTTCTTGCTTTGTGCTTTTAGGAGTTCTAGCTAACTTCAGTTAACTAGTAAATGAATATGCTAAGTTACATATCATGGGAACTAAATAATTTTAGAAGGATAGGTTTTAACTCTATTGCGCAGCTCTTGTTTGAGTCCAACCGTTGTAGTGTGAGACCCCTCATTCGAATAATTATCTAGTTTTAGTGATATGTAATGGTATTCGCAAGCTAGTTAGAGGAAGTTAGCGGGAGTTCCTTCTGCAGCTGATGACGGAGAGTGGTGTGGAGTTTACCCTAGGAAAACCTAGGATGAGATTTAGTGTTGGGAGCCTTATCTGTGAGGAAGGGTTAGATGGATTTAGAGTAACATGGTTGAGTCAAAGCAATACTTGAGGAAAGTACGGATAGATGTGGAAAGTAGTATGGGCCCGTACTAGTGGAAGTAGATGATCCGTACTCGATTCAAGGAGGGTTGCGATGAAATCAGGGAGTTTGTAGAGTTGTGGTTACTCGATATTTTTGATGCGTATTCTAATGGTTTTATGGTATATTTTTCAGTATGGTGGCGTTGAGAGGCAGACCAGTGGGCAGTTCAGGTGTCAGGGAGGGTTCAGGCTCAGGATCTGGAGTCGGGCAGCTCGATGAGCACACTAGGGAGTTTCTCTCTTTAGAGATTACTCGTTGCATTCTCGATCAGACTCCTGTGATCTTTGGCTCGGTCAAGGAGGGTATCTTGGAGGTTTTGGAGGAGAGGTTGAGCACGTTCCGTTCTGAGATGATGGTTGTTGCAGGAGCTAGATCTTTGAGATTCAGGGAGTTCCAGGCTTGTGGAGCTCCAGACTATTATGGGGTGAAGGACCCCATTGCGAGAAGGCGTTAGTTAGCAGATGTTGTTAACACCTTCCACACCAGTCGTTGTCCCAAGGGGGACAAGGTCGGATTATCCTCCTGCCTCCTGAAAGACAGGGTGCGGGACTGGTGTGAGGAGGTCGGTAATGTTGTGGGTGATGATGTTGTGGATGGGATGACTTGGGATGATTTTTCGACCAGGTTTTGAGTTGAGTTTGCACCGATTATCGAGGTGCAGCAGCTGGCACGGGAGTTCCTGGATCTCCTCCATACGACTGAGATAGTGGCCAAGATCACCGCTATGTTCAGGGAGAGGGCGCTTCTGGTTCCGCAGTATGTGGCAGATGAGGAGATGAAGAAGGCCCGATATCATGAGATGCTGAGGAGCGACATCCGACAGTTTATGAGCCAATCCAGCTGCAAGACGCTGGAGGATATGATCGTTCGAGCCAGGGAGAGGGAGATTGACCTGGAGATGGAGAGGAAGAGGAAGAGGAAGCCAGATGAGGTTCAGACATCAGGGGGTTCGGGCAAGAGGCCCAAGGTATCAGATTCCAGATCGAGGGTCCATCATGGCCATATCCATTGTGGAAAGTACGCCAGGACGCACGAGGTGCGTGCAAGAGTGGTAGTGGTGGTGGTTCTGGCTGCTTCAAGTGCGGCCGAACCGGTCATTATAGCAGGGACTATACTACTACGACCACCCAGGGATCAGACCTGATTTGCTTTCATTGCAATCAGCGGGGCCACAAGAAGTTCCAGTATCCGAGTTTGGCTGTAGCAGCACCCGCTCCTGCGACTTTGAGGATTACTGACGGTCGTCAGGTTCGGGCAGATGCGCCAGCGGCGATGAGCAATGCTTTCCAGCTGACGGCAGAGGAGGCGCATGCAGCTCCCGATGCTGTGACGGGTATGTATCTTCTTCTGATCTCTTTATTTATGTTGAATTGTTGCTTATGTTTATGTGTTTTATTTTAGGGTCGTTCCTTGTGAATGATATTTCTGCTCTAGTATCATTTGATTCGGGGGCTACCCTGTGACAACCCGAAATTTCTATCTTGTAAAGCCAATCATTTCAATCAAAAGTTAGACTAGTTTCTGTTAACTTTTAACTTTGTTGAGGGTCTGTTTGAGAGTTCTAAGCCTAGTACACTCAAGGATTGTGTGTTAGGAAGTATTAACTTGAGATCATTGAGTTGCAATCGAGCCGGAAACACCTTCACAAGGAGTTCACGGCCGCAAACTAGGGTTCACGGCCGTGAACCCATGTTGGTCGTGAACCCCTCTTCTTATACATGGTGTTCCTTCATTATTTCTTCATTTGTCACATCTTCAAGTCAAGAATTCTCCTTTCTCTCACAAGTATCATCACGAATATCCTCCTTGATCTTCAAAAGTGTAAGTGATTCTTCCATTTCTTACTAGATATCCTTCTTATTCGAATGAAACCCTTTGATTTCATCCATGAGTTCAACTCTTTTGGGTTTAGATCTTCAAATCATCATCTTTTCACCAAGAACACCAAGAACACACACTTGTTCTTGGGGCCGTGAACACCTTCAAGACTTCCATTAAGTAAGTATCCTTTCCATACACTTGTTATACATTAGAAGCTCTTGAAATCCCCATGAAACAAACACCCAAAATGCAAGATCTTCAAGAGTTCACGGCCGTGAACCCTTCATGTGCTCGTGAACCCTTCATAAGATCTTGATATGGCTGTGAACCCTCCTTCCTTGGCCGTAAACCCTTCATAGGATATTGATGTGGTCGTAAACCCTTCATAGGATCAAGCCTCGGGTCGTAAACACTTCATGTGTGGCCGTAAACTCTCCTTGGCCGTGAACACATCTTTGTGTGGTTGTGAACACCCTTTCATACAATCATATGTGATTGTAACACTTCATTACAAGTGTTTCCTAGTACCTAAGGTTGTTCCCTTACATGATTAGTTGTTATAAACACTAGAAAAAACATCATAAATGGTCCCTGTGGTTTCCCAAAATCTGATGTTTAGTCCCCGTGGTTTAAAAACCTCATAGATGGTCCCTATGCTTTTAAAACTTTTGACAGTTGGTCCTTATCCCTCACACCGTTAGAACCCCACCGTTAACTCTTATTTCATTAAAATAATACAAGGGCAAATCGGTATTTTCACCTGTGCCCTCTTCTTTATAAACAAATGCATGTCTGATATTTTGAAAAACCCTTCTCGCACCCACCCTCTTCTACTCTCACTCTACTGTGCATCCAATTGCAAAACGAATTATGCGAGTGTCGAAGATGGCGATTTGTAGATGTGGAATGGAAACAACGAAGTTGACCTCATGGACGGATCGTAACCCAGGAAGGCAATTTGTTAATTGTTCAAGATGTGGCTTCGTAAGGTGGGTTGACCCTCCGATGTGTGCTAGGGCATTGGTGGTGATTCCAGGTTTGATAAGATCAAAGAATCGATTGGAAGAGAGGGTTGCGATTGCTAGTGCAGAACTGTGGAACTACCAGCTCATGTTGTTCTGTTCATGGATGTTTTTTTTTGGTTTTATTTTAACCAGTAAGGTGGTTGAAGGATCTGGATGGTAAAGGATGGGGGGGTTTTGGTTTCTTTTGTACGCATCTAACTAGTTCATGGGTTTTAGGATTGTGATGGAATGGATATTTTTGGTTTCATTTTGTTGTATGAAGTGTAACAAATTAAGTTAATGGAAATGATGATTATGTATTTTGTTATAAATCAGTGGTTATGATGTGCATTTTCGTATGATACATTGTTATAACTGCATCTTGCAAATGGTTAGGAATGGTATTTCAAATCTACATTGTTATACATGTATCTTTTTGAGAAAGGTTTGGAGAGGGTAATTCATAAGCAAAATGTTGATAAAATCATTAGAAGTCTGTGTTTAAACATGAGACTTAGTTTCAACATACTTACTGATGGAAGGTATTAACCCATACAAACATTACAAAAGACCTAATTACCATAATTTAAACAACCAAACCATAATTTAAGTTTCAAAAGACCTAACTATCCAAACATCCAACTAACTAGTTAACAGAATTTCCAACCCCCTTTCCTTTTCCTTGTGTCTTCCCCTTTCCCTGTGACTTCCCCTTTCCCTGTGTCTTCCCCTTTGATCCAACTTCACCAATGCCTCCCTGCCCTTTACATGTTCTGGAATTGTGCCCCTTGTTATGACACTTTGAACATGTGACTGCAAGAAATTTCCTGCTCAATTTAGTGGTTTGGCTGTTGGGCTCATCAACACCTCTCCTTCTCTTCTTTTTTGGCCTCCCAACCTACACATATGTATTTATTATATTTTAAACATAAACATACATGCTGGCATTAAAAGTACATATCTAGCCTTGTTGACATAACAACCTGTGTGTGATGTTTTGGTGGAGTTAAAGTGAATGGACAATCACTTTTTGGCCACATTGAACGACCATTTATTGGATCAATTTTGTTCAAATACATGGCTCTTCATGTTGATAACTTATAGCAAGGATGGACCCAATCCTCAACATCAGGGGCATCTTCTCCATTTTCAATTTTGTTCCATATAGCAGAAACAACATGCCTACATGGGAAACTTGTAATCTCCCAGAACCTACAAGTGCAACTTCTTTCATTTAGGTTCACCACATACTGATCCTGCCATGTGCTTGCAACTTGGTACTTTCCTGCCCCATTATACTTAGCTACATACTTTGCTGCTTGAGTCTTAATCTCCTCTAATATTATAGTTGCAGTATTACTTAGTTCCCCTTGACACTTATCTATTTACTTTTGCACAACACACAATCTCTTCATGAGATACTCTCTAATATACTCTAAGCAGGTGATGATTGGTTTATCCCTACCTTCCTCTATCTTACCATTGAATACCTCACAAAGATTATTCAACAAATAATCAGTGTGTGCCCTACCTGTGAAAAACATATTCAAAAAGAGAAATTACAAATTTTATATTAAAACATAAAACTCAACAACTTCTTAATGACATACTACTGAAGTGAGATTTAGACCATGTCTCTGCAGGAATCTTACACAACCAAGAATGAGCTTCATCATTCATTTTCTTCAACTCATCCATTGCATATTTAAAGTGATTTAATGTTGTTGCTCTACCACATTCCCAAACCAAGTCACTCAACTTTTTTCCTTTCCATTGTTTCTTCAAATTCTCCTGAATATGCCTCAAACAAAACCTATGTTCTGCATTGGGGAATACCTTTGCAACTGCTGGTATTATCCCCTTAACAAATGCAGATATAGTCAGTTTCATTTATAAAAATAGAAAGTAAGGTACACTATGATGAGAAATAACTAGGTAATACATACCTTTTGTCTATCAGAAATGAAGGTAAAATTTGAATTTGCTCCCAATTCCAAGTCTTCTCCTAACAGTTCCATGAACCAGGTCCAAGAACTAGTTGTTTCAGCCTCTACCACTGCATATGCTACAAGGTATATTCCATTATTTGAGTCTAGACCCACAGCAGTTAGTACCTGCCCAGGATATGGGCCTTTCAAGAATGTACCATCAACTCCCAGGAAATCCCTTAACCCAGCTTTGAATCCCAACTTCAATGCACCTAGACATATATATATTCTTCTAAAAGTTCTTGTAGTAGTCGACAAGCATGGTTCAGGATACACATCTATCCTAACAGTTGAACCAGGATTTGTGTTTAGCAGTTCCAAAGCATAATCCCTCAGATACCCATATTGAAGTTGGTAGTCCCCACTAATCACACGTTCAGCCAATTGCTTTGCCCTAGCAACCTTTTGAATTGACATACCAAGCTCCAACTTCTCACACAGCTCCTCGTGTAAAGCTTTGATTGGAATTTTAGGGTTACTCTGAATTTGTGGAAGAATTAAGTTTGCTAAATATTTGGATGTACAAGCTTTAACTGATCTTGTCTGCAAACATTTATGGACATCGTGTACTGTTTTCACCAACCAATCCTTATTCTCATCTGGCCTCGAGATATGGACTGCCCAAGGACATTTTCCTTTTTTACTAATCACATTTTTGCCCTTGCACTTTACCTTACTTCTAGTTGATGGCCCACCACATTGAACTGTTTCAGTAGATTGGCCCACAACACCTCCACATCTTACCCTTATCCTGATTTTATCATTTTTTGCTAAGTATAGGGACCTCCTTGTATTTACAGCATGTGAATGCATGTAGTCCACAACTTCCTTCTTTGTTTTGAAACACTGACCCACCCTATATGGTTTTAAATGGATCTCCCCATGTGAGCATGGAGTTGACCTACTCAACTCCTTAAGCATTTTTGTCCTTTCATCTTCATAAAATCCTGCATACTGATAATCATCACTTTGAATAACTTCCAACTCTTCATCAACTATGTCATTCCCTATACTTTCGGGTTGCTTGTTTAAAATTCCATGTTCATCTACATCCACGACACTTTGGAATTCACTCATGTCTACATCCACATCAAATTGCAAGTTAGACTCATGTACAATGTAGTCACTATCATCATAATCATCTCCACTATAATCAGAACCATCTACATTCTGACTATAGAAAGCATCTCCACTATCATCACTTACCATGCCATCTAGAATTTCCATTTCTACTTGATTGTCTTCACCATTTGGTACACTGTACTCAGCATCAAAGTCAGCATAAGTTGAATAATCATCTGCAAATGCTTCAAATTCATCGAGTCTTACACTTTGTTGTCCATCAATATCTTCACAAATTGGTTCCTCTGCAAGATTGCCTAAATTACCCTTACACACTTCATCTATGTGGCCCATGATCACTCCTTCATTCACATCAATGACATTACTTTGTTGGCTAACTTGAGACATAACATATGGAACAATAGTCTTTGAATGATCTTGACTTTCATCCATATCTATTACCTGTGACTGGTCAACAACATGGTTGGCATGGTGGTCTAACTCAAGCTTTTTACTACACGATCCTACTTCTCTTCTACAAGGTTTTTTTCTATTAAGTTCCGGTGACACACTCTCAGGTTCCAGTTCCTCAATAACAACTTTGGAAGGAGACTTAAAATAACTAGCTACCCTAGTCTGACCAATTTCAATGTAGACCTTTACAAGTCTGTGTTTAGGGACATACGAAACCAATTTAAGAACATCTTGGTCATTACCTAAAGGCAATAACCCATAGTCTATGGGAAATTCAGGGATACAGAAATGGTAGTAAAGAGTTTGTTCACCTTTGTACCCTAATTCTCGAACCATGTCATCGAGTTCATGGACTGAAAATAAATCAGTGTCAACGTCATCTACGTATGATACAGTACCATCGACGTATTTCCTTCCAGGTGACTTGGTGAAGACACCACTATAGTGTATCTTCAACGTGAAATAGTTATCATATCCCTCTACAAACACAAAAATAGAAAGGGTAAAGAAGATGATTTGTCTTCACGAATACATTCAAGAAAAACAAAAAACTGAAGCGTTTTTTTTTATGGAAAATCTTACCGTATCTCGATTGCAAGTCCTTCAAGCCCGCATTTTTTCACGTAAACACCATATTGACAGAACCATTGTCCTTTAGTGCTGTGTAAACCCTACACCCCAATTTCGTTTCTTGGATGAGAGTGATCTGTTGAAGACGAAGTCACTGTACTCTTGGGAGATGAAGAGTGTTTGGGAGTTGACGTGAAGAAGACAGTGGCATAATCATTTCCCTCAATAAAGAAGAGGGCACAGGTGAAAAGACCGATTTGCCCTTGTATTATTTTAATGAAGTAAGAGTTAACGGTGGGGGTCTAACGGTGTGAGGGATAAAGACCAACTGTCAAAAGTTTTGAAAACACAGGGACCATCTATGAGGTTTTTAAACCACGGGGACTAAACATCAGATTTTGGGAAACCACAGGGACCATTTATGATGTTTTTTCTAAACACTAATTATATACATATATGTGTCATTATATGTTTAATAGGATCCGTTTGTGCTCGAGACTTCACTGGGCATACTTAGCATCCTATATCGATCTTTCATTCGAATCACTCACTACATGTGAGTTCATACCCCTAAACTTATATTTAATGATTTTAAATGCTTTTATGGGGGGGGGGAATACAAGTAGAAAACAATATGGTTATAGTATCAATCACATGTGATTTATAACTATCAAACAAAAGGATTTCTTAGACTTCAAAACTGTGTTATCAAACAAACTGTTTCAAATCATTTTATAAACTTCTTTTATATCAAAGCATATCCGTCTATCTATTTACGTATAAGTATGCTTTAACAAACTTAGGACTATTGCTAGATACCTTGAATCATGTTCCTTGTTTGGTTGTGGGCTCGGGGTAGGATCACTAGTCCAAAAGTCGGTTAAATCATAGTTATACTTATTAAATACATATGTGGATATTAAACTCATTTTTAAGGACTATACTTAACATAGTTGCTTAGTAAGTAATTGAGTCTTTTCTATACATCAGTAACAGTCAAACAATCATGCTAGTAAACTATAATAGGTATAGTTTAGGAGAATACTACTTACTATTTCTAGAACAATGAAACTTACAAGAGTCAGTTCATACATGAGTCAGTTCAAACATACTAATACTAGAGGAGGAAGGAACATACTATAACTAGAACAGAAGGAACATACTACAACTAGAACAGAAGGAACATACTATAACTAGAACAGGAAGGAACATACTAATACAATAACAAAGATAACATTAATGTGAGCCACTACTTCATGGCATGGCAATATACTGTTGTGTCACGTTTTGTAACCAGAGTCTCCTGGAGGGAGAGCGTGAGTTTGTGTATAGATCTATACGGGATTGACCATCCTACACCTTGTTGCTAGCTACAGTGGGACCTGCAGGTCTACGGGTGACGACTGTCATACCATTTCGACGTCTTTGATCGTCGTGTTTTACTAGTCAATCAAGTATGGTTATAACCTCATCACATTTTACCTTAATTAAACAATTGGTTTAAGGTAGTTAGTACATCTGTAGTTACTTTATACAATACTACTGTACATATTCATTTTCCCATTACATTCATATAGTGATCTTCTCACATAAACGGTAATGTAAACTATTTTCTGGTAATGATATTCATATACTTGGGAAAAACACTCACTTTTACAAAAGAATAAACATACAAAACAGTCGGGTCTTGGTAGAAGACTACTTTCCAATTTAGTAGAAAATATAGGATTTTTTAGGAAGTATACAAACATTTACATCAAACACTTACACACATTTTCATCAAACTTATACAAACATTTGACACTAAAATACTTATGAACTCACCAGCTTAAATGCTGATCTACTTTTTCAAAATAACTTGTATTCTCAGGTCATCAGTAGACAGGTACCGATGACCAGGTTTTTGAGATGACGGAGCATGTTCAAGACTCGTCTTTTATTTTGATTCATATTTTGGTGTCTTTCAAACTTTACACAGAACACACTTGTATTAAATTATATTATTAATGCAATGGATGATGTTGTTGCTTGTTTTACTATTGTGTATTGTTATGATACTGTACATGACGTCCTCTGCCCCCGAATGTTTCCGCCATTCTGGTTTGGGGGTGTGACATGCCCGATCTTTTGTGTCGCTTGTACTTAGCAAGAGATTTGTTGGAGCTCCAGGGGAACTAGATCGTCCTCTTGAGGTGGAGATTGCTTATGATAGGACGGTTAGGGTTGCGAGAGTTCATCGGGATTGTACTCTCCAGTTGTTCAGCGAGCGGTATCTGGTTGATTTGGTTCCCATTCTTCTGCATGGGAACAAGGTCATCGTGGGCATGGATTGGTTGAGCTCTAATGGGGTAGTGATTGACTGCGAGCAACAGCTAGTGCGGCTTCGGACCCCAAGTGGGGGAGAGTTGGTGATTCAGGGAGAGAGACCGCATCGTGGGCCGATTATGTGTTCTGCAGCGAGGACCAGACGCTATCTTCATTAGGGTTGTTCGGGTTTTGTCTCCTATGTCATGGATACCCGAGATAAGGGTAAGGAGGTCGTGGATGATGTGCCAGTCGTGCGGGATTTTCCGGATGTATTCCCGGAGGATTTCCAAGGGTACCTCCGGAGAGGCAGATGGAGTTCAGGATTGATTTGGTTCCAGGTGCAGCTCCGATAGCCACAACACCGTATCGGTTGGCTCCTCCCGAGATGCAAGAGTTGTCTACACAGCTGCAGGAGCTGTTAGACAAGGGATTCATTAGGCCGAGCAGTTCGCCTTGGGGTGTCCCGATTATGTTTGTGAAGAAGGATGAGTCTCATCGTATGCGTATCGACTACCGGGAGTTGAATAAGGTAACGGTGAAGAACCGTTATCCCCTTCCGAGGATTAATGATCTTTTCGACCTGCTTCAGGGTGCATCTTGGTTCTCCAAGATTGATTTGTAATCGGGTTATAATAAGCCGCGGGTCAGGGATGGGGATGTGCAGAAGACAACTTTTCGGACTCGATATGGGCATTATGAGTTTGTGGTGATTCCTTTTGGGTTCACCAATACTCCAGCCGCGTTCATGGATCTCATGAACTGCGTGTGCAGATCGATGCTGGATCGGTCTGTGATAGTCTTTATTGATAGTATCTTGGTCTATTCCAAGACTCAGGAGCAACACGAGGAGCAATTGAGGGAGGTGTTGCAGACCTTGAAGAGGGATAGACTTTTCACAAAGTTCTCCAAGTGCGAGTTTTGGTTGCGCGAGATGCAGTTTCTGGGGCACCTTGTCAACCAGAAGGGTATTTTGGTCGATCCGGCCAAGGTCGAGGCCGTGATGCAGTGGGTGGTTCCGAGGTCTCCATATGAGATTCGAAGCTTTCTTGGTTTGGTTGGGTATTATCGAAGATCCATTCAGGATTTCTCCAAGATCGTTGTTCCCTTTACCCGACTGACCAAGAATTCAGTGACTTTTCACTGGGGGCCTGAGTAGCAGGCAATTTTTGAGACTTTTAGGCAGCGGTTGTGTGAGGCGCCGATTCTGACCCTGTCGGAGGGTGTTGATGACTTTGTGGTTTATTGTGATGCATCGATCACAGGCTTGGGGATAGTCTTGATGCAGCGGGGTCGCGTGATCGCTTACGCTTCGAGGCAGCTGAAGCCTCATGAGGCGAACTACCCGATGCACGATTTGGAGTTGGGGGCCGTTGTTTTCGCCCTCAAGATTTGGTTGCATAACCTCTATGGGGTTCGTTGTATTATTTACACGGACCACAAGATCCTGAGGTATTTGATGGATCAGCCAAACCTGACTATGAGGCAGCGTCGTTGGTTGGATGTGGTGAAGGGTTATGATTGCAAGATCCTTTATCACCCAGGGAAGGCCAATGTGGTGGCCGATGCTCTCAGCCGCAAGGCCGTCGTCGCTCCGATCAGAGATATATGCTTGAGGATGACAGTGATTACTCCATTATTGGAGCGGATCCGCGAGGCTCAGGTCGAGGCTATGAAGGAAGAGCACCGGAAGAGTGAGTGCATTGTGGGTCAGGTGGCTTCCTTCGATTTTGATAGTCGCGGATTGTTGACCCTGCATTGGAGGGTATGGGTTCCTTATTGGGGCGGTGTACGCCAAGTTTTGATGGAGGAGGCCCACAAGTTGAGGTTCTCCATCCATCCCGGGGCGACGAATATGTATAGGGATCTTCGTCATGATTATTGGTGGCCCTGCATGAAGCGGGACGTAGCATGGTATGTGGAGCGGTGCTTGACCTGCAGGAAGGTCAAGGCCGAACATCAACGACCTCACGACAAGATGCAGCCGTTGGAGATTCCCGTATAGAAATGGGAGGACATCACCATGGATTTCATCACGAAGCTTCCCAGGACCGCGCGTGGAGTAGATTATATTTGGGTCATTGTGGATCGTTTGACCAAGAGCGCGCATTTCATTCCGATTCAGGAGAGTATATCTGTAGAGAAGTTGACTGAGATTTATGTTCGGGAGATAGTGGCATGTCATGGGGTGCCGATATCAGTGGTTTCAGACAGGGATGTTCATTTTACTTCCAGATTTTAGAAGCGATTTTATGAAGAGAGGGGCACTCATCTCTATTTCAATACAACATTTCATCCGCAGACCGATGGTCAGAGTGAGCGGACTATTCAGACTCTTGAGGATATGCTGCGTGCGTGCGTGTTGGATTTCGGAGGGAGTTGGGATACGTATCTTCCGTTAGCGGAATTTTCATATAATAGTTATCACGCTATCATTGATTGACCTCCTTTTGAGATGCTCTACGGGAGGAAGTGCAGGACCCCGATTTATTGGGCGAGGTCGGTCAACGAGTTATGGGGAGTACCGAGGTGGTACTTAAGATTACTGAGCCAATTCAGCAGGTCGGAGCAGGCTCCAGACAACTAAGAGTCAGCAGAAGAGCTATGCTGAAAGACGCCATTCAGGCTTGGAGTTCCAGGTGGGAGATATGGTTATCCTGAAGGTGTTGCCTTGGAAAGGTGTCATCCGATTCAGGAAGCGGGGCAAGTTGGGCCCCATGTATATTGGTCCCTTTAGGGTTTTGGCTCGGGTGGGCAGAGTTGCATATCGGCTTGATCTTCCCGCCGAGCTCAGCCAGATCCATAGCACATTTCATGTCTCTTAGCTGCGAAAGTGTTTAGTGGATGTTTCCGCAGTTGTACCTTTATAGGATATTCAGGTGGATGACCGCCTGAATTATGTTGAGAGACCGGTGGCCATTTTAGATCGGAAAACGAAAACCTTGAGGAACAAGGCTGTGGAGTCAGTGAAGGCGCAGTGGCTGCACCACAAGGGGTCAGAGTAGACTTGGGAGCCCGAGGAGGATATGAGAGTGCATTATTCGGAGTTGTTTGAGTCGGCAGACTTCGAGGGCGAAGTCTGATCCAAGTGGGGGAGAATTGTAACGCTTGATTTCCCAGTATGTTTTTTAATTACAAGTTATTTATGTTTTCTTTTAGGACACGACGTGTTGGAGCCTCAACACGGCGCGTCGAGACGAATTTGGCCGCGGAGTTTAATGAAGCAACACGGCGCGTTGAGGTGCCTCAACACGGCGTGTTGGCAACTGCGAAGGAAACCCTAATTTTTAGGGTGTTGGACCCTATTTAAAGGCCTTAAGTCCCTTGGTTGGCCTCCTTACCAGCCTCATCTGTCCAGAAACCCTAAAATCAAGTATCATCTCCCTCACCACCATAGACGGCGATGACTGCCTCCGGCTCCCTGTTTTCTTCGCGATTCGCCACCAGAAAAACCCATACCCTTCCTCCATTTTTCTGGGCGATCAGAAAAGCAATCCAAACACCCCTTTTTCGTTGCCTTCGTTATTTTTCTTCTTTCGTTTGAGTTTCTTTCTTCTCCGATCAGACAAGAACCGAAGATGTCTCTCATTTCCTTGCGAATTGCTAGCCACCACCGAACCACCGTACCACTCCGTAACTGTCGTCGATCGATCATCTTCTACGATTCAACAGAGGATAGAAGTCCTTCCCCTTCCCACTCGTTTGTGTATTGGACCCCAATCATCCCCTTGCATGTATTGATCGATCAAAACAAACCCCCTATTTGTTCAAATGTTACAAATCAGCCCCATTTATTCAAGTTATCACAAATCAAGCCCCATTTGTTTAAGCTATTACTAAGCATCCTATCATTTGTATATTTTAATCAAAACAGTCCCTTATGTTAGTTTAGTTACAAAAACCATCCATTTAGTTTAAAATATCACAAAACGGTCCCGAGGAATTTATTTTAGCTCAAAAAGGTGTCAAGTTGCGGTTTCTCATGTAAAGCTTCACAAAAGCGAACCTAGATCGAGATCACACATCGAATGTGAGTTTCTATGGCCCCTCTTTTACGATTTTTATATTTGAGGGATAATTTATGAATGTTTAATGAAGTCTTGATGACTTTTTAGTTTTTTGTATGTTAAAATGCATCATACTTGTTATCGGTCAAAAGTTTATGAAATAGCAATCTAAAAGGTTATAAATCATTAACGAATCATATAAACTAAAGTAGAATGCTAAAAGATGATTCACATATACCTTGTGTGAAATATAAATATAATTATTAAGAAAAATTACAAGATTATAATGTCGAATGTTATAATGGTGCAAATATATTTAATGATTTATAAAGATTGTGGTATTTGTCATATATAAGTTTGAGCATGTTAAAAATATATAAAAAACATTATATATAATAAAAAATGTTAATCAACATATTTATGCATAAAAGGAAAGTACATTGACATAAATGGTGGAAAAACCAACTTTATGAAATTATATAATTATTAGTTGAAATTATCAAATTTAACTTTTAATATGTAATGTTATGTAAAAATGAATGTAAACTTAGAACACTTAACTAATACTACTCCATGATTATACAAAGTTTATAAACTTAGAACTTATGAGTTTTACATATAAACTACAAAATTGCTTGGTTGTTCTATGTTTTTACAAAGGGTGAGACATCTTATTTTTATATAACTTGTTATTCAAAACCCTTATTTAAAAATGCATTTTGGTCATGGGAACCGTAAAATTTAATATAAGTCTGACTTATTTGTATGTATTTTGCCAAATTTGTACTTTTGGATTTGAACAAACGATATTTTTAAAATGATTCCAAGTATACTTTTATAACTCATTTATTTTATACCTTTTTTTATAGAAAAGTACGTATTTATAAAGCTGGTCAACCAGATAGGTGTTATAAAACACTTTTTGGTTATAAATGTACTTTGTGTCAAAACATGTAGAACTCACCAACAATATTTTGTTGATGTGTATTAGTGCATGTATTCTCAGATTTATTAGCAGGTTGGAAGGATTTACATAGAAGACCTTCCATTATTTTACTATACTATTGTAAACACCGATCTGTTAGGTGTGTGTAGTGATTTAACAATAGTATTTGTCAATGTAATTTCTATCTCGGTAATAATAGAAGATTATATTTGTACTATCAATGTATGTTCAATAACCGTGATCATTAATTTATGTCGTGCACCTCGGCTTTTCCGCCGGCGGCCGGGGGTGTGACGACTTGACTCCCTTAACCTTACTTGGTCATGTGTTGAAGTCTAGGACTAAGAAAACAACATCTTTTATCTTGATTTTGCCCTAAAAACCCTAGAGCCGAAGAGCTCCATTTTTTAATGTTTTTAGCCCATGAAATCTGATTTTGAACTATGTTTTGTGGTTAAAACATACACACACACACACACACACACACACACATATATATATATATATATATATATATATATATATATATATATATATATATATATGTATAGAAGTGTGTGGTTTAACGGACCTATAATCATATAAGAGAAGGTGTGTGTATAACATGATAATACAAGAAGGTTATGAAGTAAAAGTATAAATAAAGTATAATATGCGTATTATATGGAAATGATCTAAGCAAAGTTATTGGTATAGGGTGTAGATATTCAGAAAGGGAGTTCATCCTAGCCATTCTAGTGGTTTTATTTTGTGTTTCTGCTTCAGGTGAGTCTTCTCACTATACCACATGTGACATTCTATATCCTTTGTATGGTTGTGGTAGGATGTAGGTACTGTTAGAGACTTAGGGTACATGTATGCTAGTTGAATAGGATAACTCTTTGTTATGTATATGCATTTGTAGTGTAGGACACTTGGTTTCATGGTATGCTAGATTGGTAGGGTCTTGTTGTGGATTGTATGATACTGTTAGATGTCATGATTGGTTATGGTAATGATAATATTGGTTGATTGTTAAGTGGATACCCTAGGGGTTGTATGTAGTTTAAATTACATAGCCTGAGAGCTATTGGTCAAAAGCCTTATTGCATGGTTCTCATACAGGATCATTTGTTTGACTGTCTATCTGATTTCTGATTGCATATGACTATGTATTCATGAGACAGTTATCGATATTAGAATTGGCACTGGTATGGATGTGGTACGGATATAAGCTGATGATTGCTTGGTGACTGGGAGAAGGTAACATTAGTTGGTTGAGATCCAGTAGTAGTGTAGTGGTAAAGTGTCAGTGAATGATATGTATGATGCATGTATATTGATATGAGAGTTAGCAGATCGGTGCTAGAGCCGAGAACTTGTTTGTATGCATCGTATGTATGGTGGAATATTTGGTCATACCACCGTGTCATGGCTAACCAATGATTACGTTGCGCAACTACACGACAGGACAGACGGGGTCGAACCCGCCGCAATGTCGTGGCCAACAACCTACTACGCCATGGTGAACATCCAAAATGATTTAATGGATTAATCACTTAACCTTAATCCCCATAACTCAAAAGCTGAGACCTGATGACTCTAATGGTCTTAATGGATAAAGTTTCCAACTTTATCCATTCTCATGACTCAAATGCACCTAAAATATAAACCTAACTTCAAAGTGAACCAAGACACATGCTTGACCTTCAAGAGGGAGCATGCAAACACAAATTTCTGTCAACACTCAAGTCCAAAAGTCACTTGGGTCACTTAAATGGTCTAGAAGTTGCTCAACTCGAAGGATGTCTAGGAAAGAGACTCAAAACCACCCAAAAAGGTGCATAAACATAAGCATAGAAAAAGCAAAGGTCAAGGTTTTAACTTTATACCTCCAATGACTCAGAAATCCAAAGTAGATGATGGATCTAAGTTAGCTCCTTGCTTCCTTGCACCAAAATGGAGTTCCTTCTTCCTCAAGCTTCACGAAATCAAGAGAACAAGCTCAAAAACCAAGTATGGAGGCAAGGGTTTGGGAGGGTAACGTTCTCAGAGGGTGGGGTCTGTCAAATGAGGCAACCCTAGAAGTTAGAGCCTTTAAATAGGGCTCAAAACCCAGGGTTTAGGGTTTTGAACCCCAACCGCCACCGTGCTGTGGTCAGCCTTAGACCGCCCTGTGGCCACTTGAATGATGTGGTCGCACAGTGGTGATTCTCCATCACCACGCTGCGGTCAGTCAAAATCCAAAAATTCAAGACTTAAAATAATAAACTCAAAAGAATAATACCCCAAAAGCGGATGTTACATTATTAGTAAAATGTAACTTAAAATTTATATTCTAATTAACGACGTATACACATATTGATATATAAAAGAGGGGTGTGTCATATTAACGACGTATAAACCTATTGATATATAAAAGAAAGCGAAGGGGGGGGGGTGATATTTTCCTTTATGTTTTTGAATCTTCCAATTAAAATAGATGGTCTCTTCGATTATAATAAAATGTATAAAAGTAAACTTTTTAAAAAGATTAACTTCAAATCATAATTGAAAATATCACATCCATAACACCTTGTCCTCGAGTTTTTTTTTTCTTTTTTTTTTAAGCGAAAGAGAAGAAAAGTTGTATTTTTGTGTTTTTTTAAAAGAAAAATAAAGATACTGAAACATGTTCTCGAGTTTTATTTAAAAATGGAAAGTAACAAAAAGAAAATGAAAGTTTTTTTTTTTTTTTTTTTTTTTTTTTTTTTTTTTTTTGGGAAAATGACTTAAAAATGTAAGATATTTTTCGTTTTGTACACATTTAGTCATTACTTTTTTCGTCCACATTTGCTCATTAAACTTGTTACCTTATACACAATCAATCATTATGACCGTTTAGTGTGGGTTTAGCCGGTTTTCTGGCGTTCTTTGCAGCTCACGAAACTCCGATCATCTTTTTCGGCGAGTCTCCGTCCCACGTGATTTTTCTGACAAGTTGTAACACAAACAAGCAAGGTTTCGGGATGAACAGTCTGCCTTAAATTCATGCACTCGAATTTGAGCATATCATACAAAACTTGAATATGACATCGAAGCATAAAATATATGATGAACAAATATGAAAAACCTTTGAACAAACCTGCAAAAAGTTTGATCAACAACAATATGACAAATTTTGTTTTGATTTCTGAACCCAAATTTCGTTTCCATTTCCAAACCCAAAACTCATTTGAAAAATAATAAGATGACTGGTTTTCTAGTGAACAAGTTGAACAAAATGCATACATGAACTTGAATCCAAACACACACACACGAACTCGAATTTGAAATCGAATTCATAGATTTTTGATGAACGAACATGATTAGGTTGAGATTTAGATGAAGTTATGTGCTTATGATTAACGAGGTTTAAGTTGTGTTCTTGAGATTCATATGGTGCTTTAGTTTGAAGATCAAACACCTTACAAAAAACCCTAGATTCGAAATTAGAAAACCCTATAAATCGAAATCGACTAAACGTGGAACTTAAACTCGATCTAGAAATCGGCAAAACCAAAATTTGAAAACCCTAGAAAATTGAAAAGAAGAAAGAGAGAAAAAAGAATGTTCATCTTTGTTTCACTGAGAGAGAAAATAGAAGACATACAAAAAATGTATTAATTTGTTTCAAAAAATGGAGAAAATAAAATAAATGGACAAAAAGATTATAGTCAGAAAAAAAGATTGTTTATTGGAGAAGATCATTAGAAATTCATCGTAGAAAATGACCGCAGTCTTTTCGGAGCTGCAAAGATGCTGAAAACCGACTACATCCAAACCAACCGGTCATAAGAATTGATTATGTACAAGATAACAAGTTTAACAGACAAATATAGACAAAAAAAAAGTTAGTGACTAAATATATACAAAAACAAAAAAATATCTTACTTTTAACTTTCAAAGACATTTTCCCTTTTGCTTCCCGAACCAAAAAAAGAAAAAAATCCCAAAAAAAATCTAAAAAATAGAGAAATTTCATCAAATGACCAAAGGGAAGGGGGTGTTTGAACATTTTGACCATGAAATTTGAGTTTTGTAGAACGACCAAGGGATCCTTTTACCTTCTGAGGAATGTGAATAGTAACGAGGAATTGAGGTGGTCGGGGAAAAAGACAAAAAAATACGGTTTGTTACATACTTCCGCAAAGGGGGCTCTGCGGAAAGGTTGCTGAGGTTCTACGGATCTGTTCTTTATCAGCACACCTATGAGGATCTGTTCTTTGGCTAACCATGACAAAAATCAGGATTTCATTACTGTTTCTTATCAATTAACCTAGGAAACACCTTAAAAAGCATATAACTGTTATTCTTCCCTTCGTTCTGCAGCAAAGCCCCAACCTCCCTTCCAAAATTTCGTCACTTCCGTAGCCAACAAAGTGAATCGTTTTTTTTTGTGTGATTTTATAATTTTACCCATTCCACCTCATTTCTACAGAACTATTCACTTTCCTCAGAAGGATTAAGCCTTCCGCAGAGCACCCCTGCGGAAGTGATGGTCATTTACCAAAATGGATTTTTTTTATGGTCAAAATCTTCAAACCCTCCCTTCCCTTTTATTATTATTTGACGAATTTTCTAAAAAAAAAAAACCATAAATTTTCTTTCATTTCCTTTCCTTTTCCTTTAATTTCTTTTGGATTCTCCTTAATTTTAAATCAAGGTAGAGAGGACCTATAGGAGAGGGAAGAGGGAAAACTCAAAGACTGGATGTATACTGTCCCTAAAGAGGAGGGAAAACACAGAGACGGCCGCTAAAGATGCAAATACAAGCGCCAAGCGGGAAGATCGCGGTTTCTGATTTCTAGTCAATGACAAGCGACAAGTATTCCTTTTTACGAATCCGTCCTTGATTTTCGTTTATGTTTTTATGCTTTTTATCGTCGACGCATACACAAATTTAGATCGCTGCAAGAACTCTGATATTTTAGGGTTACGGGTTTCATCCGTTTAATAATCAACCAGGTAAGAGTGATCTGGAGTTATTTTAAAAGTATATGAAGTGTATCTCAGTATCCTCCACATGTGACATCTCCTGTAATCTTTATGTGTCCGTGATTGATTAGTAAGTATAAAAGTTATTATAGTCGTCTTAGCTTAGATTTGGTTTGCAATCGCTATGCAGATATTGGATTTACCATTGTTGCGTTCCTTGTTTAGAGTCGTATCGAATAAGTGTTTAAAGGTTAAATGATCGTTTATATCAATTTCCTTTTGTTTTCAATATGCTGTTGATTTAACTTTTTTAATCATAAAACCTTAGTGTTAACTGCAGACCACTTAGCAACGGTGGTGAAGTATTTTTTAATTGAGAACCTCATAGTATGAGGATCCAATGTTATTAGCAAAAGTAGCAACAGATAATAATATCTGTCTTGTGACAAAACTGTAAAACATGTTGGAAGCCAAATTAATTTGGATATCACTTGCTGAAAACAATGGCTCCCGATAAACTGTATTATTTGAAAGCTGTTAGAAAATACATACATGTATCAGAAAGCAAAAAGAACCTACTCTTTCATCTGTAAATGGCTAACTGGGAAATGAAATAATGATGATAACAATCTGACATCAAATTCTCTCTGCTAAGTTACATACGTCATGACAGTTGAAATGTACAACAATTGGTTAGTCTCTGAGATGTTTTCCCTAAAGCTATTCTTTAACCTGGAGCTTTATATTTGTTTTATGATTCATAGCTCAATTATTTGGCTTCATTCTTTATCTTGATCAACTTGCTTGCTGGAAAGTGTAACCTAGCCATCAGAGGTCTAGGAGCCCTAGTTTTCCGATCAAATCCCCTCACACAAACAAATCCTGCAACCATTCCAAAGTTAAATTACCAGACATTCGATCATTATGAGCTATGTTTGAAAATTGAAGTGATACATACCTTTCCAAAAGCAGTATTGAATCCCCTGAGTAGATAGCCCTAGAATATAAAGGTTTTTTTCTCATTAACTTTTAGTTAAAAACACATGTCAACTTTAGAAGAGATGTAACTAGGGGTGTCAAAAAAACCCGAACCCGATTAACCCGACCCGACCCAAAACCAAATAAGGTACATAGGGTTGGGTTTAGTAGGGTCAAAATTTTTAATAGGGTTATTCGGGTTAACCCGACATACCCGAATTGTAGTTAGGGTCAGGTGTAGGGTTGATATTTTTATGAAAATCGGGTTGCGGGTTAACCCGATTAACCCGAATAAGGGTATAAGGCATATGTTACGTATATGTATATCAGTTCACATTTTCTTTGGTTGTATAATACAAGCAATGAGACTACAAGTCTACCACCCTTTCAATCGGCACCTCACTATCACTCACATATACTCCAGAACAATCATACTTTTTTTTGGTAGGTAGACCTTTAATACCGATTTCGTGTCTATGGATTTTCTCCCAAAGGAATATTTGTCATCTATGTCACCCATTAAAAACATATATATTTAACTGTGTATTTTTAATGTAATTTTGGATTTTTGAGGATACTTTTTCCATTCTCTTTGTTGGACCTCACAAATTAGATCTTATCCCATGTTAACATAAGTCAAATAAAACCAATGTATACTCATAACAGTACGATATTAATTGAAGGTCTTTTTTGCTCTAGGCTTAGTATGGATTCTTTGTTGGTATTTTAGAACGACAATTTTTTATCAAATTTGCTACAATAAAATTAAGAAGTGTTTGAAAACAACCAACCCGACTAACCCGATTTATCTGACCCTTTTAAACCGAAACCCGATTAACCCATACCTTAAAAGGGTTGGGTTTAGGGTCAAATTTATTTTTGAAAAAACCCGACAAACCCGAAACCCGATCGGGTTGACCCGATTAACACCCCTAGATGTAACATAAGGTTTATGAAGTTGTACCCCTGAAGATTGTTGATACAGAAGTCCCAAAGTAAACTGTTCGTCTTGGTAAATTCCAAATCCATGCCCTTGGAACATCAATCGGGTTCAGGCTTGATGCATGATCTGCAAACATCTGCATAGTGCACATATATATGTGTTTGAAGATAGCCCTAAAAAGAAGTAATTTAGAATTTACAGATTTGTATATAATATATACCTCATTAACTTGGAAATATGTTCCATTGAGTGGAAAGCTCCCTCTCATTGCTGTTCTACATGGTATCTGTTATGAAACTAGTTAATAACTACTTGATCTAACTTGTTTTACTTCATAGTTACAATATTTATCCTGTATTAGTATTATATAGTTGGGACTACTCACTAGAATAGTTCCTCTAACCACTTGTGAATTAGCTTCCTTTATGCTATTGCATGAAAAACAAGTTGTCTTATCACACAACCTCCCTGATTCTTGGGCAGAACATTCTCTTTCTGGTGGCTGTATTGAGTTTGCAGTTTCACCTGGTGTCCATATTGCTAGGAGGTAGGGGCTTGGGTCATCAGGTTCTCTTTTTTCCAACTGAAAATAGTAAAAAAAGTGGAAGTTAGTTTATAAGGTAATAGTTATGTGTCAATTGACTAGTCAACAACAAAATCACTAACCCCTTCCAAAAGTCGATGTGAATCCGGAAGTTCATACCTGTATGATATAGACTTACAAGCTGTCATTATTTTAACAAGGTATTTTATTTTAGGAGTTATTTATAAAGACTTACACTTGATGCTCTGTTCTTAGGCGACTAACATCTTTCAGTTTAGGTGTAGGGATGTAAGCAGCATTAGGGCTCAATGCAACTAATGCTTTTGACATATCATCTTGAAGTAGTTTCTTGTCTTGCATTATGCTTTGTAAATTGGTTGTGAATTCTTCCATGTTGAGTTTGATAGTTGGGATTTCATCCGAATCTTCATAGTATTGTTCCTCAATGTCACTTAGTGATAGTTCTGTGGCTTCTGGCTCAGGTGTTGTTGGTTCTTCAATAATCGGTTCACATTTCTTCTCAAAACCACCTTCACTTTTATTCTCAGCTTCAGGCAGTGGCATAGGCGTAATAACCACATGTGGTACTGGATCTGTTGGAATAGGAGCATTTGAAGTCACTATTTTTTTTTCCTCTGGACCTGGTAGGGCAAGCCTTGCACTGCACCATTATAGATGAATGCTTCATTATTTAAACCATTAAAAAACGAAATATATATATATATATATATATATATATATATATATATATATATGTGGATAATAGATTCATGTACCTTGCAAAAGCACTGGCAAAGTGTCTACATTCAGTTCTCATTGGACATGCATTACAGTTTGGTTTACTTTTTGTGCAAAAAACCTTTCCAAATGTAATCATCTGGTAGTGTAGCTCATATCTATCAAAGAACCACATATTACTGATGATCTTTTAATATTTTATGATGTCTGTATAGTTACAAACTTACAATGTCAATTGATCCAGCTTGCACAGTCTGGGCCAAAGATATTTCTGAATGGAATCCAACACTGGATACATCTCAAGTAGATGCAGTTGTAGGGACTCTGGTAGTGGTTGCAGAGGAACCCACCCCAGTCTCACTGCTATCCTCCCAACATTTGTGTCCACCTGGCAAACATGATATCATGAATATGTAAGAGTAAGACTTCACTAACATGTCAAATTTTATAAAGTTCCATTTTTTGAAGTTTGAACATTGACTTACAGGGAAGGCAAGATGATGAAGTGTCAATAGGCGAACACACTCCACACTTTTCAGCCCCAATCCTCGAAAACTCAGTAAGTACTCCCTTCAATACAAAAGATTATATAAATTGATTGCAATAATTCAATATAAACAACTGAATCTTGTATTCTTGTGTGCTTACTTTGCTTTTTCAGGTGGTGCATCTCTCAACCATTCTAGGTCAATCTTTCCATGATCTCTCACCAGGCGATTGAGAAAATTCTGCATCCTTTCAGCTAACAGGTTGTTCATTCCACGTTCTTTAATGGCATCAGAAATTTCATTCACAGGTGCATGTCTGAATGCTTCATAATCAAGGGAATCACTTGCATCTGTACTTTGATCTTTCTTTTCACCATTGGACATTGCCTGCTTTCTCAAGCTGTCCCAGTTCATTGCTATATTCCTTTCATCATCAGCTATACGCTTTTTTTCCTTGGACGTATTTGCCCCTGCCCCACTTGGTGATTCTTGAGAGAAATTCTGCTCCTTTGAGTTTGCTTTAACTTTGATCGGTATTCCTTCAAGAACTATGGATTCTTGTTTTTGGGCACCATTTTCATCATGTGCAGTTTTTAGATCTTCTGCTTCTGAATTTGACCCTGAGCTTGACGTATTTGCCCCTGCCCCGTTTGGTGGTTCTTGAGAAACATTCTGCTCCTTTGAGTTTGCTTCATATTTGATTGGCATTCCTTCAAGAATGGCAGATTCTTGTTTTTTGGCACCATTTTCATCATGTGCAGTTGTTAGATCTTCCGCTTCTTGTTTTTGAGTACCATTTTCACCATGTGCATTTGTTAGATCTTCTGCTTCTGAGTTTGACCCTGAGCTTGACGTATTTGCCCCTGCCCTACTTGATGGCTCTTGAGAAACATTCTGCTCCTTTGAATTTTCTTCAACTTTCATCGGTATTTCTTTAAGAACGACAGATTCTTGTTTTTTGGCACCATTTTCATCACATGCAGTTGTCAGATCTTCTGCTTCTTGTTTTTGGGCACCATTTTCACCATGTACAGCTGTTAGATCTTCTGCTTCTGAGTTTGACCCTGAGCTTGACCTAATTTCATCAACAATTTGAACTGTGGATGACTTGAAGGAATCTTCGGTTGCTGGTTCCTTTATATTTTCTTGACATTTTATGATGTCTTTTTCCTCTGCTACTTCTATGGGTTTTTCACATCCCCCATCTTGGAAGCTAGTTTTAAGGGGGAATTTTGCTGCAAGAGCCATGAAGGCAGAACTGCATACATTATAAGAAAGACAAAGCCCATAAGTTGCTATTATTAGCAGGTTTTATTTCTAAAGGTAAATCAGACAACACAAACCTCGAAAGATGATCCGAAACATTCTGTGTGAGAAATACACCAATCACCGAATCAACAACAGATCCTTTCCATCTTGAAAATCGTCTATCTCCTGAAAAAGGTACAATTTAAATAAAGTCTTTTATGGATATTTTTTTATTTTAATATATGTTTTTATGTACCTTGAACAAGATGCATACGTGCAATGAATGAGTCAGTGCGTCCACGAAACACTCTTCTTTCATTTTCCCACCATTTTTCCTTATCTTTTTCTAGATTCTTACCATCACCATCACCACCACCACCCTCACTCCCTTCCTTCTCCATTAGTAACCTCCAAAGCCTGTCTGTTTCTGGATCCAGGTCAACTTTAGGACGTTGACTTCTTTTCTTTATAGGCTCAAATGGAACAATGGCATTACTACCTCTATATAAAACAAGCTCATTTTCTCTTTTCTTTTTTTCATCATAGACATGCATACGCTGTAGCTTATATGTAACATATTCAACCGAAACTTCATCTTTCTCTACCCTCCATCCACTTAATGCACCCTGCTTCTTTTCTAATAAAGTAGCAGGGTAAGTTATAACACCATATCTAATGCCCTCTTTCGGTGGAATAGGTGGCGGCTGATTCCACCCAATCACATGGTCCTGGGTATGGAATTGTAATGATTCTGGTCGATACTGACAGTTGATGACATTTGTGGTTGTGGGGTTGACTTTTTGACCATAAGGATGAAGTAGCTGCATCATTGAGCCGTTTCCATAGATGCCATTCATTTGTCTTGAAGGTTCTTGAAACTCACTTTGGATCTTTATTTTCTTGTTGTTTTCCAAGAAAATGTTGCGATCATGAGCACGATGTGCAACACCTAGCAATAGTTTCTGGTACAAAAACAGAGAATCCATGGCAGAATTCTGTCTCTTGATGCCTCTTCTTTCATCTAAACTTATACTATGTTGCATTTTTTGAAGGTTTGCAGGGACCATGTGATACCCGTTTTCCCGTGGACTCATGTTCATGTTTCTTGCAAGCACGTTTATTGCATGGTGTGTTGTTTTTGGTATTGGAACGTTTAACACAGGCAATGACGTGTATTTATTGCCATTTATCTTTCTATCTTGTTCTATATTTTGAGGATTGACATTTAGGTTTATACCCAAGTCAAAGTTGAGCTGTTTTCTGCATGATTTGACTTGGGTATCGTCTACCGTGTTTTGCTGTTGACCTTTGGTCTTGTCAATGTTCTTCTTTCGTACATATTTCCTTTTCCCGACACTTGCCCCTGGGGTTTTTTGTTGTGTTTCTGAATTATCCACACCCTTTCTCCGCACGTACTTTCTTTTTACTCGTGTCTCACCAGGGGTAGTGCCGTCTTTTTGATCTTTGTTGGGCTTTTTTGGTTTAATCACCCGTGGGCGGTGTTTTTTTCTTCTCGTGGGCGTCTTTTGCTGGGGTGTTTTGCTCAAGTCAACGCCCTGTTCTTCTTTATCCTCGGGAACGTGTTCTTTATGTGTTGTTGAAACTGCAGAAGGTGGGGAGTCCCCATTGGTTGGAGAATTGACATTTTCTGGTACACGTTGGCTGTCGTTATGCTTAGCTGGCGTGATAGGAGCAAGTGGTACAGAATCAGTTGTGGTAGAGGAAGTTGCTCCACCTGTGAGAAACAAAACAAAACAAAAACATTTCTCAATTTCATTATTGAATGTATGTGTAAGTTTACTATGAGTAAAAAGGAGCTAATTTGTACATCTAGATATGCAAACAAACATTGTTCTTGTTAAAATGGAAAACCAATATTAAGATTTGCCAAAGCTAGTAAATAATTTAAAACCTAAACTACACTATACTAGAACAACATTGTACCTTGATTTATCTAAACTTCATAACAAAATTACTCACCTTTTGAGGTGTGTTCATCAGCGATGAAAGCCAACTTGTGAGTTTGTCGAGTTCTAAGCGTAGAAGTTGAAGAAGTAGATCTCTTACTAGTGTTGCTTTCAACTTGAAGACCACGTGATCTATTTGAAAGATGGATTCCATAGTTTTGTGGTTCATGTGAATTCTTGGAACAAACAATAGATGCTAAATGATTGCATTTCCAATTTGCGGGGTCATTAGATAAAAAGTATGAGACTGATGTTGCGTCTTGGTTCTGAACTGGGCTTCTGGACAGGGTCCTCTTCTTTGTATTATCAACCGTCTCTTCTTTCAACAAACCTGTGTACATCCCGATCAAATCCTGCCAATTATCGGTACCCGATTCCTTTTCTTGCATGCCAACCGACCTAAGCTTGTCCGGAGTCACTGGTGTCCAGGAATTATTCCTGGGAGGAAATGAGGTTCCATGAGTTGCTGGTTTCCAATCGTTTGCTCTTTGGACAATTCCATTCGCCCCCTCTGTGGTATCCGCATTTCCTCCAGCTGTTGCAGTCAAGGAATCCTGATTACACACAGTCCCACTTTCACGTGGAATAGGCATTCCACGAGCCACAAAATTCCAGGTATCACCATTTCCATGCTTTGGGAATGGAAAATCCCTCTCAAAGTTCATACTTTAACTCACACCAACCACCAACCACCAACCACCAAGATCTCTCTTACTTTTTCTATCTTTTCTTCAAACTTTAATTCTCTGAATCAAATTATCAGTATGGAATGGAATGAGCTTTCCGTGGATCCCAATTCATTGTCTTGAATTCCGATTCCCATTCTCTGAACCTAACCTGCCAAAAAACCCCAATTACACTTTTTCACTGAAGTCATCGTATACCTAATGGTATAATTCAACAGTGAGAAATACAGACACAGATATACATGTTACACACACCAGGCAATTTTTGGGGCTAAATAAAAAAGCTTTCGTGCAAAGTACACACTGAACTACCAAATACAATGGCAATTATTGCCCAGAAAATTTATCGAAAAATCCAAATTTGCTTTGCCTGTGAACAAATGATTTTACACATGAAAAATTACCAAATAATCGAGATCAAAGAGAAGAAAAAAGAAAAATCAAATGTTTCAAACACCAGAACTGGCATGGCCCAATAAATTTAGAGGATTTGGTTCCACAATTGTTAAGTGGGGTTTTAATGAATTAAAAGGAGCACAGAGAAATTAATTTGAAACCATGGAAAATCCCAACGGAATCGCATGGTTAATTCGTTTGGAAATGCGAATCACGCCAACTTAATTGATTTAGAAAGTGGGAAAAGAATGCAAGACATGTGAGAGAATCAGCAAAATTGTATCTCAGGTAAGGCTGAGCTCACCGATCTCTGGCTCTGGCATCATCGCCGGAGCAATTCGCCGTAGGAGTCAATTATGAAGAGCCAAGTCAGTGTGTGTGTGTGTGTGTTTTTGTATGTGAGAGAGGGAAAGATACAGAAAGAGAGGGAGAGGCCACCAAGATAGTACTTGGTATTTATAAGAGAGCACATCCTAGTGATCCCACAACGTCAAATCTCATTCAAGTCCTTAAAATCCACAAGTAACTCCATCATTTACTTCTTTTTTACCTGTACTATAAATATTATTAAACTAGGGTTATTAACAAGAATAACCACATTTATTTAGAGAATATATGCATTTGACTAATACCATTGGAGTTTACAATGACCATCTTGTTTGTATATAAACATAATCCCACATGTGGTATCCGCTACATCTTGGAACTATGTTTTGATTTCTCTGAAAAATTCTGATGAGTTGAAACATGAATTAGTATTTGGCTGAATATACGGTGAGCCCAAGTTAGTTTTATGTTTTCAAGTTTCACGACTTGTTAGATTTAAAAAAAAAATCTTTGCCATGCGATTAACAAATACGAAAACTGAAGAACAAGTTTGTAATTGTTTTGATATGGTTGGATAAATTAGGTATGGCTACCACTTGTAGTTGTAATTAGGTTTTTATCTTGTTTAGTAGGAATCTTCGACAATTTGTTGTTGAATTAGAGAGCCTAGAAATACTTACGATTTTATTTGGAACAAAAACCCTAGTCTGAAATATATGAAGAACCATTTCGGAAAGGATTAACTTTTTAATTTAGTATGTATACTTAGGTTTTACTAGGTGTAGTTTGCTATGTAGTTAGGTATTGATTATATATAAGTATGCCTGATTTTCAAACAACAAAGTTTTTTGAGTTAGTTTGAAATCTGAAGCAATATTCCAAATAAGTTTGAAGGCACACCTCATCACCTTGCATTAATGTTGCTTAGAAAAAGTAAGTTACACAGATGAGAAGATAATAACTCACACCCTTGAACTTTTAGAATTAGAGTTATTTCCATTAAGTGATCGATTAATATCTAATCTATTATATCCACATTTTAATGATCTCATATTATATCATACTAACTAAATTTTTATTTATAGAGAGAATCATCGTTTGTGAAATAAAATTCGAAATTTACATCCACCAAAGCCAAAGCTTAATGTAAGGAGGTGAGGTGTTACTCAAACTGAAAGCATATAAACTCATAAAGATGAGATTAGGTCAAACTTTGATATGACTATAATTTTAGAGTAGTCAATTGTGTTATTCGATGTTTATAACTCCACAATCTAGTCAATTTTTTATGCAATAGTTTTTTTTAAACAATATAGTTGTTGAAATTTTAATTGTTTTTTTCACAACATTTACTGTTGCGTCATCTTCGTCATTAGAATCTAAAGTGGTACGTGTGGAGGTTATATGGTGAGGCCATATTGAGAACACTATGCTGGACTTCATTAATGTGTATAAGAGCAGTTGGAAGAAATATAGATCCCTTTATTAGCCTCAGAAGCCAATGAGCGTAGAAAGTTATTGGTTTATCATATGACAATGCTTTTGATTGCAATGTATAAAGACATGCAAAAGTTTATAAGTCAATGGAAATAATTGAAAAAGCAAATGTGCTGAGTCCATGTTAGAAGCAAATTTTATTGATCGACACAACCATGAATTTAAATCTACATGGAGTTTTATGAACTTCACATCGACAATGCTTGGTTGGAAGTTATGTAAGTCCCAAGTTTACTTTCAATTTAAGAGAAGATGATATGTAATGTGTTTTGAACACTAGTATTTCATTTGTTTTCATTTCCTTTAATGTCGGTTTTATTCATTTCCATACTCGTACCGAAATGACATGAAACACTATTAAGAACCTTATAAACATTTGGTAACGACGTGACATGATTAGCCTTAAACAACATCATAATAACCAAAACACTAAAAATGTTGAAAGCCATAAAAAAAATCAAAACCCTAGTCATAAATTTGAGAGTTTCTCCTAGTGCTTTTTTGTTTCTAGCTATATTTAAAACCCAAGAGTTTTCTTGAGGATTTATGTCGCAGAATTGTTTATCTTTGACATGGCCTATTTCTGAAAAGACATCATCAAGTTCGATGTACTCGTCTTTCTTGTAGTCTATGCTATGGTGACTATTGGTCAGGGCATATCCTATGAGATAGGTTATGGTGAATGGTTTATCACCTGGGTTCATAAGGTCACTTCTTTCAAAGTGATGTATAAAAGATAAAGTTTTATCTATATTTGCAGATTTCAAATCCAGAGCAAATTTTGGATAGACTGAAAACATAAATTTTTGGTAAGCAAGGTTTCCCCTAGCAGCACCTAAGATGCAGTCCTGTCTGTCAGTAATTCTGTTGTCAATTAAGGCCATTTTTATGGGAGAATTTATTCCTGCTTGGAATTGAGATTTTATCAAAAATTTTACAGCTCCGATATGGACCATTCTTATTTTGGATCTAATCTCAACTGGAATACTTTTCAAGTTATTGTTTATTTGTTCTTTAGTTAAAAGGGGTAGAAAGAAAGCTCCTATTGTGTCTTTTATGTCTACAGACATTTCTTTAGTACTAACAAAGTAGAAAATTTCATTTTTTCATTTAAGTGGATTTAAAATACTAAGTTTAGAAGGAACATTTTTGAAAATGTTTTCTTTCTTTATTTTTAAATCTGTTTTCTTAACTCGAGAGAGAAGGTCTTGTTTTATTAAGAGGTTTGCATGAAAGCCGTCTTCATCCTCAACATAAGTTAGGATTTGTTTTTCTTCTGAATCATTTTCTTCAGAATTGTTGAAAATTTCTTTATTCATTTTAAGAAATGTTAACAAGTTAAAATCCTTTTTCTGAGTTCTGAAACTGAGTTTAAAGCTTTATCAAGGTGTTCTTGATGCATTTTTTGCCTATGAAGGAGGTACTTACGTATATTAACCATGGTTGGTATATATTCGTGAGTATGTTTATTTTGTGCTTGTAGAATTCTGAAATTTATATGCACTAAATCTTTTTTATTACTTAAAAGTATTTCTTTATGTTGAGAAATCTCATTCTCTTTATTACGAATTTTTTCGAAAATTCCACTGTAAAGTGTTTCATTATAATGTAATGCCATTTTAACAGAGGCTCTGATACCAGTTTGATATGTGTGCGGTTTTGTGCGGGGTTTGTCTTTAACAAGAAGAAGGGAATAGATGCAAAAATTGTAAAGAGAAAACGCATTTAATCAATAAGTGTTTTGGAGTAGGAGTATTACTTACATAGATAGAAACTATTCAAGCCAGCCTGTGTCATCCTTTGGTCTGTGTGGTTGCTTTCCCTGTTGGCCTCATGCCTGCGGTACTGTTGACCATCGTCGACCTGACACTCTGTCACTTACAGGTTTCATGACTCTATTTTGTATGAACACTCAAGTATAACAAAACATCGATTTATTGATAAAAGAGCTCCCAAGATGGGAGTACTCTTACAATATTTTACATCTTCTCCCCTCTAAGGGAGATTTTACTCACAAGACATTAAAATTTTATAGGATAGAGAGTGTTTTTCTTGCACTTGTTATTGCGATGCCCTTAATGAAAACATAACTCTCAATTTATAGATACATTGAGAGGGTCTGATAATTGTTTGTTACGTCAGGCATGACGTTTCTCTCCACTAACGAATTACATTATTGTGGATAGCTGGAAGGCATCTCTAAAAGGTAAGACGCATTATTTTTCTGAGTGGATGGAAGTGTGCGGAGCATCTTTTATTAACATGATGAGGATTTGTCATCTTCAGAGGAGGGCCCCTCCTTTGTCTCCGAATCTTTGCTTTCGCAAAAGTGACAGAGATGTTCTTCGAAAAGTTGTTCTGCATGTCGGCAGAAGTGTTGGTGTGTAGCGTTGGAGACTTCCATGGTATTGTTCATGAATTTTTCGCCAAACATAGAGGCTTGACGAAGATCTTCTTGACTGGTGTTGTAACTCCAGCTTGTAATTATACAATGTGAGTTGGTATAATTAATCTTCTTTTTTGAACTAGAGATAATCTCAATGATTTTTTCTGAGATTCTTCTTAACCCATTGATGCGATTGGGATGAAGAATTTCTGTGAATGGTAGATCTTTATCCTCCATTGGTCGAGATTGTTCAATTTCTCTATTGGTTTTAGAAAGACCAATTTCCAGAAAATGGTATGAAGAAAGAGTTGATTCTTGAATCCATTCTGGGAGTGAAGAGATGCATCTGATGTAGATCGGGTTATCTTTTGCTTTAAGTACTTTCTTTCGAAAGTTCTTAATGGATTCTACCATGCTGCTTGGGAAGAATTTGAGTTCTTGAAGGTTGCAACTTGGGTAGATATTGTCGATTAGTCCAGCTTGAAAGGCTTGGTAGACTAAATTTGCTACTGCTCCTTCGAGGAAGTTGAACAGACTTTTTGTCTTCTTATCCGTAGTGAAAAACTTTTCATAAAGAAGATCTTCTGGGCATGCAGCTCTTGCTTTCTTCCAGATTGTTCTGAAATCTTCAAAAGAGATTTCCGGATAGTTAACCGTTTGTTGAACGTCAATTGGAACGTCAAACCTTTGGTCTCTGTGAGCTTCTTTGACTTTTTGGATTTTTGGTCGAAGAAGTGGTTGGTTAGTTTTGCTTGTATCATCTTGATAGGTGGCAAGGCTTAATCTTGCAGATGCTTCATTTCTGAATTTTTTGCAAGTAACTTTATCAGCTTTACAGAAAGTTTATGTAATTCCCCAGTCGGTATGAACATCGGCATGTGGTCCTTTGTAGATTACATAAAATCTTTCAGCTTCTTTGTTAAGAGCTTTTTTGTAATCTGGTGTAAACTCCTGCACAGATTTGTTGGTGGGTGACAAAGTTGTCATTTTACTGATTCCTTCAGTACAAGGATTGGGGTTAACCAATAAGCTAGTTTTTCCTTCAGGAAGAGGAGTAGCTGTCTCCTTTATTATGCTTTTTAGCAAAGCATCAGCTTTCAACGGATTTGTCGATTCTTTACCAGGTGCCGTTTGCACTGGAATAGCCTTTGTTTTTAAGCTTTCGCTTTCCGGTACATTGGTGACCGTTGTTACTTGTTCATACAAGTTGATTTTCTGCTCAATTGCAGATAGCTCAATGAGGAGCATTTGTTTCTTTATCCTCAAAGTGTTGAGGTCTTCCATTTTTGTAAACTCAATTTTTGTTTACTTTTCTCTCTAATCTCCCCCTCTCTTTTTTGTAGGTGAAGTTTTTTGTGAGGAATATGTTATGAGGATCATATCCTTTTATAGGGCTCGAGAGGAGCAAGTGAGATCATGGATGATGTAAGGTATACCTGAAGTCACGGGTGAGGCAGTCTGCCAGTACATTTTTATTTCCTGCGAGATGTTCAACAGTGAAAGTATATCGTGAGAACCACTCTTGCCAACGTATTAGTCGGCCTAATTTGTTGTCTCCTGCAATCTTAGTTCGGAGGAAATAAGTAAAATTTTTATTATCTGTACGAACCAGGAAATTTACTGGTGTTAAATATACAGAGAATTTTGTAATAACTCTTTTTACAACGAGTAATTCTTTTTCATTGCTATGGTAGTTTTTCTCGGCTGCCTTGAAACTGTCAGAGGTGTACCTGCAAATTTGTTCTTCGTTTTTGGGGGTTTTAGCTTTTAAAACACCTCCCCAAAATTCATCAGAAGCATCAGTTTCAATAATTAAACTGTCTTCAATGTTTGGAAGATAAAGTTTTGGAAAATTGATTAAAACTTTCTTTATCTTTTTGATGTAGTCTGTATCAGCATTTGACCAATTCCAGATGACATCTTTTTTCAATTTTACCTGTAAAGGTTTTCTCATGGCTGCAAGTTTTTCAATATTTGTTTCAGCGTAAGTTAAAACACCAAGAAATCTTTGCAGTTGTTTTTTGTCTTCTAAAACATTTGGAAAGTCATGTAAATGTTCAAGAATATGCTTTTGAGGACAATGAGTACCCTCATTTATTTCTAAACCCAAAAAATTAATTTTTGTTTTGAAAAGATGAGCTTTCTTTTTTGAAAGTATTATTCCATATTTTAAAATGGTTCTGAGAACCTGTGTAACATGAACATAGTGCTCTTGTTCATCTTTGCTGAAGACCATGATGTCATCAACGTATACAGTACAGAAACCTTCAAGTCCTCAAAGGGCGTTCTGCATGTGTCTTTGAAAAATACTAGGAGCTTGTTTAAGCCCAAAGGGTAGTACTTTCCATTGAAAGAGTCCATCAGGACATGTGAAGGCAGTGAGAAGCTGCGATTCTTCATCAAGTAGGACTTGCCAGAAATCTGACTTGCAGTCAAAACTTGAATACATATTTTTTCCTCGTAGAAGAGTCAAAAGTTCGTGCATATTGGGAAGATTATGTGAGTCTCCAATAGTTGCATCATTGATTGCTTTGTAGTTGACAACCATGCGCTTCTTTCCTCTTCTTTTTTCTGCTTCTTTATTGACAAGAAAGGCAGGGGACATATGAGGGGATTTTGATTCTATAATTAGTCTCATATCAAGTAATTCCTTGATGTGTTTGGAGAATTCTTCTCTATCTTGTAGAGAGTAAACCATAGGTTTTTCTCTAATAACCGTTTTGGGATTAATGAGCTTAATTGAAGCTTTCATCCATCCTTTGATTTTATCTGGATCAATAGGATTTTCAGAACAAACTTTTTCAAGAAGATCTTCAATCTGTTTGAACCTGGTAGTTTGAATAGAAATAATCTTTTCTTTATTAATTCCTTCTTGGGTTATATTAGTACCCGGAATTTGTTTTTCTTTAGAGCTTTTTTCTTGAGTTTCGAGAAAACCTGGTTTTCCTTTGCTATAGGCTTCTGTGACCTTTTTTATAATTACCATATCATTATTAAGATGAAAGGCAATTCTATCTATCCATTGTATAAATGGTCCATAAACTTGACAAAAGTTGTTACCAATTATGATATCAATTCCTGAATTTTGTTGGTAAATACTGGGAACGTTGAAATGTTCTCCTAAAAGTTCGAGATTAATATTTCTACAAACTTTATTTATCTTTATGGTTTCACCATTTGCAATAGTGACACTAATTTCGTTGGGAGCATTTTCCCAGAGCTCATTCGGAATGATGAATTTGCTTGCAAGACATAAAGATGCACCTGTGTCTACAAAACAATGTACTCTAAATTTCTTATATCCTTTAAAGTTAAGGAAGGCAGAAACATAAATAGAGTTTGGATTAGTGAGATTCATGATAAGGGAATCATTAATCTTCTGGAGGTTTGCGCAAAAATGGTTAAACTCCTCCTCCCTAAAAAGTGGAGCATGTATGAGACTAGTCTGAGTCATCCGTGGTTGATTCGTTTTCATCAGAATTTGATGAAGAATCAGTTTCAACATGAAATGTAAAGACATGTTGTATACCTTCATACTCCTCTTCAAGAGCTTCATAACCTCCATTATTAGCGGTTTGTAAAACCTTGACTTTGTCAGGGTATTTTTTTTTCTATTTGGACATTCATTGGCATAGTGTCCTTCATTGCAGATCCAACATCTACATTTTTTCTTTCCTTGTGGACAGGAAGTAGTCTTCTTAGGTGATTCTTTTGAAGGTTTTTTGAAGTATTTTCCTGGTGAAAATTTTCTTCTTTTCTTTTTCCAGAAAGATTTGTATTTCTTTTTGTTTTTATATTTTTTCTTAGTATAAGTTTTCCTTCCAATATCAAAGTTTTTGAAATCAGAGAGAACGCTACAACAATCTTTACTTATTGTTTTGATACCAGTTTGATATGTGTGTGCGGTTTTGTGCGGGGTTTGTCTTTAACAAGAAGAAGGGAATAGATGCAAAAATTGTAAAGAGAAAAACTCATTTAATCAATAAGTGTTTTGGAGTAGGAGTATTACTTAGATAGAAACTATTCAAGCCAGCCTGTGTCATCCTTTGGTCTGTGTGGTTGCTTTCCCTGTTGGCCTCATGCCTGCGGTACTATTGACCATCGTCGACCTGACACTCTGTCACTTACAGGTTTCATGACTCTATTTTGTATGAACACTCAAGTATAACAAAACATGGATTTATTGATAAAAGAGCTCCCAAGATGGGAGTACTCTTACAATATTTTACATCTTCTCCCCTCTAAGGGAGATTTTACTCACAAGACATTAAAATTTTATAGGATAGAGAGTGTTTTTCTTGCACTTATTATTGCGATGCCCTTAATGAAAACATAATTCTCAATTTATAGATACATTCAGAGGGTCTGATAATTGTTTGTTACGTCAGGCATGACGTTTCTCTCCACTAACGAATTACATTATTGTGGATAGCTGGAAGGCATCTCTAAAAGGTAAGACGCATTATTTTTCTGAGTGGATGGAAGTGTGCGGAGCATCTTTTATTAAGATGATGAGGATTTGTCATCTTCAGAGGAGGGCCCCTCCTTTGTCTCCGAATCTTTGCTTTCGCAAAAGTGACAGAGATGTTCTTCGAAAAGTTGTTCTGCATGTCGGCAGAAGTGTTGGTGTGTAGCGTTGGAGACTTCCATGGTATTGTTCATGAATTTTTCGCCAAACATAGAGGCTTGACGAAGATCTTCTTGACTAGTGTTGTTGTAACTCCAGCTTGTAATTATACAATGTGAGTTGGTATAATTAATCTTCTTTTTTGAACCAGAGATAATCTCAATGATTTTTTCTGAGATTCTTCTTAACCCATTGATGCGATTGGGATGAAGAATTTCTGTGAATGGTAGATCTTTATCCTCCATTGGTCGAGATTGTTCAATTTCTCTATTGGTTTTAGAAAGACCAATTTCCAGAAAATGGTATGAAGAAAGAGTTGATTCTTGAATCCATTCTGGGAGTGAAGAGATGCATCTGATGTAGATCGGGTTATCTTTTGCTTTAAGTACTTTCTTTCGAATGTTCTTAATGGATTCTACCATGCTGCTTGGGAAGAATTTGAGTTCTTGAAGGTTGCAACTTGGGTAGATATTGTCGATTAGTCCAGCTTGAAAGGCTTGGTAGACTAAATTTGCATCTGCTCCTTCGAGGAAGTTGAACAGACTTTTTGTCTTCTTATCCGTAGTGAAAAACTTTTCATAAATAAGATCTTCTGGGCATGCAGCTCTTGCTTTCTTCTAGATTGTTCTGAAATCTTCAAAAGAGATTTCAGGAGAGTTAACCGTTTGTTGAACGTCAATTGGAACGTCAAACCTTTGGTCTCTGTGAGCTTCTTTGACTTTTTGGATTTTTGGTCGAAGAAGTGGTTGGTTAGTTTTGCTTGTATCATCTTGATAGGTGGCAAGGCTTAATCTTGCAGATGCTTCATTTCTGAATTTTTTGCAAGTAACTTTATCAGCTTTACAGAAAGTTTCTGTAATTCCCCAGTCCGTATGAACATCGGCATGTGGTCCTTTGTAGATTACATAAAATCTTTCAGCTTCTTTGTTAAGAGCTTTTTTGTAATCTGGTGTAAACTCGTGCACAGATTTGTTGGTGGGTGACAAAGTTGTCATTTTACTGATTCCTTCAGTACAAGGATTGGGGTTAACCAATAAGCTAGTTTTTCCTTCAGGAAGAGGAGTAGCTGTCTCCTTTATTATGCTTTTTAGCAAAGCATCAGCTTTCAACGGATTTGTCGATTCTTTACCAGGTGCCGTTTGCACTGGAATAGCCTTTGTTTTTAAGCTTTCGCTTTCCGGTACATTGGTGACCGTTGTTACTTGTTCATACAAGTTGATTTTCTGCTCAATTGCAGATAGCTCAATGAGGAGCATTTGTTTCTTTATCCTCAAAGTGTTGAGGTCTTCCATTTTTGTAAACTCAATTTTTGTTTACTTTTCTCTCTAATCTCCCCCTTTCTTTTTTGTAGGTGAAGTTTTTTGTGAGGAATATGTCATGAGGATCATATCCTTTTATAGGGCTCGAGAGGAGCAATTGAGATCATGGATGATGTAAGGTATACCTGAAGTCACGGGTGAGGCAGTCTGCCAGTACATTTTTATTTCCTGCGAGATGTTCAACAGTGAAAGTATATCGTGAGAACCACCCTTGCCAACGTATTAGTCGGCCTAATTTGTTGTCTCCTGCAATCTTAGTTCGGAGGAAATAAGTAAAATTTTTATTATCTGTACGAACTAGGAAATTTACTGGTGTTAAATATACAGAGAATTTTGTAATAACTCTTTTTACAACGAGTAATTCTTTTTCATTGCTATGGTAGTTTTTCTCGGCTGCCTTGAAACTGCCAGAGGTGTACCTGCAAATTTGTTCTTCGTTTTTGGGGGTTTTAGCTTTTAAAACACCTCCCCAAAATTCATCAGAAGCATCAGTTTCAATAATTAAACTGTCTTCAATGTTTGGAAGATAAAGTTTTGGAAAATTGATTAAAACTTTCTTTATCTTTTTGATGTAGTCTGTATCAGCATTTGACCAATTCCAGATGACATCTTTTTTCAATTTTACCTGTAAAGGTTTTCTCATGGCTGCAAGTTTTTCAATATATGTTTCAGCGAAAGTTAAAACACCAAGAAATCTTTGCATTTGTTTTTTGTCTTCTAAAACATTTGGAAAGTCATGTAAATGTTCAAGAATATGCTTTTGAGGACAATGAGTACCCTCATTTATTTCTAAACCCAAAAAATTAATTTTTGTTTTGAAAAGATGAGCTTTCTTTTTTTAAAGTATTATTCCATATTTTAAAATGGTTCTGAGAACCTGTGTAGCATGGACATAGTGCTCTTGTTCATCTTTGCTGAAGACCATGATGTCATCAACGTATACAGTACGTAAACCTTCAAGTCCTCGAAGGGCGTTCTGCATCTGTCTTTGAAAAATACTAGGAGCTTGTTTAAGCCTAAAGGGTAGTACTTTCCATTGAAAGAGTCCATCAGGACATGTGAAGGCAGTGAGAAGCTGCGATTCTTCATCAAGTAGGACTTGCCAGAAACCTGACTTGCAGTCAAAACTTGAATACATATTTTTTTTCCTCGTAGAAGAGTCAAAAGTTCGTGCATATTGGGAAGATTATGTGAGTCTCCAATAGTTGCATCATTGATTGCTTTGTAGTTGACAACCATGCGCTTCTTTCCTCTTCTTTTTTCTGCTTCTTTATTGACAAGAAAGGCAGGGGACATATGAGGGGATTTTGATTCTATAATTAGTCTCATATCAAGTAATTCCTTGATTTGTTTGGAGAATTCTTCTCTATCTTGTAGAGAGTAAACCATAGGTTTTTCTCTAATAACCGTTTTGGGATTAATGAGCTTAATTGAAGCTTTCATCCATCCTTTGGTTTTATCTAGATCAATAGGATTTTCAGAACAAACTTTTTCAAGAAGATCTTCAATCTGTTTGAACCTGGTAGTTTGAATAGAAATAATCCTTTCTTTATTAATTCCTTCTTGGGTTATATTAGTACCCGGAATTTGTTTTTCTTTAGAGCCTTTTTCTTGAGTTTCGAGAAAACCTGGTTTTCCTTTGCTATAGGCTCCTGTGACCTTTTTTATAATTACTATATCATTATTAAGATGAAAGGCAATTCTATCTATCCATTGTATAAATGGTCCATAAACTTGACAAAAGTTGTTACCAATTATGATATCAATTCCTGAATTTTGTTGGTAAATAGTGGGAACGTTGAAATGTTCTCCTGAAAGTTCGAGATTAATATTTCTACAAACTTTATTTATCTTTATGGTTTCACCATTTGCAATAGTGGCACTAATTTCTTTGGGAGCATTTTCCCAGAGCTCATCCGGAATGATGAATTTGCTTGCAAGACATAAAGATGCACCTGTGTCTACAAAACAATGTACTCTAAATTTCTTATATCCTTTAAAGTTAAGGAAGGAAGAAACATAAATAGAGTTTGGATTAGTGAGATTCATGATAAGGGAATCATTAATCTTCTGGAGGTTTGCGCAAAAATGGTTAAACTCCTCCTCCCTAAAAAGTGGAGCCTGTATGAGACTAGTCTGAGTCATCCGTGGTTGATTCGTTTTCATCAGAATTTGATGAAGAATCAGTTTCAACATGAAATGTAAAGACATGTTGTATACCTTCATACTCCTCTTCAAGAGCTTCATAACCTCCATTATTAGCGGTTTGTAAAACCTTGACTTTGTCAGGGTATTTTTTTCTATTTGGACATTCATTGGCATAGTGTCCTTCTTCATTGCAGATCCAACATCTACATTTTTTCTTTCCTTGTGGACAGTAAGTAGTCTTCTTAGGTGATTCTTTTGAAGGTTTTTTGAAGTATTTTCCTGGTGAAAATTTTCTTCTTTTCTTTTTCCAGAAAGATTTGTATTTCTTTTTGTTTTTATATTTTTTCTTAGTATAAGTTTTCCTTCCAATATCAAAGTTTTTGAAATCAGAGAGAATGCTACAACAATCTTTACTTATTGTTTTGAGTTTTTGTTGTTTATATCTGTCTTGACAGATTCTATCAATTTCTTCCTTTGCAATTTTTGTTGCATAAGAAAGACTGGTTTGCTGGATTTCTCCAGTAGCTTCTTTTTTCCATCTTTCAGTACAGATTTCTCCAATAATTGGAATTTTCATTAGATAAGCAGATATCCATTGTGCATATTCACTTCTTTGGGGAATATCATATAGATATGATTCATACATACATGTGTATTTGTCGAGAAGACTAATATCATGTAACTGGAGTTTTGTCATTGAAACTCTTGCTACGTCAACTTTCTTATTAATGGTAAAGTCTTTATTAGAAATATAATCAAGACCTAAGAAAGTAGTGTATATGACATTTATGAGATTATCAAAAAGATCTGAACCATGCAAATCTTCATTCCAATTATTGTTTCTTAGGAACTTTTGCACAATTCCATCAGTTTTGTGTTCTAAAAGTAGAAGAACATTTTTTGCTTTTTCAAATTCATCTGGGTTTGTCTGTAAGATTAGTGAAATCTCAGTAACCCATTTTTCTACAACTCTTTCTCTGAGTTTTAGATCTTGGAGACAATCAATATTGAGTATATTGATCGTATTGGGTCCTTTGCTACTATCTGGAATACCATTGTGTACAGGCATTTTGAACTCATATTTCTTTTTATTGCCTCTTCTTGTGGCTGTATAAGAAGATTCTGCTTCATCATCTTCCATATCTGAATATTCGAACTTAACAGTCTTTGTATTAATTTTAAAGTTATCTTCTTGTTCCGATTCAGTATCAGGTTCATCTATTTTAGTCATTCTAAAATATTGATCAAAAAGTTTGGGTTCTTTTTGATACAATTCTTCGCATTCTTTAGTTTCTAAAGATAAAAGCTGAATAAGTTTTTGGTCAGCCTTATCATAATCTTCATATTGAAGGTTAAAGAAATATTTCTCAAGTTTCTCAGAGATTGTTTCTTTCATTTTTGCTCTTTTTTGAAAATATCAATTTTCTGGGAGTCTTTTGAGCTTCCTAAGTCAGGGTTTCCAATACTAGGATTGGGAGGTGAGTATTTCTTAAGACCTGAATATTTTCCAGGTTTGGTTTTTTGCTCTATGATGTAAATATTCTTGATGTGTTCGAGAATGTCTTTATTACAAGGGCAAGAGTCAATATTTTCAGATAACTCTTTAGTAATGTCTGCAATAATTTTTGCAGATGCTACTTCCAACTGTGTAGTGGTTACGTATTTATTGACTGTTAAGTCAAAGTTTATGATCAGCCCATCTGTTTTTTCATTGAGGAGGTTGATTGATCTATTGAGCTCGGGAATCGAGGTCATCCTATTAGTTGTTTTAACTGATCTTGTATATTAGTGATCTTAAGGTTGTTTTTCTTAAGAGTGCCTTCAATATTTGCCTTTTTGGCGACTTCTTCAACAAAATGGTTGTTTTTTAAAGAGTTTTCTAAAAGAATAGAATGTTTGTCAATAGACTGGGTTAACTTGATAGTTAATTTATTTTGCCTTTCAATAACTTCGAAGAATTTTTCAAAATCATTTTTATCAAGATTGTTTTTAACCAAAAAGGCTAAATCGTTTTTAAATTGGTTAAAAGGTATTTTATTTTTTGAAATATCTTTTGAAATAGCAAGGTAATGGCTTATTTTTGAAGTTTTTAAGAGACATCTTGCAATGATCTGGTTGAGATTATTGCAATGATTTACAATTGTTTGAATACCAGCTTTTCCAGAAGTAGAGAAAATGTATTCTTTCTTTTCAGTATTGTCGTCAAGAGTTTTAATTTTTACTGTTTTACCTTTTTTATAAAAATGAGGAAAATCTATTTTATTACTCATTTATAACTTCAGAGATTTGTTTGATATTCTGACGTAGACTATCAATTTTTAAAGACATGTTTCTTATCAAGTTACTATCTTTTCTTTCTGAGCTTTCTCCTATATGGAGTTAATCCATAGAAATTCTTGGTCTAAGAGTTTCTCCTAGTGCTTTTTTGTTTCTAGCTATATTTAAAACCCAAGAGTTTTCTTGAGGATTTATGTCGCATAATTGTTTATCTTTGACATGACCTATTTCTGAAAAGACATCATCAAGTTCGATGTACTCGTCTTTCTTGTAGTCTATGCTATGGTGACTATTGGTTAGGGCATATCCTATGAGATAGGTTATGGTGAATGGTTTATCACCTGGGTTCATAAGGTCAGTTCTTTCAAAGTGATGTATAAAAGATAAAGTTTTATCTATATTTGCAGATTTCAAATCTAGAGCAAATTTTGGATAGACTGAAAACATAAATTTTTGGTAAGCAAGGTTTCCCCTAGCAGCACCTAAGATGCAGTCCTGTCTGTCAGTAATTCTGTTGTCAATTAAGGCCATTTTTATGGGAGAATTTATTCCTGCTTGGAATTGAGATTTTATCAAAATTTTTACAGCTCTGATATGGACCATTCTTATTTTTGATCTAATCTCAACTGGAATACTTTTCAAGTTATTGTTTATTTGTTCTTTAGTTAAAAGGGGTAGAAAGACAGCTCCTATTGTGTCTTTTATGTCTACAGACATTTCTTTACTACTAACAAAGTAGAAAATTTCATTTTTTCATTTAAGTGGATTTAAAATACTAAGTTTAGAAGGAACATTTTTAAAAATGTTTTCTTTCTTTATTTTTAAATCTGTTTTATTAACTCGAGAGAGAAGGTCTTGTTTTATTAAGAGGTTTGCATGAAAGCCGTCTTCATCCTCAACATAAGTTAGGATTTGTTTTTCTTCTGAATCATTTTCTTCAGAATTGTTGAAAATATCTTTATTCATTTTAAGAAATGTTAACAAGTTAAAATCCTTTTTCTGAGTTCTGAAACTAAGTTTAAAGCTTTATCAAGGTGTTCTTTATGCATTTTTTTGCCTATGAAGGAGGTACTTACGTATATTAACCATGGTTGGTATATATTCGTGAGTATGTTTATTTTGTGCTTGTAGAATTCTGAAATTTATATGCACTAAATCTTTTTTATTACTTAAAAGTATTTCTTTATGTTGAGAAATCTCATTCTCTTCATTACGAATTTTTTCGAAAATTCCACTGTAAAGTGTTTCATTATAATGTAATGCCATTTTAACAAAGGCTCTGATACCAGTTTGATATGTGTGTGCGGTTTTGTGCGGGGTTTGTCTTTAACAAGAAGAAGGGAATAGATGCAAAAATTGTAAAGAGAAAACTCATTTAATCAATAAGTGTTTTGGAGTAGGAGTATTACTTACATAGATAGAAACTTTTCAAGTCAGCCTGTGTCATCCTTTGGTCTGTGTGGTTGCTTTCCCTGTTGGCCTCATGCCTGCGGTACTGTTGACCATCGTCGACCTGACACTCTGTCACTTACAGGTTTCATGACTCTATTTTGTATGAACACTCAAGTATAACAAAACATGGATTTATTGATAAAAGAGCTCCCAAGATGGGAGTACTCTTACAATATTTTACATCTTCTCCACTCTAAGGGAGATTTTACTCACAAGACATTAAAATTTTATAGGATAGAGAGTGTTTTTCTTGCACTTGTTATTGCGATGCCCTTAATGAAAACATAACTCTCAATTTATAGATACATTGAGAGGGTCTGATAATTGTTTGTTACGTCAGGCATGACGTTTCTCTCCACTAACGAATTACATTATTGTGGATAGCTGGAAGGCATCTCTAAAAGGTAAGACGCATTATTTTTCTGAGTGGATGGAAGTGTGCGGAGCATCTTTTATTAAGATGATGACGATTTGTCATCTTCATAGGAGGGCCCCTCCTTTGTCTCCGAATCTTTGCTTTCGTAAAAGTGACAGAGATGTTCTTCGAAAAGTTGTTCTGCATGTCGGCAGAAGTGTTGGTGTGTAGCGTTGGAGACTTCCATGGTATTGTTCATGAATTTTTCGCCAAACATAGAGGCTTGACGAAGATCTTCTTGACTGGTGTTGTTGTAACTCCAGCTTGTAATTATACAATATGAGTTGGTATAATTAATATTCTTTTTTGAACCAGAGATAATCTCAATGATTTTTTCTGAGATTCTTCTTAACCCATTGATGCGATTGGGATGAAGAATTTCTGTGAATGGTAGATCTTTATCCTCCATTGGTCGAGATTGTTCAATTTCTCTATTGGTTTTACAAAGACCAATTTCCAGAAAATGGTATGAAGAAAGAGTTGATTCTTGAATCCATTCTGGGAGTGAAGAGATGCATCTGATGTAGATCGGGTTATCTTTTGCTTTAAGTACTTTCTTTCGAAAGTTCTTAATGGATTCTACCATGCTGCTTGGGAAGAATTTGAGTTCTTGAAGGTTGCAACTTGGGTAGATATTGTCGATTAGTCCAGCTTGAAAGGCTTGGTAGACTAAATTTGCATCTGCTCCTTCGAGGAAGTTGAACAGACTTTTTGTCTTCTTATCCGTAGTGAAAAACTTTTCATAAATAAGATCTTCTGGGCATGCAGCTCTTGCTTTCTTCCAGATTGTTCTGAAATCTTCAAAAGAGATTTCAGGATAGTTAACCGTTTGTTGAACGTCAATTGGAACGTCAAACCTTTGGTCTCTGTGAGCTTCTTTGACTTTTTGGATTTTTGGTCGAAGAAGTGGTTGGTTAGTTTTGCTTGTATCATCTTGATAGGTGGCAAGGCTTAATCTTGCAGATGCTTCATTTCTTAATTTTTTGCAAGTAACTTTATCAGCTTTACAGAAAGTTTCTGTAATTCCCCAGTCAGTATGAACACCGGCATGTGGTCCTTTGTAGATTACATAAAATCTTTCAGCTTCTTTGTTAAGAGCTTTTTTGTAATCTGGTGTAAACTCCTGCACAGATTTGTTGGTGGGTGACAAAGTTGTCATTTTACTGATTCCTTCAGTACAAGGATTGGGGTTAACCAATAAGCTAGTTTTTCCTTCAGGAAGAGGAGTAGCTGTCTCCTTTATTATGCTTTTTAGCAAAGCATCAGCTTTCAACGGATTTGTCGATTCTTTACCAGGTGCCGTTTGCACTGGAATAGCCTTTGTTTTTAAGCTTTCGCTTTCCGGTACATTGGTGACCGTTGTTACTTGTTCATACAAGTTGATTTTCTGCTCAATTGCAGATAGCTCAATGAGGAGCATTTGTTTCTTTATCCTCAAAGTGTTGAGGTCTTCCATTTTTGTAAACTCAATTTTTGTTTACTTTTCTCTCTAATCTCCCCCTCTCTTTTTTGTAGGTGAAGTTTTTTGTGAGGAATATGTCATGAGGATCATATCCTTTTATAGGGCTCGAGAGGAGCAAGTGAGATCATGGATGATGTAAGGTATACCTGAAGTCACGGGTGAGGCAGTCTGCCAGTACATTTTTATTTCCTGCGAGATGTTCAACAGTGAAAGTATATCGTGAGAACCACGCTTGCCAACGTATTAGTCGGCCTAATTTGTTGTCTCCTGCAATCTTAGTTCGGAGGAAATAAGTAAAATTTTTATTATCTGTACGAACCATGAAATTTACTGGTGTTAAATATACAGAGAATTTTGTAATAACTCTTTTTACAGCGAGTAATTCTTTTTCATTGCTATGGTAGTTTTTCTCGGCTGCCTTGAAACTGCCAGAGGTGTACCTGCAAATTTGTTCTTCGTTTTTGGGGGTTTTAGCTTTTAAAACACCTCCCCAAAATTCATCAGAAGCATCAGTTTCAATAATTAAATTGTCTTCAATGTTTGGAAGATAAAGTTTTGGAAAATTGATTAAAACTTTCTTTATCTTTTTGATGTAGTCTGTATCAGCATTTGACCAATTCCAGATGACATCTTTTTTCAATTTTACCTGTAAAGGTTTTCTCATGGCTGCAAGTTTTTCAATATATGTTTCAGCGTAAGTTAAAACACCAAGAAATCTTTGCAGTTGTTTTTTGTCTTCTAAAACATTTGGAAAGTCATGTAAATGTTCAAGAATATGCTTTTGAGGACAATGAGTACCCTCATTTATTTCTAAACCCAAAAAATTAATTTTTGTTTTGAAAAGATGAGCTTTCTTTTTTGAAAGTATTATTCCATATTTTAAAATGGTTCTGAGAACCTGTGTAACATGGACATAGTGCTCTTGTTCATCTTTGCTGAAGACCATGATGTCATCAACGTATACAGTACATAAACCTTCAAGTCCTCGAAGGGCGTTCTGCATGTGTCTTTGAAAAATACTAGGAGCTTGTTTAAGCCCAAAGGGTAGTACTTTCCATTGAAAGAGTCCATCAGGACATTTGAAGGCAGTGAGAAGCTGCGATTCTTCATCAAGTAGGACTTGCCAGAAACCTGACTTGCAGCCAAAACTTGAATACATATTTTTTCCTCGTAGAAGAGTCAAACGTTCGTGCATATTGGGAAGATTATGTGAGTCTCCAATAGTTGCATCATTGATTGCTTTGTAGTTGACAACCATGCGCTTCTTTCCTCTTCTTTTTTCTGCTTCTTTATTGACAAGAAAGGCAGGGGACATATGAGGGGATTTTGATTCTATAATTAGTCTCATATCAAGTAATTCCTTGATTTGTTTGGAGAATTCTTCTCTATCTTGTAGAGAGTAAACCATAGGTTTTTCTCTAATAACCGTTTTGGGATTAATGAGCTTAATTGAAGCTTTCATCTATCCTTTGGTTTTATCTGGATCAATAGGATTTTCAGAACAAACTTTTTCAAGAAGATCTTCAATCTGTTTGAATCTGGTAGTTTGAATAGAAATAATCCTTTCTTTATTAATTCCTTCTTGGGTTATATTAGTACCCGAAATTTGTTTTTCTTTAGAGCCTTTTTCTTGAGTTTCGAGAAAACCTGGTTTTCCTTTGCTATAGGCTTCTGTGACCTTTTTTATAATTACCATATCATTATTAAGATGAAAGGCAATTTTATCTATCCATTGTATAAATGGTCCATAAACTTGACAAAAGTTGTTACCAATTATGATATCAATTCCTGAATTTTGTTGGTAAATAGTGGGAACATTGAAATGTTCTCCTGAAAGTTCGAGATTAATATTTCTACAAACTTTATTTATCTTTATGGTTTCACCATTTGCAATAGTGGCACTAATTTCTTTGGGAGCATTTTCCCAGAGCTCATCCGGAATGATGAATTTGCTTGCAAGACATAAAGATGCACCTGTGTCTACAAAACAATGTACTCTAAATTTCTTATATCCTTTAAAGTTAAGGAAGGCAGAAACATAAATAGAGTTTGGATTAGTGAGATTCATGATAAGGGAATCATTAATCTTCTGGAGGTTTGCGCAAAAATGGTTAAACTCCTCCTCCCTAAAAAGTGGAGCCTGTATGAGACTAGTCTGAGTCATCCGTGGTTGATTCGTTTTCATCAGAATTTGATGAAGAATCAGTTTCAACATGAAATGTAAAGACATGTTGTATACCTTCATACTCCTCTTCAAGAACTTCATAACCTCCATTATTAGCGGTTTGTAAAACCTTGACTTTGTCAGGGTATTTTTTTCTATTTGGACATTCATTGGCATAGTGTCCTTCTTCATTGCAGATCCAACATCTACATTTTTTCTTTCCTTGTGGACAGTAAGTAGTCTTCTTAGGTGATTCTTTTGAAGGTTTTTTGAAGTATTTTCCTGGTGAAAATTTTATTCTTTTCTTTTTCCAGAAAGATTTGTATTTCTTTTTGTTTTTATATTTTTTCTTTGTATAAGTTTTCCTTCCAATATCAAAGTTTTTGAAATCAGAGAGAATGCTACAACAATCTTTACTTATTGTTTTGAGTTTTTGTTGTTTATATCTGTCTTGACAGATTCTATCAATTTCTTCCTTTGCAATATTTGTTGCATAAGAAAGACTGGTTTGCTGGATTTCTCCAGTAGCTTCTTTTTTCCATCTTTCAGTACAGATTTCTCCAATAATTGGAATTTTCATTAGATAAGCAGATATCCATTGTGCATATTCACTTCTTTGGGGAATATCATATAGATATGATTCATACATACATGTGTATTTGTCGAGAAGACTAATATCATGTAACTGGAGTTTTGTCATTGAAACTCTTGCTACGTCAACTTTCTTATTAATGGTAAAGTCTTTATTAGAAATATAATCAAGACCTAAGAAAGTAGTGTATATGACATTTATGAGATTATCAAAAAGATCTGAACCATGCAAATCTTCATTCCAATTATTGTTTCTTAGGAACTTTTGCACAATTCCATCAGTTTTGTGTTCTAAAAGTAGAAGAACATTTTTTGCTTTTTCAAATTCATCTGGGTTTGTCTGTAAGATTAGTGAAATCTCAGTAACCCATTTTTCTACAACTCTTTCTCTGAGTTTTAGATCTTGGATACAATCAATATTGAGTATATTGATCGTATTGGGTCCTTTGCTACTATCTGGAATACCATTGTGTACAGGCATTTTGAACTCATATTTCTCTTTATTGCCTCTTCTTGTGGCTGTATAAGAAGATTCTGCTTCATCATCTTCCATATCTGAATATTCGAACTTAACAGTCTTTTTATTAGTTTTAAAGTTATCTTCTTGTTCTGATTCAGTATCAGGTTCATCTATTTTAGTCATTCTAAAATATTGATCAAAAAGTTTGGGTTCTTTTTGATACAATTCTTCGCATTCTTTAGTTTCTAAAGATAAAAGCTGAATAAGTTTTTGGTTAGCCTTATCATAATCTTCATATTGAAGGTTAAAGAAATATTTCTTAAGTTTCTCAGAGATTGTTTCTTTCATTTTTGCTCTTTTTTGAAAATATCAATTTTCTGGGAGTCTTTTGAGCTTCCTAAGTCAGGGTTTCCAATACTAGGATTGGGAGGTGAGTATTTCTTAAGACCTGAATATTTTCCAGGTTTGGTTTTTTGCTCTATGATGGAAATATTCTTGATGTGTTCAAGAATGTCTTTATTACAAGGGCAAGAGTCAATCTTTTCAGATAACTCTTTAGTAATGTCTGCAATAATTTTTGCAGATGCTACTTCCAACTGTGTAGTGGTTACGTATTTATTGACTGTTAAGTCAAAGTTTATGATCAGCCCATCTATTTTTTCATTGAGGAGGTTGATTGATCTATTGAGCTCGGGAATCGAGGTCATCCTATTAGTTGTTTTAACTGATCTTGTATATTAGTGATCTTAAGGTTGTTTTCCTTAAGAGTGCCTTCAATATTTGCCTTTTTGGCGACTTCTTCAACAAAATGGTTGTTTTTTTAAAGAGTTTTCTAAAAGAATAGAATGTTTGTCAATAGACTGGGTTAACTTGATAGTTAATTTATTTTGCCTTTCAATAACTTCGAAGAATTTTTCAAAATCATTTTTATCAAGATTGTTTTTAACCAAAAAGGCTAAATCGTTTTTAAATTGGTTAAAAGGTATTTTATTTTTTGAAATATCTTTTGAAATAGCAAGGTAATGACTTATTTTTGAAGTTTTTAAGAGACATCTTGCAATGATCTGGTTGAGATTATTGCAATGATTTACAATTGTTTGAATACCAGCTTTTCCAGAAGTAGAGAAAATGTATTCTTTCTTTTCAGTATTGTCGTCAAGAGTTTTAATTTTTACTGTTTTACCTTTTTTATAAAAATGAGGAAAATCTATTTTATTACTCATTTATAACTTCAGAGATTTGTTTGATATTCTGACGTAGACTATCAATTTTTAAAGACATGTTTCTTATCAAGTTACTATCTTTTCTTTCTGAGCTTTCTCCTATATGGAGTGAATCCATAGAAATTCTTGGTCTAAGAGTTTCTCCTAGTGCTTTTTTGTTTCTAGCTATATTTAAAACCCAAGAGTTTTCTTGAGGATTTATGTCGCATAATTGTTTATCTTTGACATGACCTATTTCTGAAAAGACATCATCAAGTTCGATGTACTCGTCTTTCTTGTAGTCTATGCTATGGTGACTATTGGTTAGGGCATATCCTATGAGATAGGTTATGGTGAATGGTTTATCACCTGGGTTCATAAGGTCAGTTCTTTCAAAGTGATGTATAAAAGATAAAGTTTTATCTATATTTTGCAGATTTCAAATCCAGAGCAAATTTTGGATAGACTGAAAACATAAATTTTTGGTAAGCAAGGTTTCCCCTAGCAGCACCTAAGATGCAGTCCTGTCTGTCAGTAATTCTGTTGTCAATTAAGGCCATTTTTATGGGAGAATTTATTCCTGCTTAGAATTGAGATTTTATCAAAAATTTTACAGCTCCGATATGGACCATTCTTATTTTTGATCTAATCTCAACTGGAATACTTTTCAAGTTATTGTTTATTTGTTCTTTAGTTAAAAGGGGTAGAAAGACAGCTCCTATTGTGTCTTTTATGTCTACAGACATTTCTTTAGTACTAACAAAGTAAAAAATTTCATTTTTTCTTTTAAGTGGATTTAAAATACTAAGTTTAGAAGGAACATTTTTGAAAATGTTTTCTTTCTTTATTTTTAAATCTGTTTTCTTAACTCGAGAGAGAAGGTCTTGTTTTATTAAGAGGTTTGCATGAAAGTCGTCTTCATCCTCAACATAAGTTAGGATTTGTTTTTCTTCTGAATCATTTTCTTCAGAATTGTTGAAAATTTCTTTATTCATTTTAAGAAATGTTAACAAGTTAAAATCCTTTTTCTGAGTTCTGAAACTGAGTTTAAAGCTTTATCAAGGTGTTCTTGATGCATTTTTTGCCTATGAAGGAGGTACTTACGTATATTAACCATGGTTGGTATATATTCGTGAGTATGTTTATTTTGTGCTTGTAGAATTCTGAAATTTATATGCACTAAATCTTTTTTATTACTTAAAAGTATTTCTTTATGTTGAGAAATCTCATTCTCTTTATTACGAACTTTTTCGAAAATTCCACTGTAAAGTGTTTCATTATAATGTAATGTCATTTTAACAAAGGCTCTGATACCATTTTGAAATATCTTTTGTATTAGTACCCGGAATTTGTTTTTCTTTAGAGCCTTTTTCTTGAGTTTCGAGAAAACCTGGTTTTCCTTTGCTATAGGCTTCTGTGACCTTTTTTATAATTACCATATCATTATTAAGATGAAAGGCAATTACCATATCATTATTTAGAATTCTTTTATAATTACCATATCATTATTAAGATGAAAGCTTCAATAACCTTCAGAGCCTTTGTTAAAATAGAGTCATTAATAAGTGGAACAAGAGCACTATTCAAACTACCAGGTTCAAAACATGATTATTATTGCAAGTTAGCAATATTAATTATAGAAAACAAAAGTTTCACTTTGCAAAGTTGCATAGGTTGAAAAGTTGTTTTGCTATAATTAAGGGAGAGAATATTATACTTCGTTTTAAATCCAAAGGTTTAGATCGATAAATTTTGATAAAATTTAGTCAAAAAGATATATGAATGTTATGTTGAAAGGATTCAACGTAAGAGAATTCTATATATGGAAATAATTGTTGCGTTCTCACACTCGATTATGATTACGGCATCCCTCTTCATAGTTCGAATCGTGAGAACATGGCAAATAGAAATAGAAATATTATAGCAAAAGACTGGTAAAGTATCGGATTTGACTGAATTAGTTAAACAACTGTCAAGGATAATCTAAGGTTCGCCAAGGATCAGTCACTTGTGGACAGTTAGAAGTATAGTCATGGATGGACCATATTGACATTATTATGAATAGATAAGATTCTATTTAAAATGAGTTGTCATATGGAAAATATAGAAATGTTTCCATATTGGGAGTTGGACGTTAAGAGTTTATGTCTAGATTAGAAAAACTTTTATGCAAGAAGGATGTTCAAAGGAATGTACTTTGAATGTGAGACTTCATGTCTATGGAATTGTCTTGTAACAATCTCCAATAGAGTATTTTGTAATTTCATTGGCCGAGTCTTGGTGACTTTTGTGCCGTGACATTACGAAAGGACCGTTGCATAAAGTGTTAGAATCTAACATATTCTATAAGTGGCAAGAATTTGGTATTCTTACACTTGTGGTAAGGATTGGGAATTGTGAAATGAGTGTGATTGAAAATGTTATTCAATTATACTATTTCACAGAGTAAGGACCATAAGTAAACAAAGTGTGCATGCTAAGAGCATGAGACAATTGTTGTTATAATTCAAGTAAAAGTTGATTTCCCGAAACATTATACAATGAATAATGTGTAATCAATATGGTGATTGAATAAAAGGAGTTTTATTTATACTCAAAAGGTTGGGACCATATTGGATTCGATTATTATTGTGTTTCACTTTGCATGTTTTGACTTCCTAAATAATTGAGTTATTTGAGAATAATCGAATTATTTGAACATTCCACAATCGCTCATACTTTGGGAGTAGGTATGAAAGAAGATTGTCATGAATTGGTGTGTAGATTGTCAAAAGTGTATTAGACATAGCAAAAGTTTGCTACAATGTTCATGAGTGCTTATGAATATGATTTGAGCATTGGATTAAACCCATGCTCACTTGGATCACTTCATGGATTTTATCACGAGTGATTGGTGAGACGATAATATCTTATACTCTTGAAACCGAGATGTGTGAGTTGTATCTTGCGAGTCGGTTGCACATTGATAATATGTGAACGCACCGGTAACTTGGTGTTATAAAACATATTATTATGTGTGATTCGGTGAGTAAGTACAAGCGAGCATTGAGTCGAATTTTATCCGTTCCTTTTACCCAATGTAGGATAAAAGCGATATTTGTGGGCCCCTCGATGGTTTAGTGATGACAAACATAAAGTGCTCGGCCGGGCCAGGACTAATTTGATTTGTTTAATAGGTTAGTCGTCATAAATCGGAAATCGGGAAATAACACATAGACTGAGAGAATGATTTCAATCCATGTCTCATGTCTATACGATATCTAGAATGGAGGAATATATGATCCCTTATCTAAAGGACGCGTATCTGATAAGATCAGAGTTGACAGCGGCTTTTGAAAGCTACGATTGCTGATCAGGATCTGAAGTCATACGCAGAATAGTTATTAGACTTATCCAAGTGGGAGACTGTTGGATTAGTGTCTAAGCCCATAACTATTTTGGTATGTACTTGACCCGATTGCGAGCATGGTCCTTTTGGGTTGCCTTCACCAAAGCAACTTAATATGATGATTTGTGGAGAAAGAGATTAATTATGATTTATTAATATATTATATGAATAATATATTAAAAGAGAAATCATATTGTTTAATTAATATTAGTCAAGAATTAATCAGAATTAATTTTGTGGCTAAAAGACATTAATTAAATAAAGGGGACTAGAACTGTCAATTGTGTGATAGTTGGATATTGGGCTAATGGACTCCATAGAGGATGGAGTGGACGAAATCTATGGGGAAACCCATTAGAATTCGTCCAAGGCCTCTAAAGGAGGAGTCCATGGGCTGCTTAGGGCCTAAGCAGTCAAATTAGGGTTTCCTTGTTAGATAACCCTAATAGCCTCACTATTTAAGGACCCCTAGGGCACCAAAAACGTGGGCAACTAATTCCTTAGGGTTTCTAGACGTTTTTGGTGTCTTCTCTCTCCTCCTTCTTCATCCTTATTACTTATGGTGTTTGTGACTCCATTAGAGGTGTGACACTTGTGACACTAAGCTTTCAGAAGCCAATTACAAGAAGGAATTGAGATTGTTATTGCTACATAACAATCAAGGTAAGATCTAAACCCTAATTCATATGTTATTCGATTATTGTATGCTAGATCTATGGTTTATGGCTTTGGATGATTATTGCATGTTCATTAGACAAACTAGATCCAAAGCTTTAGGGTTTGCATGTACACCATAGGAATGTTGTAGTGCTCAAAACCCATCAACTGGAACCAGAATAACCGAAGAGTGATTAAGGAGTGAACGGGGAACCAAAATAAATACCACCAACCAATTTTGGTTTGGTTCTAGTTTGGGTTTAATTTTCAGTTAAAAAGTTCATCACTATGATGGGATAATGGTTGCCATTGTATTTTGTAACAATCGAAGTGTTATTTTCTTAAGTAATTATCATTGCAAAAGGTAATTTTGTTGTGAACAAAATGAATATGAATGATAATTCCATTAACATGTTCACTAAAAGTCTTGTAGTAGTCAAGTTTAAGTTATGTTTGGACTTCTTGGGTGTTCCTGAAAGCAATTGTGCATGTTACGCTCGTGATGTTGGAGGTATTTTATTTTTTGAAATTATTTTTTCTCTATATGATGGTTGTATGTACTTATGGAATTTTGGAGTTTGATGAGTTGTTAGTTTTGACTGATCATAAAACATGTTGAAACCAAAGGGCTTCTAGCCCAGCGGTACCAGGTGGTGTCCTCCCTCTTTGAGGTTGAGAGTTCAAGTCCCGTCGTGGATTAGGAGTAGATTTATATATCTGTATTCGTCGGTTCAAAAAAAAAATAAAACATGTTGAAGAATTGTTGTGTTACTTGTTACATTTTGAAATTCAAGGTGGAGATTATGGAAATATGTCTTCCAAAATTGTAAAATGGTCAATATTTCAAGGATAAACTTGTAATTTATCTATATGTGCCTACTAAATTAGACGTGAGCATCAATTAAAGACACTTTGTTTTCTTTACTTTTGGCGCAAGACAAGGCGACGCAAACCAAAGGGTTTTAACCCTAATCACCAAATCATCATTCTGATTCATTGTAATCTCTTTTTTCAAGTTTTTAAAAACATTGCAATTTTATAGTAATTTTATAGTGAATTGATTGTCATCTTCCTCCATCCGTGGCCATGTAAAATTAGGACCATGAGGAAGCTCTGTCTTCTTTTTAAGATCGTTGACGGGGTGTGGGATAGGGATGATACGACCGCTATTTTAGTTTTTATATTATTTAAAATTATAAATAAACAAAAATATATTAAAATAAAATAAAATAATCTTTTTATATGAAATTACAATTTATAACACATTTTAAATACATTATTTAATGTAAGGTATCAATCATTACATTGGACTAGTGGAGAAAGACCGATAAATCTTGATTCACTAAAAAACGACCAAAAAAACTTAAAAATAATTTAACAACAAATAAAGAGTGACTTTTAAGTAAAACATAAGTTTTAAATCTAAACTAGTATTTTGTCCGCTACACGTTGCGGTGGCATAAATATGTTTTGTAAATTAAATTTTGACGATTGTATTGATAAAAGTTAGGTACTGTTGTATTTTTTTGGTAGATAAATATACACGGTCAGTACCACTGACAAAACTGTCGGTGAATGGGGTAAACACGAAAGTTTAGAAAGTTAAGGGGGTAAAAGTGAAATTTTACTATGTTTAAAGTCGAGGGTGTCAAAGCAACATTTGACAAAGTTGAGGGTAGTAATCGTAAGAAAATCATATTATGTATACTACAGGAGTTAAACACAATTCTTTAATAATGGAGGAGTGAAAGTGACATTTTAGAAAGTTCTAAGTTGAGGGATTGAAAGTGACATTTTTCAAAGTAGAAGGCTGGAAAGTGTCATTTCATAAAGTTGAATGGTTGAAAGTGTCGTTTGAAACATCCACCGAAGGTCGATACCACTGACTAACTCTAACTTATACCATCGAATGAAAATGTATTATATGTGACCAAACTCATACATAGAAACATAGATAAATAAGCACGAAAACGTACACAAAATTTACGTCAAAATATAATGGAACTCAAATTTATACTGACACAAATAAAAATAAACAAGTAAGATTATTTTTTTAAGTTAATGAACGAAAGTTCAAATTATAAAGAACATCTCATATGTGAACCGACTCATACGTAGGAAGAGACGAAACGTACATAAAAAAAACATGAAAATGTTACAAGAATTACGTCAAAACATAGACAAACTCGAATTTATACAGACACGTACGTAAAAAAAGCAAGTAACTTTTTTAAAATAATAATAATAACGAACGAACGAAAGTTCTAAATTTACGTTGAAATGTTGACCACATTCAATTTATACCGACATATACATAAAAATAAGCAAGTAAAAAATTAGTCTTTTTAAGTTAACAAATGAAAGTTATTAAGGAAAATAATATTATATATACTGCGGGGATAAACACAAAAGTTTAAAAAATAGAGGGGTGAGAGTGACATTTTATAAAGATAAAAATAGAAGAAGTCAAAATGATATTTTAAAAAGTAGAATAGCAGAAAACCTTGTTTTACAAAGTATTTTAAAAGCAGAGGAATCTAAAATGTCATTTCTAAAAGTTGAGGATGTCAACGGTTAATTAAAACATCCATCCATATTGATTTTTAATACTTAGTTAATAGAATTATATAGATTTAAAGTAAAACAAAAATAAAATTTTAGGTTTAAAAGTCAAATAAAAAAACATATCATGAGACAATGACGTAGACTAATCATAATTTTACTTTCCATTGATAGAACTAAAATGTCCTTTGTTTCATTGCTTTTGGTGATTTGTTATTGGTGATGTTATTAGTATGGATATGACGAGATCGTATACCAACTTTATAGGTGACCTTATAATTCCCAGTCTAACGAATAGAATATTTTTATAATCAATCGTTAACTTATATTGTGGAATGCACTTTACCCTTTTCAACAATAATCACAATTCTTAATCTCAACAATTATGAAGAAAACATCTTAAATAGTGATTATCATGACTGTCATGTACAATTAAAGATATAAGATCACAAAGAGACTAACATGTGTGTAGTGATGTTATACATAATTCAAGACGAATAAATGAAGTTGTGATAAAGAGAGGCTTTATATAGTTATGTTTATTTGATTAAATTAAAGTCTGGAACCTTTGAGGTGTTCACGACAACTTAGAACGAAGTAGATAATCAACTAGGGAAAATGATTAAGATCATCTAATCCAAGGTGGAGAATATCTTAGTAAAAAGATCGGCGATCATCTAAGGAACTATGAAATTATTTCACAATTGACTCCTCCCAGAACATCGCAGCATAATAGTGTGTTTGAGAGGAGGAACTCGACATTGCTTGATATGGTCTGATCCATGGTGAGTTGTGTTACGCTTCCGATCGGTTTTGGGGGTTACACCTTAGAGACTGCTTCTAAAGTCCTCAACTTTGTACTAAATGACAAGATTTCCAAGACGCCCTCTAAAATATGGAGTGGGAAAACTCTCTCACTAACACATTTAAAAGTATGGGGTTGTGAGGCTTACATTCGTTGTGAAGCTCTCGATAAGCTAGAACACAGGTCAAAGAAGTGTTACTTTGTTGGATATCCTAATAAATCGTTTAGGTATTTGTTTTACCATATGAAAATAAAGTGTTTGTTGCTCGAAGGTAAGTCTTCCAAGAAAAAGAGCTTATTTTTAAAAAGGCTAGTTGGAGCTAGATTGATTTTTTTTCCTTATGTTCTCAAGAATTAAGCATAAAGACTCCAACACATGTCTAGAAGTTCAAAGATTATTACAATTGTAATCCTCAACTCATTTTGGTTGCAGTCTTGAAATTATGTTGCATAATGTTCAATGCTTATTTAACAACCCAACTCCAATTTTTTTAAAACCTTATAACCTGCTCCTAAGTGTGATTGTCATATTACCTTTTTTAAGTGTATGCTTACACAGTAAGAATTAAGATCATCTATGGGGAAGAAGACGATGGAGGATTTGGGGTAAAAAAAAAGAATTGTGAAGAAGAATACGACTTAGGAATAAGGTTATGGGGAAGGATGTTAGGTTAAAGGAACGGGTGTGGGTCCATTTCAAATAATAATGGTAAATAGTAATAGAAATTAATAGGAAGATAAAAAAGAAGAGTAAAGTAGTAATTTAATATATTTACCGGATTAAATATTAACAGTGTTAAAAGTATGAACCATAACCACAACAAAACCTTGTCAAAAGGACTATTTTGCAAGTTGAAACTTTTTTGAACCTTAGTCAAAAAAAGTGCAAACCACATGGACCATTTTTGCAATTTTCTTAAACAAATGCATAATTAGTGTGTATATATATATATATATATATATATATATATATATATATATATATATATATATAGTTAGATTCATGTGAGTCCATCATATTTTGTGAGACATATGAATATAATCTTTGCCATTCATTTTTTAGAAAAAAATATATTTTTAAAATGCACAATAAATGAAAATTTTTGAAATTTTGTTTAAATATTATTTTCGTCATTTATATTATCCAAAAAAAATTACCGCTTTTTTAATTGTGACACTTCAACTCCCTACCTTTTGTGTGCTAGACATGTTAAGCTTATGTGACATCAAAAAAACTAAAAAAATCCTATATTGCAACGTGCTAAGAGGGTTATCATTCCCTCCAGCGTCAAAATATAACCATATTATAAATCCTTATAGTTAAAACATTTGTTTAGCATATTTCAATTGATTATTCATTTAACTATATTATAAATCCTTATAGTTAAAACATTTGTTTAGCATATTTCCTTATAGTTAAAACATTTGTTTAGCATATTTCAATTGATTATTCATTTAACTATATTATAAATCCTTATAGTTAAAACATTTGTTTAGCATATTTCAATTGATTATTCATTTATTGTTCATCATTATTGTGGAAAAAGAAAAATCTTTTATTGTGTTTTTCATCTTCAAAATCTACGTATCATCTATTATCTTCCTCCCAGAGATACTGATCGATCTGTTATCATCGATCGATAGATGCCGCCAGAAACCTTTTACGGAACAACTACCTTCTCCGGCAAAAAGGTTGACCAAAAGGTGTGTTTCTAGATCCTCAGTTCCCTCTATAGATATCGTTTCTGATCTATAGTTCTTGGCTTCCGATCTCGTTTCTGGTGCGGCGGCGGTCTGGTATATCCATGTATGTTTCTTTTGGTCACCAATCTCGTTTCCATTTGCGGATCCCGACCACTGATCTCATTTTCGGTATGCGGTTATAGATCTAGAAAATGCAGAGGCTGGTAGTTCCGGCGGCGGAGGCTGGTGGTTCTGGCGACGGAGGCTGGTAGTTCACAGTGCACTTTTCTTTTGTTAACATTTGATTTTCTTTGAGAAACTTGGTTTGTGTATAATTTAAAATTAGGGGTTGTTTTATTTTTTTAATTTTGTTTATGCCGTTTAATTCCGAGAAAACTTCATGAGTTCCAGAAAATTAAGGTGTTTAGCTTCCATCATGAGTTCCAGAAAGTTAAGGTGTGTAACTTCGATTTTAGTTTAATTGATTTATGTTTTTTATGGATTTTTTAGGAAATGAGAAATGATGTTTGGATCACTTCATTATAGAACGTAGGGCACTTCATTATAGAATGTAGGGCGTGTTCGGCAAAATTAGCTTGTAGCGGGTAGCTTGTAGCTTATAGCGTTTTGTTAAACGCTACATGAACTAGCATGTGGATTTGGAGGGTTTTGTTTAAACTAAACGCCAGAAGCTTGTAGTGCCGAATGAGGCTTTCTGTTCAAAACGGAGCGTTTTGTAAATCGCTAGAAGCTAAAAGCTCTCAAACGCATCCAAACACTCCGTACTGAACACGCCCGTAGTGCGACTAAGAAACTATGTTCATGTTCTTTCTTTTGGGTTTTGCTAATATGCTAGTGGATTACAGAAGTTATTGCGATTAAGAACAAACCAAAATCACAGAGTTTATTGTTCAACAATTACAAGAAAAAAAGGTTTAAAACATAAATAATGGTATAATAGTATTTTTGTATATGATGAGACTAAAAAAGCAACAAAAATCTATTTGAAGGATTGTCCAAATTAATTTAAAAAAAAAAGGTCAAACAAGTGGGGAAAGACTTCTCTACTTTTATCTCTCAATTTAGTTCTTTATTGATCTTCTTTCTCTCTCACACAAACTCTTGTTGGGGTTATTTTTTCTCCATATTTTCCGGTTAAGAATGCATATTGTAGGTATTTTGAGTGGTATGATGAAATTATCTAACATTTGGTACAAATGTTAGATAATGAAACACTTTACAGTGGAATTTTCGAAAAAATTCGTAATAAAGAGAATGAGATTTCTCAACATAAAGAAATACTTTTAAGTAATAAAAAAGATTTAGTGCATATAAATTTCAGAATTCTACAAGCACAAAATAAACATACTCACGAATATATACCAACCATGGTTAATATACGTAAGTACCTCCTTCATAGGCAAAAAATGCATCAAGTACACCTTGATAAAGCTTTAAACTCAGTTTCAGAACTCAGAAAAAGGATTTTAACTTGTTAACATTTCTTAAAATGAATAAAGAAATTTTCAACAATTCTGAAGAAAATGATTAAGAAGAAAAACAAATCCTAACTTATGTTGAGGATGAAGACGGCTTTCATGCAAACCTCTTAATAAAACAAGACCTTCTCTCTCGAGTTAAGAAAACAGATTTAAAAATAAAGAAAGAAAACATTTTCAAAAATGTTCCTTCTAAACTTATTATTTTAAATCCACTTAAAAGAAAAAATGAAATTTTCTACTTTGTTAGTACTAAAGAAATGTCTGTAGACATAAAAGACACAATAGGAGCTGTCTTTCTACCCCTTTTAACTAAAGAACAAATAAACAATAACTTGAAAAGTATTCCAGTTGAGATTAGATCAAAAATAAGAATGGTCCATATCGGAGCTGTAAAATTTTTGATAAAATCCCAATTCCAAGCAGGAATAAATTCTCCCATAAAAATGGCCTTAATTGACAACAAAATTACTGACAGACAGGACTGCATCTTAGGTGCTGCTAGGGGAAACCTTGCTTACCAAAAATTTATGTTTTTAGTCTATCCAAAATTTGCTCTGGATTTGAAATCTGCAAATATAGATAAAACTTTATCTTTTTATACATCACTTTGAAAGAAGTGACCTTATGAACCCAGGTGATAAACCATTCACCATAACCTATCTCATAGGATATGACATAACCAATAGTCACCATAGCATAGACTACAAGAAAGACGATTACATCGAACTTGATGATGTCTTTTCAGAAATAGGCCATGTCAAAGATAAACAATTCTGCGACATAAATCCTCAAGAAAACTCTTGGGTTTTAAACATAGCTAGAAACAAAAAAGCTCTAGGAGAAACTCTTAGACCAAGAATTTCTATGGATTCACTCCATATAGGAGAAAGCTCAGAAAGAAAAGATAGTAACTTGATAAGAAACATGTCTTTAAAAATTGATAGTCTACGTCAGAATATCAAACAAATCTCTGAAGTTATAAATGAGTAATAAAATAGATTTTCCTCATTTTTATAAAAAAGGTAAAACAGTAAAAATTAAAACTCTTGACGACAATACTGAAAAGAAAGAATACATTTTCTCTACTTCTGGAAAAGCTGGTATTCAAAAAATTGTAAATCATTGCAATAATCTCAACCAGATCATTGCAAGATGTCTCTTAAAAACTTCAAAAATAAGCCATTACCTTGGTATTTCAAAAGATATTTCAAAAAATAAAATACCTTTTAACCAATTTAAAAACGATTTAGCCTTTTTGGTTAAAAACAATCTTGATAAAAATGATTTTGAAAAATTCTTCGAAGTTATTGAAAGGAAAAATAAATTAACTATCAAGTTAACCCAGTCTATTGACAAACATTCTATTCTTTTAGAAAACTCTTTAAAAAACAACCATTTTGTTGAAGAAGTCGCCAAAAAGGCAAATATTGAAGGCACTCTTAAGGAAAACAACTTTAAGATCACTAATATACAAGATCAGTTAAAACAACTAATAGGATGACCTCGATTCCCGAGCTTAATAGATCAATCAACCTCCTCAATGAAAAAATAGATGGGCTGATCAAAAACTTTGAGTTAACAGTCAATAAATACGTAACCACTACACAGTTGGAAGTAGCATCTGCAAAAATTATTGCAGACATTACTAAAGAGTTATCTGAAAAGATTGACTCTTGCCCTTGTAATAAAGACATTCTCGAACACATCAAGAATATTTCCATCATAGAGCAAAAAACCAAACCTGGAAAATATTCAGGTCTTAAGAAATACTCACCTCCCAATCCTAGTATTGGAAACCCTGACTTAGGAAGCTCAAAAGACTCCCAGAAAATTGATATTTTCAAAAAAGAGCAAAAATGAAAGAAACAATCTCTGAGAAACTTAAGAAATATTTCTTTAACCTTCAATATGAAGATTATGATAAGGCTGACCAAAAACTTATTCAGCTTTTATCTTTAGAAACTAAAGAATGCGAAGAATTGTATCAAAAAGAACCCAAACTTTTTGATCAATATTTTAGAATGACTAAAATAGATGAACCTGATACTGAATCAGAACAAGAAGATAACTTTAAAACTAATAAAAAGACTGTTAAGTTCGAATATTCAGATATGGAAGATGATGAAGCAGAATCTTCTTATACAGCCACAAGAAGAGGCAATAAAAAGAAATATGAGTTCAAAATGCCTGTACACAATGGTATTCCAGATAGTAGCAAAGGACCCAATACGATCAATATACTCAATATTGATTGTATCCAAGATCTAAAACTCAGAGAAAGAGTTGTAGAAAAATGGGTTACTGAGATTTCACTAATCTTACAGACAAACCCAGATGAATTTGAAAAAGCAAAAAATGTTCTTCTACTTTTAGAACACAAAACTGATGGAATTGTGCAAAAGTTCCTAAGAAACAATAATTGGAATGAAGATTTGCATGGTTCAGATCTTTTTGATAATCTCATAAATGTCATATACACTACTTTCTTAGGTCTTGATTATATTTCTAATAAAGACTTTACCATTAATAAGAAAGTTGACGTAGCAAGAGTTTCAATGACAAAACTCCAGTTACATGATATTAGTCTTCTCGACAAATACACATGTATGTATGAATCATATCTATATGATATTCCCCAAAGAAGTGAATATGCACAATGGATATCTGCTTATCTAATGAAAATTCCAATTATTGGAGAAATCTGTACTGAAAGATGGAAAAAAGAAGCTACTGGAGAAATCCAGCAAACCAGTCTTTCTTATGCAACAAAAATTGCAAAGGAAGAAATTGATAGAATCTGTCAAGACAGATATAAACAACAAAAACTCAAAACAATAAGTAAAGATTGTTGTAGCATTCTCTCTGATTTCAAAAACTTTGATATTGGAAGGAAAACTTATACTAAGAAAAAATATAAAAACAAAAAGAAATACAAATCTTTCTGGAAAAAGAAAAGAATAAAATTTTCACCAGGAAAATACTTCAAAAAACCTTCAAAAGAATCACCTAAGAAGACTACTTACTGTCCAAAAGGAAAGAAAAAATGTAGATGTTGGATCTGCAATGAAGAAGGACACTATGCCAATGAATGTCCAAATAGAAAAAAATACCCTGACAAAGTCAAGGTTTTACAAACCGCTAATAATGGAGGTTATGAAGTTCTTGAAGAGGAGTATGAAGGTATACAACATGTCTTTACATTTCATGTTGAAACTGATTCTTCATCAAATTCTGATGAAAACGAATCAACCACGGATGACTCAGACTAGTCTCATACAGGCTCCACTTTTTAGGGAGGAGGAGTTTAACCATTTTTGCGCAAACCTCCAGAAGATTAATGATTCCCTTATCATGAATCTCACTAATCCAAACTCTATTTATGTTTCTGCCTTCCTTAACTTTAAAGGATATAAGAAATTTAGAGTACATTGTTTTGTAGACACAGGTGCATCTTTATGTCTTGCAAGCAAATTCATCATTCCGGATGAGCTCTGGGAAAATGCTCCCAAAGAAATTAGTGCCACTATTGCAAATGGTGAAACCATAAAGATAAATAAAGTTTGTAGAAATATTAATCTCGAACTTTCAGGAGAACATTTCAACGTTCCCACTATTTACCAACAAAATTCAGGAATTGATATCATAATTGGTAACAACTTTTGTCAAGTTTATGGACCATTTATACAATGGATAGATAGAATTGCCTTTCATCTTAATAATGATATGGTAATTATAAAAAAGGTCACAGAAGCCTATAGCAAAGGAAAACCAGGTTTTCTCGAAACTCAAGAAAAAGGCTCTAAAGAAAAACAAATTCCGGGTACTAATATAACCCAAGAAGGAATTAATAAAGAAAGGATTATTTCTATTCAAACTACCAGGTTCAAACAGATTGAAGATCTTCTTGAAAAAGTTTGTTCTGAAAATCCTATTGATCCAGATAAAACCAAAGGATGGATGAAAGCTTCAATTAAGCTCATTAATCCCAAAACGGTTATTAGAGAAAAACCTATGGTTTACTCTCTACAAGATAGAGAAGAATTCTCCAAACAAATCAAGGAATTACTTGATATGAGACTAATTATAGAATCAAAATCCCCTCATATGTCCCCTGCCTTTCTTGTCAATAAAGAAGCAGAAAAAAGAAGAGGAAAGAAGCGCATGGTTGTCAACTACAAAGCAATCAATGATGCAACTATTGGAGACTCACATAATCTTCCCAATGTGCACGAACTTTTGACTCTTCTACAAGGAAAAAATATGTATTCAAGTTTTGACTGCAAGTCAGGTTTCTGGCAAGTCCTACTTGATGAAGAATCGCAGCTTCTCACTGCCTTCACATGTCCTGATGGACTCTTTCAGTGGAAAGTACTACCCTTTGGGCTTAAACAAGCTCCTAGTATTTTTCAAAGACACATGCATAACGCCCTTCGAGGACTTGAAGGTTTCTGTACTGTATACGTTGATGACATCATGGTCTTCAGCAAAGATGAACAAGAGCACTATGTCCATGTTACACAGGTTCTCAGAACCATTTTAAAATATGGAATAATACTTTCAAAAAAGAAAGCTCATCTTTTCAAAACAAAAATTAATTTTTTGGGTTTAGAAATAAATGAGGGTACGCATTGTCCTCAAAAGCATATTCTTGAACATTTACATGACTTTCCAAATGTTTTAGAAGACAAAAAACAACTGCAAAGATTTCTTGGTGTTTTAACTTACGCTGAAACATATATTGAAAAACTTGCAGCCATGAGAAAACCTTTACAGGTAAAATTGAAAAAAGATGTCATCTGGAATTGGTCAAATGCTGATACAGACTACATCAAAAAGATAAAGAAAGTTTTAATCAATTTTCCAAAACTTTATCTTCCAAACATTGAAGACAGTTTAATTATTGAAACTGATGCTTCTGATGAATTTTGGGGAGGTGTTTTAAAAGCTAAAACCCCCAAAAACGAAGAACAAATTTGCAGGTACACCTCTGGCAGTTTCAAGGCAGCCGAGAAAAACTACCATAGCAATGAAAAAGAATTACTCGCTGTAAAAAGAGTTATTACAAAATTCTCTGTATATTTAACACCAGTAAATTTCCTGGTTCGTACAGATAATAAAAATTTTACTTATTTCCTCCGAACTAAGATTGTAGGAGACAACAAATTAGGCCGACTAATACGTTGGCAAGAGTGGTTCTCACGATATACTTTCACTATTGAACATCTCGCAGGAAATAAAAATGTACTGGCAGACTGCCTCACCCGTGACTTCAGGTATACCTTACATCATCCATTATCTCACTTGCTCCTCTCGAGCCCTATAAAAGGATATGATCCTCATGACATATTCCTCACAAAAAACTTCACCTACAAAAAAGAGAGGGGGAGATTAGAGAGAAAAGTAAACAAAAATTGAGTTTACAAAAATGGAAGACCTCAACACTTTGAGGATAAAGAAACAAATGCTCCTCATTGAGCTATCTGCAATTGAGCAGAAAATCAACTTGTATGAACAAGTAACAACGGTCACCAATGTACCGGAAAGCAAAAGCTTAAAAACAAAGGCTATTCCAGTGCAAACGGCACCTGGTAAAGAATCGACAAATCCGTTGAAAGCTGATGCTTTGCTAAAAAGCATAATAAAGGAGACAGCTACTCCTCTTCCTGAAGGAAAAACTAGCTTATTGGTTAACCCCAATCCTTGTACTGAAGGAATCAGTAAAATGACAACTTTGTCACCCACCAACAAATCTATGCAGGAGTTTATACCAGATTACAAAAAAGCTCTTAACAAAGAAGCTGAAAGATTTTATGTAATCTACAAAGGACCACATGCCGGTGTTCATACTGACTGGGGAATTACAGAAACTTTCTGTAAAGCTGATAAAGTTACTTGCAAAAAATTCAGAAATGAAGCATCTGCAAGATTAAGCCTTGCCACCTATCAAGATGATACAAGCAAAACTAACCAACCACTTCTTCGACTAAAAATCCAAAAAAGTCAAAGAAGCTCACAGAGACCAAAGCTTTGACGTTCCAATTGACGTTCAACAAACGGTTAACTATCCTGAAATCTCTTTTGAAGATTTCAGAACAATCTGGAAGAAAGCAAGAGCTGCATGCCCAGAAGATCTTATTTATGAAAAGTTTTTCACTACAGATAAGAAGACAAAAAGTCTGTTCAACTTCCTCGAAGGAGCAGATGCAAATTTAGTCTACCAAGCCTTTCAAGCTGGACTAATCGACAATATCTACCCAAGTTGCAACCTTCAAGAACTCAAATTCTTCCCAAGCAGCATGGTAGAATCCATTAAGAACTTTCGAAAGAAAGTACTTAAAGCAAAAGATAACCCGATCTACATTAGATGCATCTCTTCACTCCCAGAATGGATTCAAGAATCAACTCTTTCTTCATACAATTTTCTGGTAATTGGTCTTTCTAAAACCAATAGAGAAATTGAACAATCTCGACCAATGGAGGATAAAGATCTACCATTCACAGAAATTCTTCATCCCAATCGCATCAATGGGTTAAGAAGAATCTCAGAAAAAATCATTGAGATTATCTCTGGTTCAAAAAAGAAGATTAATTATACCAACTCACATTGTATAATTACAAGCTGGAGTTACAACAACACCAGTCAAGAAGATCTTCGTCAAGCCTCTATGTTTGGCGAAAAATTCATGAACAATACCATGGAAGTCTCCAACGCTACACACCAACACTTCTGCCGACATGCAGAACAACTTTTCGAAGAACATCTCTGTCACTTTTGCGAAAGCAAAGATTCGGAGACAAAGGAGGGGCCCTCCTATGAAGATGACAAATCCTCATCATCTTAATAAAAGATGCTCCGCACACTTCCATCCACTCAGAAAAATAATGTGTCTTACCTTTTAGAGATGCCTTCCACCTATCCACAATAATGTAATTCGTTAGTGGAGAGAAACGTCATGCCTGACGTAACAAACAATTATCAGACCCTCTCAATGTATCTATAAATTGAGAGTTATGTTTTCATTAAGGGCATCACAATAACAAGTGCAAGAAAAACACTCTCTATCCTATAAAATTTTAATGTCTTGTGAGTAAAATCTCCCTTAGAGGGGAGAAGATGTAAAATATTGTAAGAGTACTCCCATCTTGGGAGCTCTTTTATCAATAAATCCATGTTTTGTTATACTTGAGTGTTCATACAAAATAGAGTCATGAAACCTGTAAGTGACAGAGTGTCAGGTCGACGATGGTCAACAGTACCGCAGGCATGAGGCCAACACGGAAAGCAACCACACAGACCAAAGGATGACACAGGCTGGCTTGAATAGTTTCTATCTATGTAAGTAATACTCCTACTCCAAAACACTTATTGATTAAATGAGTTTTCTTTTTACAATTTTTGCATCTATTCCCTTCTTCTTGTTAAAGACAAACCCCGCACAAAACCGCACACACATATCAAACTGGTATCAGAGCCAGGTTGATATGTGTGTGCGGTTTTGTGCGGGGTTTGTCTTTAACAAGAGGAAGGGAATAGATGCAAAAATTGTAAAGAGAAAACTCATTTAATCAATAACTGTTTTGGAGTAGGAGTATTACTTACATAGATAGAAACTATTCAAGCCAGCCTGTGTCATCCTTTGGTCAGTGTGGTTGCTTTCCCTGTTGGCCTCATGCCTGCGGTACTGTTGACCATCGTCGACTTGACACTCTGTCACTTACAGGTTTCATGACTCTATTTTGTATGAACACTCAAGTATAACAAAACATCGATTTATTGATAAAAGAGCTCCCAAGATGGGAGTACTCTTACAATATTTTACATCTTCTCCCCTCTAAGGGAGATTTTACTCACAAGACATTAAAATTTTATAGGATAGAGAGTGTTTTTCTTGCACTTGTTATTGTGATGCCCTTAATGAAAACATAACTCTCAATTTATAGATACATTGAGAGGGTCTGATAATTGTTTGTTACGTCAGGCATGACGTTTCTCTCCACTAACGAATTACATTATTGTGGATAGCTGGAAGGCATCTCTAAAAGGTAAGACGCATTATTTTTCTGAGTGGATGGAAGTGTGCGGAGCATCTTTTATTAAGATGATGAGGATTTTTCATCTTCATAGGAGGGCCCTCCTTTGTCTCCGAATCTTTGCTTTCGCAAAAGTGACAGAGATGTTCTTCGAAAAGTTGTTCTGCATGTCGGTAGAAGTGTTGGTGTGTAGCGTTGGAGACTTCCATGGTATTGTTCATGAATTTTTCGCCAAACATAGAGGCTTGACGAAGATCTTCTTGACTGGTGTTCTTGTAACTCCAGCTTGTAATTATACAATGTGAGTTGGTATGATTAATCTTCTTTTTTGAACCAGAGATAATCTCAATGATTTTTTCTGAGATTCTTCTTAACCCATTGATGCGATTGGGATGAAGAATTTCTGTGAATGGTAGATCTTTATCCTCCATTGGTCGAGATTGTTCAATTTCTCTATTGGTTTTAGAAAGACCAATTACCAGAAAATGGTATGAAGAAAGAGTTGATTCTTGAATCCATTCTGGGAGTGAAGAGATGCATCTAATGTAGATCGGGTTATCTTTTGCTTTAAGTACTTTCTTTCGAAAGTTCTTAATGGATTCTACCATGCTGCTTGGGAAGAATTTGAGTTCTTGAAGGTTGCAACTTGGGTAGATATTGTAGATTAGTCCAGCTTGAAAGGCTTGGTAGACTAAATTTGCATCTGCTCCTTCGAGGAAGTTGAACAGACTTTTTGTCTTCTTATCCGTAGTGAAAAACTTTTCATAAATAAGATCTTCTGGGCATGCAGCTCTTGCTTTCTTCCAGATTGTTCTGAAATCATCAAAAGAGATTTCAGGACAGTTAACCGTTTGTTGAACGTCAATTGGAACGTCAAACCTTTGGTCTCTGTGAGCTTCTTTGACTTTTTGGATTTTTGGTCGAAGAAGTGGTTGGTTAGTTTTGCTTGTATCATCTTGATAGGTGGCAAGGCTTAATCTTGCAGATGCTTCATTTCTGAATTTTTTGCAAGTAACTTTATCAGCTTTACAGAAAGTTTCTGTAATTCCCCAGTCAGTATGAACACCGGCATGTGGTCCTTTGTAGATTACATAAAATCTTTCAGCTTCTTTGTTAAGAGCTTTTTTGTAATCTGGTGTAAACTCCTGCACAGATTTGTTGGTGGGTGACAAAGTTGTCATTTTACTGATTCCTTCAGTACAAGGATTGGGGTTAACCAATAAGCTAGTTTTTCCTTCAGGAAGAGGAGTAGCTGTCTCCTTTATTATGCTTTTTAGCAAAGCATCAGCTTTCAACGGATTTGTCGATTCTTTACCAGGTGCCGTTTGCACTGGAATAGCCTTTGTTTTTAAGCTTTCGCTTTCCGGTACATTGGTGACCGTTGTTACTTGTTCATACAAGTTGATTTTCTGCTCAATTGCAGATAGCTCAATGAGGAGCATTTGTTTCTTTATCCTCAAAGTGTTGAGGTCTTCCATTTTTGTAAACTCAATTTTTGTTTACTTTTCTCTCTAATCTCCCCCTCTCTTTTTTGTAGGTGAAGTTTTTTGTGAGGAATATGTCATGAGGATCATATCCTTTTATAGGGCTCGAGAGGAGCAAGTGAGATCATGGATGATGTAAGGTATACCTGAAGTCACGGGTGAGGCAGTCTGCCAATACATTTTTATTTCCTGCGAGATGTTCAACAGTGAAAGTATATCGTGAGAACCACTCTTGCCAACGTATTAGTCGGCCTAATTTGTTGTCTCCTGCAATCTTAGTTCGGAGGAAATAAGTAAAATTTTTATTATCTGTACGAACCAGGAAATTTACTGGTGTTAAATATACAGAGAATTTTGTAATAACTCTTTTTACAGCGAGTAATTCTTTTTCATTGCTATGGTAGTTTTTCTCGGCTGCCTTGAAACTGCTAGAGGTGTACCTGCAAATTTGTTCTTCGTTTTTGGGGGTTTTAGCTTTTAAAACACCTCCCCAAAATTCATCAGAAGCATCAGTTTCAATAATTAAACTGTCTTCAATGTTTGTGTGACAACCGTTAAATTTCGGTCAATTCAAAGTCAACAAGTCAAACCGGTCAACTCCAATAACCCTTGTATGCTAGGGTTTACGTTATGTAATCACTATACAATTCGCTATTTTAATGAGAAATCATCATTTGGAAAGTTCATGTGTTTGATTTTCCTTAGCCTTAACAAGTGCTAAACAACGAACCAAAGCGATAAAACACTATTACACAATCATCGGGATTGTGTAAGACACTAAAACACGGTTTAATGGGGTTTACGAACCTTGCGTTGTGAAGACGGACACTCAAATTAAGCACAAACGAAACCTCTCTAAATCGTTTTCACTCTATCTCTTTCTATTTGAAATCTCTCCCAAATCTCTCCCAAATCTCTCCCAAATCTCTCCCAAATCTCACTCAAAAGTTACTTTAACTTTTTGTAATCATTTGGGTCATCTCGACCCTTGACCGGGTCAAAAATCGCTTGAAACGGAGTAAAAACGAGTAAAATAGCTTTAAGGATCCGAAACCTAAGCTTCTGGACCGAAGCCTCGCATCCGAAGCCTCGCATCTGAGGCCTCTGATCCGAAGCGAGGGTCCGAAGGTCCGAAGCGAGGGTCCGAAGGTCCGAAGGTCCGAAGCCTCGCAGACAGCTCCTTTTTACCGGTTTTTCGACTACGACTTCGTTTTAACTCCGTTTTTCATTATTTTAACGTGGGATTTTCACCAAAAACTTTATTTTATAAACTAAGGCCCCAAAATATATAAATCTCCAGGGTTTTTATAAAATATATTAAAAGAATTGGTGATTGAACTAATTATTGAGGGAATATTTGCTTTTCCTTAATTTATGGCAAAAGCAAACCACCACCACCTCACTCTATGATTAGCCATTCTTTCCCACTACCCCTTGTCTCCTTAGTGGACCTTTACAGCCAATCTCCAGCTCTTCCCACGTTCTAAGAGCTGGAGGATTGATCCTCTCTCCTCATTCTCCATAAAACTCTTTCATTCTACACTTAGCAACCAAGAACACTCTCCAAAATTCTCTCATCTTTTCTCTCAACTTCAAGAACTTCAAGGCTTTCTCCAGGGATTTCTTTCTTCAATTAGTAAGTATCTTCATCATTCACATAATTATTAAACTCCATTCTACTCAAATCATTGATATCTTACACAAGTTCCATCTTATTCGGTGTTAGATTCTCGAGTCGTCAAGACATCTTCTTAGTGTTCTTGGGTTGAACACTTCCTCTCTCTCACTTTCATCTACTGAAACCACATAAGGTGAGTTCATACCCATACATTTACATGTTTTCTTAAGTTTTAAGGGGGGGAATACAAGTAAAATCATCAAGAACACAATTAAACTTTTCCTAACAGATTACATCAGAAAAGATGGACGTTAATCACAGACTGTTTTGGTCAAATTAAATATTTTAGTTTTCAAAACTGTTTCAAGTGCAAGTAGTTCAAACTCTTAGCTTTAAAATGGCTACTTGCACATCTCCATATGATTTTTCTACAATTTATGGTGATTTTTACAAAACTGCCTGTCATTTCAGAGGCAAACCCGGACCAGTCTGTGATTATGAACATTTTCACCTCTGTTAGAGATCACTAAAAATCATGATAAAATTTACGAACAAACTAGACTCATATTCCAAACTCTCAAAATTTGCGGATTTGGATTTAGAGCTTTGATGATTTTTCTATAAATTTTCTAAGAACGGTAACAGAAACTGTTTTTAACGAAAAGTTGCTGTTAATTTCATTTCATCTTGTAACATGTTGAGCAAGGTGTATATCTTTATGTGATTATATGTTACTGCAATATATGAAATTTTATCTTAATATTTAGACACACATCAGTTTACAACTGGATTTGGTCATATAAAATATAAAGAATAACAAGTGAATATAATCAAAGTACAATCGATACATTCAAACATTAAATAAACTATTTTGAATATAGTTTGCATACATTACCACGTACTACCCTTGGTTGATAAACTATAATAGGTATAGTTTATGATACATTACATAACACATACATTTAAAAAGGGTACATTTATACAAAGGATATTTTCATTAAGCAAGGTACGGCCATACGGTACCAAGTTTTCATAACACGTAATTCTGTTAATGACTTTGTGAGACATTTACTTCAAATTACCATTAAGTCCTGTATTGTAACCAGAGTCTCCTTGAGGGAGAGCGTGATAGTTGTGTATAGATCTATATTGGGTTTGACAAACCCACACCTAAACTGCATGCAACAGTTAGACCGATAGGTCTGGGGTGACAAATGTCATAACATTTCCGACGCCTGAAGAACGTCGTTTTAGGCAACCTTGGTCATAGTATGGTTATAATAAACTCACATAAAGTATTAACAAACATTGGAAATTACGGGAACTTCATTAAAATTTAACGAGTTTATGTCGATTTAAACTTGCATTGTTTTACTATAAATATGACAAATTACTTGTACATTTCGGTCTTTGGGTTTTAAGACTACATTTACACATTAAGGAAAATATTGGATTTTTCTAACACAAATACTACTTTTACAAACGAAAAGCTTATGAACTCACCAACCTTTGTGTTGACACTTTTTCAAACAACTTGTATTCTCAGGAAATCATTAAACAGGTAATCAAGTGCTTTTGAGGATGGGACGCTAAGGCGTCTACTATTTCATATTTTATCAACATATTGTAATTGATTCGTAAACATGTAATTCATACAATGATGTAATTTTTTTTCAATTATATATATGTTGGTTGTGTTTGTTTGAATTACTATTACAATTGCTGTTATGATACTATACATGAAGTCCTCCACCCCCGGACGTTTCCGCCATCCTTGGTTTGGGGGTGTGACAGATTGGTATCAGAGCGCAGTTTATAGTGAATTAAGTATATCAAACCACATAAGATATACAAACTATAAACACAATTGGGACTAATAGTCTCTGATTTGTGCATTTTCAAATAAATATACTTTTAGAAAATAAATGATTTTTTTATTATTATTAAGTATAAATACATGCATACATGCTCATATAGTGTCATAACTAGAAGAACATAAAATAAAAGAAGAGGAGTTGTACATTATGGGTATGCCTTGGTATATGTAAATCAAGTCTGGGAAGGATATAGCCTGATCAACTATATCTGTCCGGGAATTGACTTGCATATACCGGGGGATGGTCAGGATGGACAACAAATCTAACAAACCTAATAACAGACTACAAAGGATACTTTAAGGACTCAAAACTAAACATTTACAAATACTATAGGAGTATTTTGTGTTACTATAATAAATTATCTGATAATTAAATAGGTCTTTATTTATAAATTAATAGCTGCTAAGTGGATGCGCTAAGGTCATATGTAACTAAGATGCTATAGACTTAGAATTTATGTATCTTTGTTTCACTTCCTGTCCTTGTTTGGTTGTGGTCTTGGAGTTAGGGTCATCTATTCGAAGGACTATTATATCTTAATCACATATGACTGGTATGCACTTTGCAACTAATTAAGTAACCGATAAAGATCATTTTAAAATATAATATATTAATTATGTCCCGACTAAATTAGTATGCACTTTGCAACTTATGACAGAACCATGCCGCCAAGAAGAAGACCAAGACCTTCCAGCAACACAGCAACACCTCCTCCGCCACCGCCTCCACAGTTTGATCCCGCGATGTTCCAGGCTGCAGTAACAGCAGCCGTAGCGGCCGCAATGTCGCAGATAGGGACCAACGGAGCTGGTGGTTCGGGATCGGGAGCTACACACTCTAACCACGGAGACAGTACGTGGCGTGCAAAAGAGTGTTCATACAAAGACTTCACAAATGGCAAACCCGACAACTTCAATGGAAGCGGGGGAGTCATCGCGTTGATGCAATGGTTTGAAAAGACCGAAGTAGTCTTTCAGGTGTGCTCTTGCCTCGAAGCGAGCAAAGTTAAGTTCGCAGCCTTCACCTTCACCGGCCGGGCCCTTACTTGGTGGAACTGCCGGATTAAGTCACTTACTCTCGAAGTGGCTAGCTCCATAACCTGGGCAGAACTAAAAACGTTGATGATGAAGGAGTACTGCCCGAGAGGTGAAATTCAAAAGCTGGAACAAGAACTTTGGAACCTCAGGATGACGGGCTCTGACCTTGAAACCTACACCACCCGATTCAATGAATTGGCTATCCTCTGCCCAACAATGGTTACTCCGGAGGAGAAAAAGGTGGAGCGATACCTTTGGGGACTGTCTCTCCACGTGCAAAGTAGTGTCCTGGCTTCAAGGCCAACTACTTTTGACAGTGCCAGGGAGCTGGCACAACAACTTGTTGACCACCGAGCCGGTCATAATACTACAACCACCACCACTGATAAATCAAAAGGAGGAAACAACAAAAGGAAGTTCTGGAACGAAAAGAAGAGCCAACCAGCACAGGACCCCGCTAAGAAGCAACAAATTGTTGCTGTCCATGCTGCCACTAATACTGCCACTACTGCTACCACTCCAGCACCACCGAAGCCATATGCGGGAAAACTACCTAAGTGCAACAAGTGCAACTTTCACCACAATGGTGCTTGTAGGGAGATGCACTGTAACAACTGCGACAGGAAGGGGCACACTGCTCGTTTCTGTAAAGCGCCGGCTCAACCAATCAACCAAGTCGCCAGTACGGGGGCAACCCGGACCTGCTACAACTGTGGAGACGCAGGTCACTTCAAAAGAGACTGCCCCAAAGCACAAGCCCCTAATGCTGGTGGAGTAGGAAGAGTCCTGGCAATAGGACATGGGGAAGCAGTCAAGGATCCCACGGTGGTTACCGGTACGTTTCTCCTAAATAACTCTTATGCATGCGTACTATTCGATAGTGGAGCGGAGAGGAGTTTCGTGAGCCACCAATATAAACAGTTACTTGAACAAAATCCCCAATCACTAAAGGATACTTATGTAGTAGAAATGGCAAATGGGAAAGTAGAACGCACTAGCGATATATACTCAGAATGTACTCTCACTCTAGGCAACCATACATTTAAAATTGACCTGATGCCGGTCACCATAAAAAGCTTCGACGTAATCATCGGGATGGATTGGTTAGTTCCTCACCGTGCCGACATTCTATGTTACGAAAGGGCCGTTCGCCTCAATCTACCAAATGACGAAACCCTTCTCATCTATGGTAACAAACCTAGTGCGAATTTACAAATCATCTCATGCATCAAAGCCCAAAAGTATCTCCGGAAGGAGTACCACGCCTTCTTAGCCCATGTAGTAGACAAGAAACAAGACGTAAAAGACATCAAAGACATCCCCGAAGTGTGTAACTTCCCGGATGTGTTCCCAGAAGATCTTCCTGGTGTACCACTCGCACGACAAGTCGATTTCAGAATTGACTTAATACCCGGAGCTACCCCCGTAGCCAGAGCTCCATACCGCCTCGCACCATCAGAAATGCAAGAGTTGTCCAGTCAGTTGAACGAGCTTTTGAGCAAAGGGTTCATCAGACCAAGCTTCTCACCTTGGGGAGCACCAGTCCTTTTTGTAAAGAAGAAGGACGGATCCTTTCGCATGTGCATCGACTATCGGGAACTAAACAAGCTCACCATCAAGAACCGATATCCTCTACCCCGAATCGATGACCTTTTCGACCAACTCCAAGGAGCAAATTTCTTCTCAAAGATCGACCTAAGGTCAGGCTACCATCAGCTACGAGTTCAAGAAGAAGATATTCTCAAAACTGCATTCAGAACTCGCTATGGGCACTACGAGTTTGTGGTGATGTCCTTCGGTTTAACAAACGCACCTGCGGTATTCATGGACCTAATGAATAGAGTGTGTCGACCCTACCTAGACAAGTTTGTAATCGTATTCATCGACGATATCTTGATCTACTCGCGAAGCGAAGAAGAGCATCGCCTACATCTACGCCAAGTGCTAGAGACACTAAGAGCGGAGAAGCTTTATGCTAAGTTCTCTAAGTGTGAATTCTGGATTAGAGAAGTGGATTTCCTTGGACATGTGGTAAGTGAGAAAGGCATACATGTGGATCCCTCCAAGATCAAGGCAATCGAGAATTGGTCAGCACCCAAGACGCCAACCGAAATTCGACAGTTCCTTGGGCTTGCTGGCTACTACCGAAGATTTATACAAAACTTCTCCAAGATTGCGAAACCACTCACCACCTTGACGCAGAAAGGTGTGATATTCAAGTGGGAAAATAAACAAGAAACTACTTTCCAAACGTTAAAACAAGCCCTATGCAGCGCACCGATCTTGTCTCTCCCAGAGGGAACCGAGGACTTCGTAGTGTACTGTGATGCTTCGAATCAAGGCCTCGGATGTGTGCTCATGCAGAGAGGGAAGGTTATCGCGTATGCATCAAGACAGCTTAAGACGCACGAGGTTAATTATACTACGCACGACCTGGAATTAGGATCAGTGGTATTCGCTTTGAAGATCTGGAGACACTACCTCTACGACACGAAATGCACTATCTTCACTGATCACAAAAGTCTTCAGCATATCCTCAATCAGAAAGAGCTCAACATGCAACAGAGGAGATGGGTGGAGTTGCTGAATGACTACGAGTGCGAAATTCATTATCATCCGGGCAAGGCCAATGTAGTGGCCGATGCTCTAAGCAGGAAGGAGTACTCGGGCCGCCGAGTAAAATCCTTAACAATGACAATCCATTCCCACCTGACCATACAAATCAAGGAAGCTCAACTGGAAGCTTTGAAACCAGAAAAGGTGGCAGGAGAGACATTAAGGGGAATGGATAAAAACTTAGAAGTCAAGGATAATGGAGCACGTTATATCATGAACCGGATTTGGACACCGAAGTTCGGTGGACTCCGAGATGTCGTCATGAATGAAGCACACAAGACTCGATACTCCATCCATCCCGGGTCGGATAAGATGTATCTGGACCTCAAGAAATTATACTGGTGGCCGAACATGAAAGCTGAGATTGCTACCTATGTGAGCAAGTGCTTGACTTGCGCTAAGGTCAAAACCGAATACCAGAAACCATCCGGGCTATTACAACAGCCGGATATACCTGAGTGGAAGTGGGAACGAATAACCATGGACTTCATAACGAAGCTGCCTAAGACATCGGGCGGGCTTGACACAATATGGGTAATTGTAGACAGATTGACCAAATCAGCACACTTCCTACCAATGAAAGAAACCGACAAGATGGAGAAGCTGACTAGAACGTACATCAGAGAGATTGTACGACTCCATGGTGTGCCGATATCCATTATCTCCGATAGAGATAGTAGATTTACCTCACGGTTTTGGCAGTCTCTACAAAAATCATTGGGAACTAGGCTTGACATGAGTACGGCCTACCACCCACAAACCGACGGACAGAGCGAGCGAACCATTCAAACGTTGGAAGACATGTTAAGAGCTTGTGTGATAGACTTCGGTAAAGCATGGGATACCCATCTACCGCTTATCGAATTCTCCTACAATAACAACTATCATACTAGCATCAAAGTCGCTCCATTCGAAGCTCTTTACGGTCGCAAATGCAGATCACCCCTGTGTTGGGCTGAGGTGGGGGATACACAGCTAGCTAGAGGGCAAGTCTCTAATAGCACCCTCACTGGCCCTGAAATCATAAGGGAAACCATAGAAAAGATCGTTCAAATTCGAGAGAGACTGAAAGCGTCTCGCGATCGGCAAAAGAGTTACGCAGACAAACGACGCAAACCCTTGGAATTCCAGGTGGGTGATAGAGTACTACTAAAAGTTTCCCCTTGGAAAGGAATGATACGATTCGGCAAACGCGGGAAACTAAATCCAAGGTACATCGGGCCATTCGAAATCCTTGCTAGGATTGGGCCAGTAGCATACAAACTTCGATTACCTCAGGAACTCGAAAAATACATCCCACATTTCACGTGTCGAACCTAAAGAAGTGTTTGTCTGATGAGACACTCGTAATACCACTCGACGAAATCAAAGTTAACGAAAATCTCCACTTCGTGGAGGAACCAGTCGAAATCATGGATCGGGAAATCAAACGAACGAAACAAAGTCGTATTCCCATCGTGAAGGTACGTTGGAACGCTAAACGAGGACCCGAATTCACCTGGGAACGCGAGGATCAGATGAAACAAAAGTATCCACATCTCTTCCCAAACTCTTGAAATCCCAGTCAAAATGAAAATTTCGGGACGAAATTCCTTCTAACGGGGGGATGATGTGACAACCGTCAAATTTCGGTCAATTCAAAGTCAACAAGTCAAACCGGTCAACTCCAATAACCCTTGTATGCTAGGGTTTACGTTATGTAATCACTATACAATTCGCTATTTTAATGAGAAATCATCATTTGGAAAGTTCATGTGTTTGATTTTCCTTAGCCTTAACAAGTGCTAAACAACGAACCAAAGCGATAAAACACTATTACACAATCATTGGGATTGTGTAAGACACTAAAACACGGTTTAATGGGGTTTACGAACCTTGCGTTGTGAAGACGGACACTCAAATTAAGCACAAACGAAACCTCTCTAAATCGTTTTCACTCTATCTCTTTCTATTTGAAATCTCTCCCAAATCTCTCCCAAATCTCTCCCAAATCTCACTCAAAAGTTACTTTAACTTTTTGTAATCATTTGGGTCATCTCGACCCTTGACCGGGTCAAAAATCGCTTGAAACGGAGTAAAAACGAGTAAAATAGCTTTAAGGATCCGAAACCTAAGCTTCTGGACCGAAGCCTCGCATCCGAAGCCTCGCATCCGAGGCCTCTGATCCGAAGCGAGGGTCCGAAGGTCCGAAGCGAGGGTCCGAAGGTCCGAAGGTCCGAAGCCTCGCAGACAGCTCCTTTTTACCGGTTTTTCGACTACGACTTCGTTTTAACTCCGTTTTTCATTATTTTAACGTGGGATTTTCACCCAAAACTTTATTTTATAAACTAAGGCCCCAAAATATATAAATCTCCAGGGTTTTTATAAAATATATTAAAAGAATTGGTGATTGAACTAATTATTGAGGGAATATTTGCTTTTCCTTAATTTATGGCAAAAGCAAACCACCACCACCTCACTCTATGATTAGCCATTCTTTCCCACTACCCCTTGTCTCCTTAGTGGACCTTTACAGCCAATCTCCAGCTCTTCCCACGTTCTAAGAGCTGGAGGATTGATCCTCTCTCCTCATTCTCCATAAAACTCTTTCATTCTACACTTAGCAACCAAGAACACTCTCCAAAATTCTCTCATCTTTTCTCTCAACTTCAAGAACTTCAAGGCTTTCTCCAGGGATTTCTTTCTTCAATTAGTAAGTATCTTCATCATTCACATAATTATTAAACTCCATTCTACTCAAATCATTGATATCTTACACAAGTTCCATCTTATTCGGTGTTAGATTCTCGAGTCGTCAAGACATCTTCTTAGTGTTCTTGGGTTGAACACTTCCTCTCTCTCACTTTCATCTACTGAAACCACATAAGGTGAGTTCATACCCATACATTTACATGTTTTCTTAAGTTTTAAGGGGGGGAATACAAGTAAAATCATCAAGAATACAATTAAACTTTTCCTAACAGATTACATCAGAAAAGATGGACGTTAATCACGGACTGTTTTGGTCAAATTAAATATTTTAGTTTTCAAAACTGTTTCAGGTGCAAGTAGTTCAAACTCTTAGCTTTAAAATGGCTACTTGCACATCTCCATATGATTTTTCTACAATTTATGGTGATTTTTACAAAACTGCCTGTCATTTCAGAGGCAAACCCGGACCAGTCTGTGATTATGAACATTTTCACCTCTGTTAGAGATCACTAAAAATCATGATAAAATTTACGAACAAACTAGACTCATATTCCAAACTCTCAAAATTTGCGGATTTGGATTTAGAGCTTTGATGATTTTTCTATAAATTTTCTAAGAACGGTAACAGAAACTGTTTTTAACGAAAAGTTGCTGTTAATTTCATTTCACCTTGTAACATGTTGAGCAAGGTGTATATCTTTATGTGATTATATGTTACTGCAATATATGACATTTTATCTTAATATTTAGACACACATCAGTTTACAACTGGATTTGGTCATATAAAATATAAAGAATAACAAGTGAATATAATCAAAGTACAATCGATACATTCAAACATTAAATAAACTATTTTGAATATAGTTTGCATACATTACCACGTACTACCCTTGGTTGATAAACTATAATATGTATAGTTTATGATACATTACATAACACATACATTTAAAAAGGGTACATTTATACAAAGGATATTTTCATTAAGCAAGGTACGGCCATACGGTACCAAGTTTTCATAACACGTAATTCCGTTAATGACTTTGTGAGACATTTACTTCAAATTACCATTAAGTCCTGTATTGTAACCAGAGTCTCCTTGAGGGAGAGCGTGATAGTTGTGTATAGATCTATATTGGGTTTGACAAACCCACACCTAAACTGCATGCAACAGTTAGACCGATAGGTCTGGGGTGACAAATGTCATAACATTTCCGACGCCTGAAGAACGTCGTTTTAGGCAACCTTGGTCATAGTATGGTTATAATAAACTCACATAAAGTATTAACAAACATTGGAAATTACGGGAACTTCATTAAAATTTAACGAGTTTATGTCGATTTAAACTTGCATTGTTTTACTATAAATATGACAAATTACTTGTACATTTCGGTCTTTGGGTTTTAAGACTACATTTACACATTAAGGAAAATATTGGATTTTTCTAACACAAATACTACTTTTACAAACGAAAAGCTTATGAACTCACCAACCTTTGTGTTGACACTTTTTCAAACAACTTGTATTCTCAGGAAATCATTAAACAGGTAATCAAGTGCTTTTGAGGATGGGACGCTAAGGCGTCTACTATTTCATATTTTATCAACATATTGTAATTGATTCGTAAACATGTAATTCATACAATGATGTAATTTTTTTTCAATTATATATATGTTGGTTGTGTTTGCTTGAATTACTATTACAATTGCTGTTATGATACTATACATGAAGTCCTCCACCCCCGGACGTTTCCGCCATCCTTGGTTTGGGGGTGTGACAGTTTGGAAGATAAAGTTTTGGAAAATTGATTAAAACTTTCTTTATCTTTTTGATGTAGTCTGTATCAGCATTTGACCAATTCCAGATGACATCTTTTTTCAATTTTACCTGTAAAGGTTTTCTCATGGCTGCAAGTTTTTCAATATATGTTTCAGCGTAAGTTAAAACACCAAGAAATCTTTGCAGTTGTTTTTTGTCTTCTAAAACATTTGGAAAGTCATGTAAATGTTCAAGAATATGCTTTTGAGGACAATGAGTACCCTCAATTATTTCTAAACCCAAAAAATTAATTTTTGTTTTGAAAAGATGAGCTTTCTTTTTTGAAAGTATTATTCCATATTTTAAAATGGTTCTGAGAACCTGTGTAACATGGACATAGTGCTCTTGTTCATCTTTGCTGAAGACCCTGATGTCATCAACGTATACAGTACAGAAACCTTCAAGTCCTCGAAGGGCGTTCTGCATGTGTCTTTGAAAAATACTAGGAGCTTGTTTAAGCCCAAAGGGTAGTACTTTCCATTGAAAGAGTCCATCAGGACATGTGAAGACAGTGAGAAGCTACGATTCTTCATCAAGTAGGACTTGCCAGAAACCTGACTTGCAGTCAAAACTTGAATACATATTTTTTCCTCGTAGAAGAGTCAAAAGTTCGTGCATGTTGGGAAGATTATGTGAGTCTCCAATTGTTGCATCATTGATTGCTTTGTAGTTGACAACCATGCGCTTCTTTCCTCTTCTTTTTTCTGCTTCTTTATTGACAAGAAAGGCAGGGGACATATGAGGGGATTTTGATTCTATAATTAGTCTCATATAAAGTAATTCCTTGATTTGTTTGGAGAATTCTTCTCTATCTTGTAGAGAGTAAACCATAGGTTTTTCTCTAATAACCGTTTTGGGATTAATGAGCTTAATTGAAGCTTTCATCCATCCTTTGGTTTTATCTGGATCAATAGGATTTTCATAACAAACTTTTTCAAGAAGATCTTCAATCTGTTTGAACCTGGTAGTTTGAATAGAAATAATCCTTTCTTTATTAATTCCTTCTTGGGTTATATTAGTACCCGGAATTTGTTTTTCTTTAGAGCCTTTTTCTTGAGTTTCGAGAAAACCTGGTTTTCCTTTGCTATAGGCTTCTGTGACCTTTTTTATAATTACCATATCATTATTAAGATGAAAGGCAATTCTATCTATCCATTGTATAAATGGTCCATAAACTTGACAAAAGTTGTTACCAATTATGATATCAATTCCTGAATTTTGTTGGTAAATAGTGGGAACGTTGAAATGTTCTCCTGAAAGTTCGAGATGAATATTTCTACAAACTTTATTTATCTTTATGGTTTCACCATTTGCAATAGTGGCACTAATTTCTTTGGGAGCATTTTCCCAGAGCTCATCCGGAATGATGAATTTGCTTGCAAGACATAAAGATGCACCTGTGTCTACAAAACAATGTACTCTAAATTTCTTATATCCTTTAAAGTTAAGGAAGGCAGAAACATAAATAGAGTTTGGATTAGTGAGATTCATGATAAGGGAATCATTAATCTTCTGGAGGTTTGCGCAAAAATGGTTAAACTCCTCCTCCCTAAAAAGTGGAGCTTGTATGAGACTAGTCTTAGTCATCCGTGGGTGATTCGTTTTCATCAGAATTTGATGAAGAATCAGTTTCAACATGAAATGTAAAGACATGTTGTATACTTTCATACTCCTCTTCAAGAGCTTCATAACCTCCATTATTAACGGTTTGTAAAACCTTGACTTTGTCGGGGTATTTTTTTCTATTTGGACATTCATTGGCATAGTGTCCTTCTTCATTGCAGATCCAACATCTACATTTTTTCTTTCCTTGTGGACAGGAAGTAGTCTTCTTAGGTGATTCTTTTGAAGGTTTTTTGAAGTATTTTCCGAGTGAAAATTTTCTTCTTTTCTTTTTCCAGAAAGATTTGTATTTCTTTTTGTTTTTATATTTTTTATTAGTATAAGTTTTCCTTCCAATATCAAAGTTTTTGAAATCAGAGAGAATGCTACAACAATCTTTACTTATTGTTTTGAGTTTTTGTTGTTTATATCTGTCTTGACAGATTCTATCAATTTCTTCCTTTGCAATTTTTGTTGCATAAGAAAGACTGGTTTGCTGGATTTCTCCAGTAGCTTCTTTTTTCCATCTTTCAGTACAGATTTCTCCAATAATTGGAATTTTCATTAGATAAGCAGATATCCATTGTGCATATTCACTTCTCTGGGGAATATCATATAGATATGATTCATACATACATGTGTATTTGTCGAGAAGACTAATATCATGTAACTGGAGTTTTGTCATTGAAACTCTTGCTACGTCAACTTTCTTATTAATGGTAAAGTCTTTATTAGAAATATAATCAAGACCTAAGAAAGTAGTGTATATGACATTTATGAGATTATCAAAAAGATCTGAACCATGCAAATCTTCATTCCAATTATTGTTTCTTAGGAACTTTTGCACAATTCCATCAGTTTTGTGTTCTAAAAGTAGAAGAACATTTTTTGCTTTTTCAAATTCATCTGGGTTTGTCTGTAAGATTAGTGAAATCTCCGTAACCCATTTTTCTACAACTCTTTCTCTGAGTTTTAGATCTTGGATACAATCAATATTGAGTATATTGATCGTATTGGGTCCTTTGCTACTATCTGGAATACCATTGTGTACATGCATTTTGAACTCATATTTCTTTTTATTGCCTCTTCTTGTGGCTGTATAAGAAGATTCTGCTTCATCATCTTCCATATCTGAATAGTCGAACTTAACAGTCTTTGTATTAGTTTTAAAGTTATCTTCTTGTTCTGATTCAGTATCAGGTTCATCTATTTTAGTCATTCTAAAATATTGATCAAAAAGTTTGGGTTCTTTTTGATACAATTCTTCGCATTCTTTAGTTTCTAAAGATAAAAGCTGAATAAGTTTTTGGTCAGCCTTATCATAATCTTCATATTGAAGGTTAAAGAAATATTTCTCAAGTTTCTCAGAGATTGTTTCTTTCATTTTTGCTCTTTTTTGAAAATATCAATTTTCTGGGAGTCTTTTGAGCTTCCTAAGTCAGGGTTTCCAATACTAGGATTGGGAGGTGAGTATTTCTTAAGACCTGAATATTTTCCAGGTTTGGTTTTTTGCTCTATGATGGAAATATTCTTGATGTGTTCAAGAATGTCTTTATTACAAGGGCAAGAGTCAATCTTTTCAGATAACTCTTTAGTAATGTCTGCAATAATTTTTGCAGATGCTACTTCCAACTGTGTAGTGGTTACGTATTTATTGACTGTTAAGTCAAAGTTTATGATCAGCCCATCTATTTTTTCATTGAGGAGGTTGATTGATCTATTGAGCTCGGGAATCGAGGTCATCCTATTAGTTGTTTTAACTGATCTTGTATATTAGTGATCTTAAGGTTGTTTTCCTTAAGAGTGCCTTCAATATTTGCCTTTTTGGCGACTTCTTCAACAAAATGGTTGTTTTTTAAAGAGTTTTTTAAAAGAATAGAATGTTTGTCAATAGACTGGGTTAACTTGATAGTTAATTTATTTTGCCTTTCAATAACTTCGAAGAATTTTTCAAAATCATTTTTATCAAGATTGTTTTTAACCAAAAAGGCTAAATCGTTTTTAAATTGGTTAAAAGGTATTTTATTTTTTGAAATATCTTTAGAAATATCTTTTGAAATACCAAGGTAATGACTTATTTTTGAAATTTTAAGAGACATCTTGCAATGATCTGGTTGAGATTATTGCAATGATTTACAATTGTTTGAATACCAGCTTTTCCAGAAGTAGAGAAAATGTATTCTTTCTTTTCAGTATTGTCGTCAAGAGTTTTAATTTTTACTGTTTTACCTTTTTTATAAAAATGAGGAAAATCTATTTTATTACTCATTTATAACTTCAGAGATTTGTTTGATATTCTGACGTAGACTATCAATTTTTAAAGACATGTTTCTTATCAAGTTACTATCTTTTCTTTCTGAGCTTTCTCCTATATGGAGTGAATCCATAGAAATTCTTGGTCTAAGAGTTTCTCCTAGAGCTTTTTTGTTTCTAGCTATATTTAAAACCCAAGAGTTTTCTTGAGGATTTATGTCGCAGAATTGTTTATCTTTGACATGGCCTATTTCTGAAAAGACATCATCAAGTTCGATGTACTCGTCTTTCTTGTAGTCTATGTTATGGTGACTATTGGTAGGGCATATCCTATGAGATAGGTTATGGTGAATGGTTTATCACCTGGGTTCATAAGGTCACTTCTTTCAAAGTGATGTATAAAAGATAAAGTTTTATCTATATTTGCAGATTTCAAATCCAGAGCAAATTTTGGATAGACTGAAAACATAAATTTTTGGTAAGCAAGGTTTCCCCTAGCAGCACCTAAGATGCAGTCCTGTCTGTCAGTAATTATGTTGTCAATTAAGGCCATTTTTATGGGAGAATTTATTCCTGCTTGGAATTGGGATTTTATCAAAAATTTTACAGCTCCGATATGGACCATTCTTATTTTTGATCTAATCTCAACTGGAATACTTTTCAAGTTATTGTTTATTTGTTCTTTAGTTAAAAGGGGTAGAAAGACAGCTCATATTGTGTCTTTTATGTGTACAGACATTTCTTTAGTACTAACAAAGTAGAAAATTTCATTTTTTCTTTTAAGTGGATTTAAAATACTAAGTTTAGAAGGAACATTTTTGAAAATGTTTTCTTTCTTTATTTTTAAATATGTTTTCTTAACTCGAGAGTGAAGGTCTTGTTTTATTAAGAGGTTTGCATGAAAGCCGTCTTCATCCTCAACATAAGTTAGGATTTGTTTTTCTTCTGAATCATTTTCTTCAGAATTGTTGAAAATTTCTTTATTCATTTTAAGAAATGTTAACAAGTTAAAATCCTTTTTCTGAGTTCTGAAACTGAGTTTAAAGCTTTATCAAGGTGTTCTTGATGCATTTTTTGCCTATGAAGGAGGTACTTACGTATATTAACCATGGTTGGTATATATTTGTGAGTATGTTTATTTTGTGCTTGTAGAATTCTGAAATTTATATGCACTAAATCTTTTTTATTACCTAAAAGTATTTCTTTATGTTGAGAAATCTCATTCTCTTTATTACGAATTTTTTCGAAAATTCCACTGTAAAGTGTTTCATTATAATGTAATGTCATTTTAGAGGGGATTTTGATTCTATAATTAGTCTCATATCAAGTAATTTCTTGATTTGTTTGGAGAATTTTTCTCTATCTTGTAGAGAGTAAACCATAGGTTTTTCTCTAATAACCGTTTTGGGATTAATGAGCTTAATTGAAGCTTTCATCCATCCTTTGGTTTTATCTGGATCAATAGGATTTTCAGAACAAAATTTTTCAAGAAGATCTTCAATCTGTTTGAACCTGGTAGTTTGAATAGAAATAATACTTTCTTTATTAATTCCTTCTTGGGTTATATTAGTACTCGGAATTTGTTTTTCTTTAGAGCCTTTTTCTTGAGTTTCGAGAAAACCTGGTTTTCCTTTGCTATAGGCTTCTGTGACCTTTTTTATAATTACCATATCATTATTAAGATGAAAGGCAATTATATCTATCCATTGTATAAATGGTCCATAAACTTGACAAAAGTTGTTACCAATTATGATATCAATTCCTGAATTTTGTTGGTAAATAGTGGGAACGTTGAAATGTTCTCCTGAAAGTTCGAGATTAATATTTCTACAAACTTTATTTATCTTTATGGTTTCAGCATTTGCAATAGTGGCACTAATTTCTTTGGGAGCATTTTCCCAGAGCTCATCCGGAATGATGAATTTGCTTGCAAGACATAAAGATGCACCTGTGTCTACAAAACAATGTACTCTAAATTTCTTATATCCTTTAAAGTTAAGGAAGGCAGAAACATAAATAGAGTTTGGATTAGTGAGATTCATGATAAGGGAATCATTAATCTTCTGGAGGTTTGCGCAAAAATGGTTAAACTCCTGCTCCCTAAAAAGTGGAGCCTGTATGAGACTAGTCTGAGTCATTCGTGGTTGATTCGTTTTCATCAGAATTTGATGAAGAATCAGTTTCAACATGAAATGTAAAGACATGTTGTATACCTTCATACTCCTCTTGAAGAACTTCATAACCTCCATTATTAGTGGTTTGTAAAACCTTGACTTTGTCAGGGTATTTTTTTCTATTTGGACATTCATTGGCATAGTGTCCTTCTTTATTGCAGATCCAACATCTACATTTTTTCTTTCATTGTGGACAGGAAGTAGTCTTCTTAGGTGATTCTTTTGAAGGTTTTTTGAAGTATTTTCCGAGTGAAAATTTTCTTCTTTTCTTTTTCCAGAAAGATTTGTATTTCTTTTTGTTTTTATATTTTTTATTAGTATAAGTTTTCCTTCCAATATCAAAGTTTTTGAAATCAGAGAGAATGCTACAACAATCTTTACTTATTGTTTTGAGTTTTTGTTGTTTATATCTGTCTTGACAGATTCTATCAATTTCTTCCTTTGCAATTTTTGTTGCATAAGAAAGACTGGTTTGCTGGATTTCTCCAGTAGCTTCTTTTTTCCATCTTTCAGTACAGATTTCTCCAATAATTGGAATTTTCATTAGATAAGCAGATATCCATTGTGCATATTCACTTCTCTGGGGAATATCATATAGATATGATTCATACATACATGTGTATTTGTCGAGAAGACTAATATCATGTAACTGGAGTTTTGTCATTGAAACTCTTGCTACGTCAACTTTCTTATTAATGGTAAAGTCTTTATTAGAAATATAATCAAGACCTAAGAAAGTAGTGTATATGACATTTATGAGATTATCAAAAAGATCTGAACCATGCAAATCTTCATTCCAATTATTGTTTCTTAGGAACTTTTGCACAATTCCATCAGTTTTGTGTTCTAAAAGTAGAAGAACATTTTTTGCTTTTTCAAATTCATCTGGGTTTGTCTGTAAGATTAGTGAAATCTCCGTAACCCATTTTTCTACAACTCTTTCTCTGAGTTTTAGATCTTGGATACAATCAATATTGAGTATATTGATCGTATTGGGTCCTTTGCTACTATCTGGAATACCATTGTGTACATGCATTTTGAACTCATATTTCTTTTTATTGCCTCTTCTTGTGGCTGTATAAGAAGATTCTGCTTCATCATCTTCCATATCTGAATAGTCGAACTTAACAGTCTTTGTATTAGTTTTAAAGTTATCTTCTTGTTCTGATTCAGTATCAGGTTCATCTATTTTAGTCATTCTAAAATGTTGATCAAAAAGTTTGGGTTCTTTTTGATACAATTCTTCGCATTCTTTAGTTTCTAAAGATAAAAGCTGAATAAGTTTTTGGTCAGCCTTATCATAATCTTCATATTGAAGGTTAAAGAAATATTTCTCAAGTTTCTCAGAGATTGTTTCTTTCATTTTTGCTCTTTTTTGAAAATATCAATTTTCTGGGAGTCTTTTGAGCTTCCTAAGTCAGGGTTTCCAATACTAGGATTGGGAGGTGAGTATTTCTTAAGACCTGAATATTTTCCAGGTTTGGTTTTTTGCTCTATGATGGAAATATTCTTGATGTGTTCAAGAATGTCTTTATTACAAGGGCAAGAGTCAATCTTTTCAGATAACTCTTTAGTAATGTCTGCAATAATTTTTGCAGATGCTACTTCCAACTGTGTAGTGGTTACGTATTTATTGACTGTTAAGTCAAAGTTTATGATCAGCCCATCTATTTTTTCATTGAGGAGGTTGATTGATCTATTGAGCTCGGGAATCGAGGTCATCCTATTAGTTGTTTTAACTGATCTTGTATATTAGTGATCTTAAGGTTGTTTTCCTTAAGAGTGCCTTCAATATTTGCCTTTTTGGCGACTTCTTCAACAAAATGGTTGTTTTTTAAAGAGTTTTTTAAAAGAATAGAATGTTTGTCAATAGACTGGGTTAACTTGATAGTTAATTTATTTTGCCTTTCAATAACTTCGAAGAATTTTTCAAAATCATTTTTATCAAGATTGTTTTTAACCAAAAAGGCTAAATCGTTTTTAAATTGGTTAAAAGGTATTTTATTTTTTGAAATATCTTTTGAAATATCTTTTGAAATACCAAGGTAATGGCTTATTTTTGAAGTTTTTAAGAGACATCTTGCAATGATCTGGTTGAGATTATTGCAATGATTTACAATTGTTTGAATACCAGCTTTTCCAGAAGTAGAGAAAATGTATTCTTTCTTTTCAGTATTGTCGTCAAGAGTTTTAATTTTTACTGTTTTACCTTTTTTATAAAAATGAGGAAAATCTATTTTATTACTCATTTATAACTTCAGAGATTTGTTTGATTACTCAAAACAATAAGTAAAGATTGTTGTAGCATTCTCTCTGATTTCAAAAACTTTGATATTGGAAGGAAAACTTATACTAATAAAAAATATAAAAACAAAAAGAAATACAAATCTTTCTGGAAAAAGAAAAGAAGAAAATTTTCACCAAGAAAATACTTCAAAAAACCTTCAAAAGAATCACCTAAGAAGACTACTTCCTGTCCACAAGGAAAGAAAAAATGTAGATGTTGGATCTGCAATGAAGAAGGACACTATGCCAATGAATGTCCAAATAGAAAAAAATACCCTGACAAAGTCAAGGTTTTACAAACCGCTAATAATGGAGGTTATGAAGCTCTTGAAGAGGAGTATGAAGGTATACAACATGTCTTTACATTTCATGTTGAAACTGATTCTTCATCAAATTCTGATGAAAACGAATCACCCACGGATGACTCAGACTAGTCTCATACAAGCTCCACTTTTTAGGGAGGAGGAGTTTAACCATTTTTGCGCAAACCTCCAGAAGATTAATGATTCCCTTATCATGAATCTCACTAATCCAAACTCTATTTATGTTTCTGCCTTCCTTAACTTTAAAGGATATAAGAAATTTAGATTACATTGTTTTGTAGACACAGGTGCATCTTTATGTCTTGCAAGCAAATTCATCATTCCGGATGAGCTCTGGGAAAATGCTCACAAAGAAATTAGTGCCACTATTGCAAATGGTGAAACCATAAAGATAAATAAAGTTTGTAGAAATATTAATCTCGAACTTTCAGGAGAACATTTCAACTTTCCCACTATTTACCAACAAAATTCAGGAATTGATATCATAATTGGTAACAACTTTTGTCAAGTTTATGGACCATTTATATAATGGATAGATAGAATTGCCTTTCATCTTAATAATGATATGGTAATTATAAAAAAGGTCACAGAAGCCTATAGCAAAGGAAAACCAGGTTTTCCTGAAACTCAAGAAAAAGGCTCTAAAGAAAAACAAATTTCGGGTACTAATATAACCCAAGAAGGAATTAATAAAGAAAGGATTATTTCTATTCAAACTACCAGGTTCAAACAGATTGAAGATCTTCTTGAAAAAGTTTGTTCTGAAAATCCTATTGATCCAGATAAAACCAAAGGATGGATGAAAGCTTCAATTAAGCTCATTAATCCCAAAACGGTTATTAGAGAAAAACCTATGGTTTACTCTCTACAAGATAGAGAAGAATTCTCCAAACAAATCAAGGAATTACTTGATATGAGACTAATTATAGAATCAAAATCCCCTCATATGTCCCCTGCCTTTCTTGTCAATAAAGAAGCAGAAAAAAGAAGAGGAAAGAAGCGCATGGTTGTCAACTACAAAGCAATCAATGATGCAACTATTGGAGACTCACATAATCTTCCCAATATGCACGAACTTTTGACTCTTCTACGAGGAAAAAATATGTATTCAAGTTTTGACTGCAAGTCAGGTTTCTGGCAAGTCCTACTTGATGAAGAATCGCAGCTTCTCACTGCCTTCACATGTCCTGATGGACTCTTTCAATGGAAATTACTACCCTTTGGGCTTAAACAAGCTCCTAGTATTTTTCAAAGACACATGCAGAACGCCCTTCGAGGACTTGAAGGTTTCTGTACTGTATACGTTGATGACATCATGGTCTTCAGCAAAGATGAACAAGAGCACTATGTCCATGTTACACAGGTTCTCAGAACCATTTTAAAATATGGAATAATACTTTCAAAAAAGAAAGCTCATCTTTTCAAAACAAAAATTAATTTTTTGGGTTTAGAAATAAATGAGGGTACTCGTTGTCCTCAAAAGCATATTCTTGAACATTTACATGACTTTCCAAATGTTTTAGAAGACAAAAAACAACTGCAAAGATTTCTTGGTGTTTTAACTTACGCTGAAACATATATTGAAAAACTTGCAGCCATGAGAAAACCTTTACAGGTAAAATTGAAAAAAGATGTCATCTGGAATTGGTCAAATGCTGATACAGACTACATCAAAAAGATAAAGAAAGTTTTAATCAATTTTCCAAAACTTTATCTTCCAAACATTAAAGACAGTTTAATTATTGAAACTGATGCTTCTGATGAATTTTGGGGAGGTGTTTTAAAAGCTAAAACCCCCAAAAACGAAGAACAAATTTGCAGGTACACCTCTGGCAGTTTCAAGGCAGCCGAGAAAAACTACCATAGCAATGAAAAAGAATTACTCGCTGTAAAAAGAGTTATTACAAAATTCTCTGTATATTTAACACCAGTAAATTTCCTGGTTAGGGCATATCCTATGAGATAGGTTATCAGAGCCTTTGTTAAAATGGCATTACATTATAATGAAACACTTTACAGTGGAATTTTCGAAAAAATTCGTAATAAAGAGAATGAGATTTCTCAACATAAAGAAATACTTTTAAGTAATAAAAAAGATTTAGTGCATATAAATTTCAGAATTCTACAAGCACAAAATAAACATACTCACGAATATATACCAACCATGGTTAATATACGTAAGTACCTCCTTCATAGGCAAAAAATGCATCAAGAACACCTTGATAAAGCTTTAAACTCAGTTTCAGAACTCAGAAAAAGGATTTTAACTTGTTAACATTTCTTAAAATGAATAAAGAAATTTTCAACAATTCTGAAGAAAAAGATTCAGAAGAAAAACAAATCCTAACTTATGTTGAGGATGAAGACGGCTTTCATGCAAACCTCTTAATAAAACAAGACCTTCACTCTCGAGTTAAGAAAACATATTTAAAAATAAAGAAAGAAAACATTTTCAAAAATGTTCCTTCTAAACTTAGTATTTTAAATCCACTTAAAAGAAAAAATGAAATTTTCTACTTTGTTAGTACTAAAGAAATGTCTGTACACATAAAAGACACAATATGAGCTGTCTTTCTACCCCTTTTAACTAAAGAACAAATAAACAATAACTTGAAAAGTATTCCAGTTGAGATTAGATCAAAAATAAGAATGGTCCATATCGGAGCTGTAAAATTTTTGATAAAATCCCAATTCCAAGCAGGAATAAATTCTCCCATAAAAATGGCCTTAATTGACAACATAATTACTGACAGACAGGACTGCATCTTAGGTGCTGCTAGGGGAAACCTTGCTTACCAAAAATTTATGTTTTCAGTCTATCCAAAATTTGCTCTGGATTTGAAATCTGCAAATATAGATAAAACTTTATCTTTTATACATCACTTTGAAAGAAGTGACCTTATGAACCCAGGTGATAAACCATTCACCATAACCTATCTCATAGGATATGCCCTACCAATAGTCACCATAACATAGACTACAAGAAAGACGAGTACATCGAACTTGATGATGTCTTTTCAGAAATAGGCCATGTCAAAGATAAACAATTCTGCGACATAAATCCTCAAGAAAACTCTTGGGTTTTAAATATAGCTAGAAACAAAAAAGCTCTAGGAGAAACTCTTAGACCAAGAATTTCTATGGATTCACTCCATATAGGAGAAAGCTCAGAAAGAAAAGATAGTAACTTGATAAGAAACATGTCTTTAAAAATTGATAGTCTACGTCAGAATATCAAACAAATCTCTGAAGTTATAAATGAGTAATAAAATAGATTTTCCTCATTTTTATAAAAAAGGTAAAACAGTAAAAATTAAAACTCTTGACGACAATACTGAAAAGAAAGAATACATTTTCTCTACTTCTGGAAAAGCTGGTATTCAAACAATTGTAAATCATTGCAATAATCTCAACCAGATCATTGCAAGATGTCTCTTAAAATTTCAAAAATAAGCCATTACCTTGGTATTTCAAAAGATATTTCAAAAAATAAAATACCTTTTAACCAATTTAAAAACGATTTAGCCTTTTTGGTTAAAAACAATCTTGATAAAAATGATTTTGAAAAATTCTTCGAAGTTATTGAAAGGCAAAATAAATTAACTATCAAGTTAACCCAGTCTATTGACAAACATTCTATTCTTTTAAAAAACTCTTTAAAAAACAACCATTTTGTTGAAGAAGTCGCCAAAAAGGCAAATATTGAAGGCACTCTTAAGGAAAACAACCTTAAGATCACTAATATACAAGATCAGTTAAAACAACTAATAGGATGATCTCGATTCCCGAGCTCAATAGATCAATCAACCTCCTCAATGAAAAAATAGATGGGCTGATCATAAACTTTGACTTAACAGTCAATAAATACGTAACCACTACACAGTTGGAAGTAGCATCTGCAAAAATTATTGCAGACATTACTAAAGAGTTATCTGAAAAGATTGACTCTTGCCCTTGTAATAAAGACATTCTTGAACACTTCAAGAATATTTCCATCATAGAGCAAAAAACCAAACCTGGAAAATATTCAGGTCTTAAGAAATACTCACCTCCCAATCCTAGTATTGGAAACCCTGACTTAGGAAGCTCAAAAGACTCCCAGAAAATTGATATTTTCAAAAAAGAGCAAAAATGAAAGAAACAATCTCTGAGAAACTTGAGAAATATTTCTTTAACCTTCAATATGAAGATTATGATAAGGCTGACCAAAAACTTATTCAGCTTTTATCTTTAGAAACTAAAGAATGCGAAGAATTGTATAAAAAAGAACCCAAACTTTTTGATCAATATTTTAGAATGACTAAAATAGATGAACCTGATACTGAATCAGAACAAGAAGATAACTTTAAAACGAATACAAAGACTGTTAAGTTCGAATATTCAGATATGGAAGATGATGAAACAGAATCTTCTTATACAGCCACAAGAAGAGGCAATAAAAAGAAATATGAGTTCAAAATGCCTGTACACAATGGTATTCCAGATAGTAGCAAAGGACCCAATACGATCAATATACTCAATATTGATTGTATCCAAGATCTAAAACTCAGAGAAAGAGTTGTAGAAAAATGGGTTACTGAGATTTCACTAATCTAAAAGAATAAAATTTTAATGTCTTGTGAGTAAAATCTCCCTTAGAGGGGAGAAGATGTAAAATATTGTAAGAGTACTCCCATCTTGGGAGCTCTTTTATCAATAAATCCATGTTTTGTTATACTTGAGTGTTCATACAAAATAGAGTCATGAAACCTGTAAGTGACAGAGTGTCAGGTCGACGATGGTCAACAGTACCGCAGGCATGAGGCCAACAGGGAAAGCAACCACACAGACCAAAGGATGACACAGGCTGACTTGAATAGTTTCTATCTATGTAAGTAATACTCCTACTCCAAAACACTTATTGATTAAATGAGTTTTCTCTTTACAATTTTTGCATCTATTCCCTTCTTCTTGTTAAAGACAAACCCCGCACAAAACCGCACACACATATCAAACTGGTATCAGAGCCTTTGTTAAAATGGCATTACATTATAATGAAACACTTTGCAGTGGAATTTTCGAAAAAATTCGTAATAAAGAGAATGAGATTTCTCAACATAAAGAAATACTTTTAAGTAATAAAAAAGATTTAGTGCATATAAATTTCAGAATTCTACAAGCACAAAATAAACATACTCACGAATATATACCAACCATGGTTAATATACGTAAGTACCTCCTTCATAGGCAAAAAATGCATCAAGAATACCTTGATAAAGCTTTAAACTCAGTTTCAGAACTCAGAAAAAGGATTTTAACTTGTTAACATTTCTTAAAATGAATAAAGAAATTTTCAACAATTCTGAAGAAAATGATTCAGAAGAAAAACAAATCCTAACTTATGTTGAGGATGAAGACGGCTTTCATGCAAACCTCTTAATAAAACAAGACCTTCACTCTCGAGTTAAGAAAACATATTTAAAAATAAAGAAAGAAAACATTTTCAAAAATGTTCCTTCTAAACTTAGTATTTTAAATCCACTTAAAAGAAAAAATGAAATTTTCTACTTTGTTAGTACTAAAGAAATGTCTGTAGACATAAAAGACACAATAGGAGCTCTCTTTCTGCCCCTTTTAACTAAAGAACAAATAAACAATAACTTGAAAAGTATTCCAGTTGAGATTAGATCAAAATTAAGAATGGTCCATATCGGAGCTGTAAAAATTTTGATAAAATCCCAATTCCAAGCAGGAATTAATTCTCCCATAAAAATGGCCTTAATTGACAACAGAATTACTGACAGACAAGACTGCATCTTAGTTGCTGCTAGGGGAAACCTTGCTTACCAAAAATTTATGTTTTCAGTCTATCCAAAATTTGCTCTGGATTTGAAATCTGCAAATATAGATAAAACTTTATCTTTTATACATCACTTTGAAAGAAGTGACCTTATGAACCCAGGTGATAAACCATTCACCATAACCTATCTCATAGGATATGCCCTAACCAATAGTCACCATAGCATAGACTACAAGAAAGACGAGTACATCGAACTTGATGATGTCTTTTCAGAAATAGGCCATGTCAAAGATAAACAATTCTGCGATATAAATCCTCAAGAAAACGCTTGGGTTTTAAATATAGCTAGAAACAAAAAAGCTCTAGGAGAAACTCTTAGACCAAGAATTTCTATGTATTCACTCCATATAGGAGAAAGCTCAGAAAGAAAAGATAGTAACTTGATAAGAAACATGTCTTTAAAAATTGATAGTCTACGTCAGAATATCAAACAAATCTCTGAAGTTATAAATGAGTAATAAAATAGATTTTCCTCATTTTTATAAAAAAGGTAAAACAGTAAAAATTAAAACTCTTGACGACAATACTGAAAAGAAAGAATACATTTTCTCTACTACTGGAAAAGCTGGTATTCAAACAATTGTAAATCATTGCAATAATCTCAACCAGATCATTGCAAGATGTCTCTTAAAAACTTCAAAAATAAGCTATTACCTTGGTATTTCAAAAGATATTTCAAAAAATAAAATACCTTTTAACCAATTTAAAAACGATTTAGCCTTTTTGGTTAAAAACAATCTTGATAAAAATGATTTTGAAAAATTCTTCGAAGTTATTGAAAGGCAAAATAAATTAACTATCAAGTTAACCCAGTCTATTGACAAACATTCTATTCTTTTAGAAAACTCTTTAAAAAACAACCATTTTGTTGAAGAAGTCGCCAAAAAGGCAAATATTGAAGGCACTCTTAAGGAAAACAACCTTAAGATCACTAATATACAAGATCAGTTAAAACAACTAATAGGATGACCTCGATTCCCGAGCTCAATAGATCAATCAACCTCCTCAATGAAAAAATAGATGGTATTCAAACAATTGTAAATCATTGCAATAATCTCAACCAGATCATTGGAAGATGTCTCTTAAAAACTTCAAAAATAAGCCATTACCTTGGTATTTCAAAAGATATTTCAAAAAATAAAATACCTTTTAACCAATTTAAAAACGATTTAGCCTTTTGGGTTAAAAACAATCTTGATAAAAATGATTTTGAAAAATTCTTCGAAGTTATTGAAAGGCAAAATAAATTAACTATCAAGTTAACCCAGTCTATTGACAAACATTCTATTCTTTTAGAAAACTCTTTAAAAAACAACCATTTTGTTGAAGAAGTCGCCAAAAAGGCAAATATTGAAGGCACTCTTAAGGAAAACAACCTTAAGATCACTAATATACAAGATCAGTTAAAAAAACTAATAGGATGACCTCGATTCCCGAGCTCAATAGATCAATCAACCTCCACAATGAAAAAATAGATGTTCTGATCATAAACTTTGACTTAACAGTTAATAAATACGTAACCACTACACAGTTGGAAGTAGCATCTGCAAAAATTATTGCAGACATTACTAAAGAGTTATCTGAAAAGATTGACTCTTGCCCTTGTAATAAAGACATTCTTGAACACATCAAGAATATTTCCATCATAGAGCAAAAAACCAAACCTGGAAAATATTCAGGTCTTAAGAAATACTCACCTCCCAATCCTAGTATTGGAAACCCTGACTTAGGAAGCTCAAAAGACTCCCAGAAAATTGATATTTTCAAAAAAGAGCAAAAATGAAAGAAACAATCTCTGAGAAACTTGAGAAATATTTCTTTAACCTTCAATATGAAGATTATGATAAGGCTGACCAAAAACTTATTCAACTTTTATCTTTAGAAACTAAAGAATTCGAAGAATTGTATAAAAAAGAACCCAAACTTTTTGATCAATATTTTAGAATGACTAAAATAGATGAACCTGATACTGAATCAGAACAAGAAGATAACTTTAAAACTAATACAAAGACTGTTAAGTTCGAATATTCAGATATGGAAGATGATGAAGCATAATCTTCTTATACAGCCACAAGAAGAGGCAATAAAAAGAAATATGAGTTCAAAATGCCTGTACACAATGGTATTCCAGATAGTAGCAAAGGACCCAATACGATCAATATACTCAATATTGATTGTATCCAAAATCTAAAACTCAGAGAAAAAGTTGTAGAAAAATGGGTTACTGAGATTTCACTAATCTTACAGACAAACCCAGATGAATTTGAAAAAGCAAAAAATGTTCTTCTACTTTTAGAACACAAAACTGATGGAATTGTGCAAAAGTTCCTAAGAAACAATAATTGGAATGAAGATTTGCATGGTTCAGATCTTTTTGATAATCTCATAAATGTCATATACACTACTTTCTTAGGTCTTGATTATATTTCTAATAAAGACTTTACCATTAATAAGAAAGTTGACGTAGCAAGAGTTTCAATGACAAAACTCCAGTTACATGATATTAGTCTTCTCGACAAATACACATGTATGTATGAATCATATCTATATGATATTCCCCAGAGAAGTGAATATGCACAATGGATATCTGCTTATCTAATGAAAATTTCAATTATTGGAGAAATCTGTACTGAAAGATGGCAAAAAGAAGCTACTGGAGAAATCCAGCAAACCAGTCTTTCTTATGCAACAAAAATTGCAAAGGAAGAAATTGATAGAATCTGTCAAGACAGATATAAACAACAAAAACTCAAAACAATAAGTAAAGATTGTTGTAGCATTTTCTCTGATTTCAAAAACTTTGATATTGGAAGGAAAACTTATACTAATAAAAAATATAAAAATAAAAAGAAATACAAATCTTTCTGGAAAAAGAAAAGAATAAAATTTTCACCAGGAAAATACTTCAAAAAACCTTCAAAAGACTCACCTAAGAAGACTATTTCCTGTCCACAAGGAAAGAAAAAATGTAGATGTTGGATCTGCAATGAAGAAGGACACTATGCCAATGAATGTCCAAATAGAAAAAAATACCCTCACAAAGTCAAGGTTTTACAAACCGCTAATAATGGAGGTTATGAAGCTCTTGAAGAGGAGTATGAAGGTATACAACATGTCTTTACATTTCATGTTGAAACTGATTCTTCATCAAATTCTGATGAAAACGAATCAACCACGGATGACTCAGACTAGTCTCATACAGGCTCCACTTTTTAGGGAGGAGGAGTTTAACCATTTTTGCGCAAACCTCCAGAAGATTAATGATTCCCTTATCATGAATCTCACTAATCCAAACTCTATTTATGTTTCTGCCTTCCTTAACTTTAAAGGATATAAGAAATTTAGAGTACATTGTTTTGTAGACACAGGTGCATCTTTATGTCTTGCAAGCAAATTCATCATTCCGGATGAGCTCTGGGAAAATGCTCCCAAAGAAATTAGTGCCACTATTGCAAATGGTGAAACCATAAAGATAAATAAAGTTTGTAGAAATATTAATCTCGAACTTTCAGGAGAACATTTCAACGTTCCCACTATTTACCAACAAAATTCAGGAATTGATATCATAATTGGTAACAACTTTTGTCAAGTTTATGGACCATTTATACAATGGATAGATAGAATTGCCTTTCATCTTAATAATGATATGGTAATTATAAAAAAGGTCACAGAAGCCTATAGCAAAGGAAAACCAGGTTTTCTCGAAACTCAAGAAAAAGGCTCTAAAGAAAAACAAATTTCGGGTACTAATATAACCCAAGAAGGAATTAATAAAGAAAGGATTATTTCTATTCAAACTACCAGGTTCAAACAGATTGAAGATCTTCTTGAAAAAGTTTGTTCTGAAAATCCTATTGATCCACATAAAACCAAAGGATGGATGAAAGCTTCAATTAAGCTCAATTATCCCAAAACGGTTATTAGAGAAAAACCTATGGTTTACTCTCTACAAGATAGAGAAGAATTCTCCAAACAAATCAAGGAATTACTTGATATGAGACTAATTATAGAATCAAAATCCCCTCATATGTCCCCTGCCTTTCTTGTCAATAAAGAAGCAGAAAAAAGAAGAGGAAAGAAGCGCATGGTTGTCAACTACAAAGCAATCAGTGATGCAACTATTGGAGACTCACATAATCTTCCCAATATGCACGAACTTTTGACTCTTCTACGAGGAAAAAATATGTATTCAAGTTTTGACTGCAAGTCAGGTTTCTGGCAAGTCCTACTTGATGAAGAATCGCAGCTTCTCACTGCCTTCACATGTCCTGATGGACTCTTTCAATGGAAAGTACTACCCTTTGGGCTTAAACAAGCTCCTAGTATTTTTCAAAGACACATGCAGAACGCCCTTCGAGGACTTGAAGGTTTCTGTACTGTATACGTTGATGACATCATGGTCTTCAGCAAAGATGAACAAGAGCACTATGTCCATGTTACACAGGTTCTCAGAATCATTTTAAAATATGGAATAATACTTTCAAAAAAGAAAGCTCATCTTTTCAAAACAAAAATTAATTTTTTGGGTTTAGAAATAAATGAGGGTACTCATTGTCCTCAAAAGCATATTCTTGAACATTTACATGACTTTCCAAATGTTTTAGAAGACAAAAAACAACTGCAAAGATTTCTTGGTGTTTTAACTTACGCTGAAACATATATTGAAAAACTTGCAGCCATGAGAAAACCTTTACAGGTAAAATTGAAAAAAGATGTCATCTGGAATTGGTCAAATGCTGATACAGACTACATCAAAAAGATAAAGAAAGTTTTAATCAATTTTCCAAAACTTTATCTTCCAAACATTGAAGACAGTTTAATTATTGGAACTGATGCTTCTGATGAGTTTTGGGGAGGTGTTTTAAAAGCTAAAACCCCTAAAAACGAAGAACAAATTTGCAGGTACACCTCTGGCAGTTTCAAGGCAGCCGAGAAAAACTACCATAGCAATGAAAAAGAATTACTCGCTGTAAAAAGAGTTATTACAAAATTCTCTGTATATTTAACACCAGTAAATTTCCTGGTTCGTACAGATAATAAAAATTTTACTTATTTCCTCCGAACTAAGATTGCAGGAGACAACAAATTAGGCCGACTAATACGTTGGCAAGAGTGGTTCTCACGATATACTTTCACTGTTGAACATCTCGCAGGAAATAAAAATGTACTGGCAGACTGCCTCACCCGTGACTTCAGGTATACCTTACATCATCCACGATCTCACTTGCTCCTCTCGAGCCCTATAAAAGGTTATGATCCTCATGACATATTCCTCACAAAAAACTTCACCTACAAAAAAGAGAGGGGGAGATTAGAGAGAAAAGTAAACAAAAATTGAGTTTACAAAAATGGAAGACCTCAACACTTTGAGGATAAAGAAACAAATGCTCCTCATTGAGCTATCTGCAATTGAGCAGAAAATCAACTTGTATGAACAAGTAACAACGGTCACCAATGTACCGGAAAGCGAAAGCTTAAAAACAAAGGCTATTCCAGTGCAAACGGCACCTGGTAAAGAATCGACAAATCCGTTGAGAGCTGATGCTTTGCTAAAAAGCATAATAAAGGAGACAGCTACTCCTCTTCCAGGAAAAACTAGCTTATTGGTTAACCCCAATCCATGTACTGAAGGAATCAGTAAAATAACAACTTTGTCACCCACCAACAAATCTGTGCAGGAGTTTACACCAGATTACAAAAAAGCTCTTAACAAAGAAGCTGAAAGATTTTATGTAATCTACAAAGGACCACATGTCGATGTTCATACTGACTGGGAAATTACAGAAACTTTCTGTAAAGCTGATAAAGTTACTTGCAAAAAATTCAGAAATGAAGCATCTGCAAGATTAAGCCTTGCCACCTATCAAGATGATACAAGCAAAACTAACCAACCACTTCTTCGACCAAAAATCCAAAAAGTCAAAGAAGCTCACAGAGACCAAAGGTTTGACGTTCCAATTGACGTTCGACAAACGGTTAACTATCCTGAAATCTCTTTTGAAGATTTCAGAACAATCTGGAAGAAAGCAAGAGCTGCATGCCCAGAAGATCTTATTTATGAAAAGTTTTTCACTACGGATAAGAAGACAAAAAGTCTGTTCAACTTCCTCGAAGGAGCAGATGCAAATTTAGTCTACCAAGCCTTTCAAGCTGGACTAATCGACAATATCTACCCAAGTTGCAACCTTCAAGAACTCAAATTCTTCCCAAGCAGCATGGTAGAATCCATTAAGAACTTTTGAAAGAAAGTACTTAAAGCAAAAGATAACCCGATCTACATCAGATGCATCTCTTCACTCCCAGAATGGATTCAAGAATCAACTCTTTCTTCATACCATTTTCTGGAAATTGGTCTTTCTAAAACCAATAGAGAAATTGAACAATCTCGACCAATGGAGGATAAAGATCTACCATTCACAGAAATTCTTCATCCCAATCGCATCAATGAGTTAATAAGAATCTCAGAAAAAATCATTGAGATTATCTCTGGTTCAAAAAAGAAGATTAATTATACCAACTCACATTGTATAATTACAAGCTGGAGTTACAACAACACTAGTCAAGAAGATCTTCGTCAAGCCTCTATGTTTGGCGAAAAATTCATGAACAATGCCATGGAAGTCTCCAACGCTACACACCAACACTTCTGCCGACATGCAGAACAACTTTTCGAAGAACATCTCTGTCACTTTTGTGAAAGCAACGATTCGGAGACAAAGGAGGGGCCCTCCTCTGAAGATGACAAATCCTCATCATCTTAATAAAAGATGCCCCGCACACTTCCATCCACTCAGAAAAATAATGCGTCTTACCTTTTAGAGATGCCTTCCAGCTATCCACAATAATGTAATTCGTTAGTGGAGAGAAACGTCATGCCTGACGTAACAAACAATTATCAGACCCTCTCAATGTATCTCTAAATTGAGAGTTATTTTTTCATTAAGGGCATCGCAATAACAAGTGCAAGAAAAACACTCTCTATCCTATAAAATTTTAATGTCTTGTGAGTAAAATCTCCCTTAGAGGGGAGAAGATGTAAAATATTATAAGAGTACTCCCATCTTGGGAGCTCTTTTATCAATAAATCCATGTTTTGTTATACTTGAGTGTTCATACAAAATAGAGTCATGAAACCTGTAAGTGACAGAGTGTCAGGTCGACGATGGTCAACAGTACCGCAGGCAAGAGGCCAACAGGGAAAGCAACCACACAGACCAAAGGATGACACAGGCTGGCTTGAATAGTTTCTATCTATGTAAGTAATACTCCTACTCCAAAACACTTATTGATTAAATGAGTTTTCTCTTTACAATTTTTGCATCTACTCCCTTCTTTTTGTTATAGACAAACCCCGCACAAAACCGCACACACATATCAAATTGGTATCAGGGCCTTTGTTAAAATGGCATTACATTATAATGAAACGTAACAAACAATTATCAGACCCATATGACATTACATTATAATGAAACACTTTACAGTGGAATTTTCGAAAAAATTCGTAATAAAGAGAATGAGATTTCTCAACATAAAGAAATACTTTTAAGTAATAAAAAAGATTTAGTGCATATAAATTTCAGAATTCTACAAGCACAAAATAAACATACTCACGAATATATACCAACCATGGTTAATATATGTAAGTACCTCCTTCATAGGCAAAAAATGCATCAAGAACACCTTGATAAAGCTTTAAACTCAGCTTCAGAACTCAGAAAAAGGATTTTAACTTGTTAACATTTCTTAAAATGAATAAAGAAATTTTCAACAATTCTGAAGAAAATGATTCAGAAGAAAAACAAATCCTAACTTATGTTGAGGATGAATACGACTTTCATGCAAACCTCTTAATAAAACAAGACCTTCTCTCTCGAGTTAAGAAAACAGATTTAAAAATAAAGAAAGAAAACATTTTCAAAAATGTTCCTTCTAAACTTAGTATTTTAAATCCACTTAAAAGAAAAAATGAAATTTTCTACTTTGTTAGTACTAAAGAAATGTCTGTAGACATAAAAGACACAATAGGAGCTATCTTTCTGCCCCTTTTAACTAAAGAACAAATAAACAATAACTTGAAAAGTATTCCAGTTGAGATTAGATCGAAAATAAGAATGGTCCATATCGGAGCTGTAAAAATTTTGATAAAATCCCAATTCCAAGCAGGAATAAATTCTCCCATAAAAATGGCCTTAATTGACAACATAATTACTGAGAGACAGGACTGCATCTTAGGTGCTGCTAGGGGAAACCTTTCTTACCAAAAATTTATGTTTTCAGTCTATCCAAAATTTGCTCTGGATTTGAAATCTGCAAATATAGATAAAACTTTATCTTTTATACATCACTTTGAAAGAAGTGACCTTATGAACCCAGGTGATAAACCATTCACCATAACCTATCTCATAGGATATGCCCTAACCAATTGTCACCATAGCATAGACTACAAGAAAGACGAGTACATCGAACTTGATGATGTCTTTTCAGAAATAGGCCATGTCAAAGATAAACAATTCTGCGACATAAATCCTCAAGAAAACTCTTGGGTTTTAAATATAGCTAGAAACAAAAAAGCTCTAGGAGAAACTCTTAGACCAAGAATTTCTATGGATTCACTCCATATAGGAGAAAGCTCAGAAAGAAAAGATAGTAACTTGATAAGAAACATGTCTTTAAAAATTGATAGTCTACGTCAGAATATCAAACAAATCTCTGAAGTTATAAATGAGTAATAAAATAGATTTTCCTCATTTTTATAAAAAAGGTAAAACAGTAAAAATTAAAACTCTTGACGACAATACTGAAAAGAAAGAATACATTTTCTCTACTTCTGGAAAAGCTGGTATTCAAACAATTGTAAATCATTGCAATAATCTCAACCAGATCATTGCAAGATGTCTCTTAAAAACTTCAAAAATAAGCCATTACCTTGGTATTTCAAAAGACATTTCTAAAGATATTTCAAAAAATAAAATACCTTTTAACCAATTTAAAAACGATTTAGCCTTTTTGGTTAAAAACAATCTTGATAAAAATGATTTTGAAAAATTCTTCGAAGTTATTGAAAGGAAAAATAAATTAACTATCAAGTTAACCCAGTCTATTGACAAACATTCTATTCTTTTAGAAAACTCTTTAAAAAAACAACCATTTTGTTGAAGAAGTCGCCAAAAAGGCAAATATTGAAGGCACTCTTAAGGAAAACAACTTTAAGATCACTAATATACAAGATCAGTTAAAACAACTAATAGGATGACCTCGATTCCCGAGCTTAATAGATCAATCAACCTCCTCAATGAAAAAATAGATGGGCTGATCAAAAACTTTGACTTAACAGTCAATAAATACGTAACCACTACACAGTTGGAAGTAGCATCTGCAAAAATTATTGCAGACATTACTAAAGAGTTATCTGAAAAGATTGACTCTTGCCCTTGTAATAAAGACATTCTTGAACACATCAAGAATATTTCCATCATAGAGCAAAAAACCAAACCTGGAAAATATTCAGGTCTTAAGAAATACTCACCTCCCAATCCTAGTATTGGAAACCCTGACTTAGGAAGCTCAAAAGACTCCCAGAAAATTGATATTTTCAAAAAAGAGCAAAAATGAAAGAAACAATCTCTGAGAAACTTGAGAAATATTTCTTTAACCTTCAATATGAAGATTATGATAAGGCTGACCAAAAACTTATTCAGCTTTTATCTTTAGAAACTAAAGAATGCGAAGAATTGTATCAAAAAGAACCCAAACTTTTTTATCAATATTTTAGAATGACTAAAATAGATGAACCTGATACTGAATCAGAACAAGAAGATAACTTTAAAACTAATACAAAGACTGTTAAGTTCGAATATTCAGATATGGAAGATGATGAAGCAGAATCTTCTTATACAGCCACAAGAAGAGGCAATAAAAAGAAATATGAGTTCAAAATGCCTGTACACAATGGTATTCCAGATAGTAGCAAAGGACCCAATACGATCAATATACTCAATATTGATTGTATCCAAGATCTAAAACTCAGAGAAAGAGTTGTAGAAAAATGGGTTACTGAGATTTCACTAATCTTACAGACAAACCCAGATGAATTTGAAAAAGCAAAAAATGTTCTTCTACTTTTAGAACACAAAACTGATGGAATTGTGTAAAAGTTCCTAAGAAACAATAATTGGAATGAAGATTTGCATGGTTCAGATCTTTTTGATAATCTCATAAATGTCATATACACTACTTTCTTAGGTCTTGATTATATTTCTAATAAAGACTTTACCATTAATAAGAAAGTTGACTTAGCAAGAGTTTCAATGACAAAACTCCAGTTACATGATATTATTCTTCTCGACAAATACACATGTATGTATGAATCATATCTATATGATATTCCCCAGAGAAGTGAATATGCACAATGGATATCTGCTTATCTAATGAAACTTCCAATTATTGGAGAAATCTGTACTGAAAGATGGAAAAAAGAAGCTACTGAAGAAATCCAGCAAACCAGTCTTTCTTATGCAACAAAAATTACAAAGGAAGAAATTGATAGAATCTGTCAAGACAGATATAAACAACAAAAACTCAAAACAATAAGTAAAGATTGTTGTAGCATTCTCTCTGATTTCAAAAAATTTGATATTGGAAGGAAAACTTATACTAAGAAAAAATATAAAAACAAAAAGAAATACAAATCTTTCTCGAAAAAGAAAAGAAGAAAATTTTCACCAGGAAAATACTTCAAAAAACCTTCAAAAGAATCACCTAAGAAGACTACTTCCTGTCCACAAGGAAAGAAAAAATGTAGATGTTGGATCTGCAATGAAGAAGGACACTATGCCAATGAATGTCCAAATAGAAAAAAATACCCTGACAAAGTCAAGGTTTTACAAACCGCTAATAATGGACGTTATGAAGCTCTTGAAGAGGAGTATGAAGGTATACAACATGTCTTTACATTTCATGTTGAAACTGATTCTTCATCAAATTCTGATGAAAACGAATCAACCACGGATGACTCAGACTAGTCTCATACAGGCTCCACTTTTTAGGAAGGAGGAGTTTAACCATTTTTACGCAAACCTCCAGAAGATTAATGATTCCCTTATCATGAATCTCACTAATCCAAACTCTAGTTATGTTTCTGCCTTCCTTAACTTTAAAGGATATAAGAAATTTAGAGTACATTGTTTTGCAGACACATGTGCATATTTATGTCTTGCAAGCAAATTCATCATTCCGGATGAGCTCTGGGAAAATGCTCCCAAAGAAATTAGTGCCACTATTGCAAATGGTGAAACCATAAAGATAAATAAAGTTTGTAGAAATATTAATCTCGAACTTTCAGGAGAACATTTCAACGTTCCCACTATTTACCAACAAAATTCAGGAATTGATATCATAATTGGTAACAAATTTTGTCAAGTTTATGGACCATTTATACAATGGATGGATAGAATTGCCTTTCATCTTAATAATGATATGGTAATTATAAAAAAGGTCACAGAAGCCTATAGCAAAGGAAAACCAGGTTTTCTCGAAACTCAAGAAAAAGGCTCTAAAGAAAAACAAATTCCGGGTACTAATATAACCCAAGAAGGAATTAATAAAGAAAGGATTATTTCTATTCAAACTACCAGGTTCAAACAGATTGAAGATCTTCTTCAAAAAAGTTTGTTCTGAAAATCCTATTGATCCAGATAAAACCAAAGGATGGATGAAAGCTTCAATTAAGCTCATTAATCCCAAAACGGTTATTAGAGAAAAACCTATGGTTTACTCTCTACAAGATAGAGAAGAATTCTCCAAACAAATCAAGGAATTACTTGATATGAGACTAATTATAGAATCAAAATCCCCTCATATGTCCCCTGCCTTTCTTGTCAATAAAGAAGCAGAAAAAAGAAGAGGAAAGAAGCGCATGGTTGTCAACTACAAAGCAATCAATGATGCAACTATTGGAGACTCACATAATCTTCCCAATATGCACGAACTTTTGACTCTTCTACGAGGAAAAAATATGTATTCAAGTTTTGACTGCAAGTCAGGTTTCTGGCAAGTCCTACTTGATGAAGAATCGCAGCTTCTCACTGCCTTCACATGTCCTGATGGACTCTTTCAATGGAAAGTACTACCCTTTGGGCTTAAACAAGCTCCTAGTATTTTTCAAAGACACATGCAGAACGCCCTTCGAGGACTTGAAGGTTTCTGTACTGTATACGTTGATGACATCATGGTCTTCAGCAAAGATGAACAAGAGCACTATGTCCATCTTACACAGGTTCTCAGAACCATTTTAAAATATGGAATAATACTTTCAAAAAAGAAAGCTCATCTTGACTGGTGTTGTTGTAACTCCAGCTTGTAATTATACAATGTGAGTTGGTATAATTAATCTTCTTCATCTTAGATTGAAGATCTTCTTGAAAAAGTTTGTTCTGAAAATCATATTGATCCAGTCTATTGACAAAAAAGAGAGGGGGAGATTAGAGAGAAAAGTAAACAAAAATTGAGTTTACAAAAATGGAAGACCTCAACACTTTGAGGATAAAGAAACAAATGCTCCTCATTGAGCTATCTGCAATTGAGCAGAAAATCAACTTGTATGAACAAGTAACAACGGTCACCAATGTACCGGACTGCAATAACAAGTGCAAGAAAAACACTCTCTATCCTATAAAATTTTAATATCTTGTGAGTAAAATCTCCCTTAGAGGGGAGAAGATGTAAAATATTGTAAGAGTACTCCCATCTTGGGAGCTCTTTTATCAATAAATCCATGTTTTGTTATACTTGAGTGTTCATACAAAATAGAGTCATGAAACCTGTAAGTGACAGAGTGTCAGGTCGACGATGGTCAACAGTACCCCAGGCATGAGGCCAACAGGGAAAGCAACCACACATACCAAAGGATGACACAGGCTGGCTTGAATAGTTTCCATATATGTAAGTAATACTCCTACTCCAAAACACTTATTGATTAAATGAGTTTTCTCTTTACAATTTTTGCATCTATTCCCTTCTTCTTGTTAAAGACAAACCCCGCACAAAACCGCACACACATATCAAATTGGGAGTTATTTTGTATGAAAAGTTGTATGAAAAGATTCTATGAAAAAATTTCTTGAGTTTGATATGTGTGTGCGGTTTCCCCTTATATGTCCCCTGTCTGTACAAAAAGTCTGTTAAACTCCCCAAAAACGAAGAACAAATTGATAGTCTACGTCAGAATATCAAACAAATCTCTGAAGATCTACAAATGGCAGGGGACATATGAGGGGATTTATCTGCAATGAAGAAGAACACTATGCCAATGAATGTCCAAATAGAAAAAAATACAATCAATATTGATACATTCAATATTGAGTATCACAATATACTCAATATTCCTGATTTCTCAACATAAAGAAATACTTTTAAGTAATAAAAAAGATTTAGTGCATATAAATTTCAGAATTCTACAAGCACAAAATAAACATACTCACGAATATATACCAACCATGGTTAATATACGTAAGTACCTCCTTCATAGGCAAAAAATGCATCAAGAACACCTTGATAAAGCTTTAAACTCAGTTTCAGAACTCAGAATAAGGATTTTAACTTGTTAACATTTCTTAAAATGAATAAAGAAATTTTCAACAATTCTGAAGAAAATGATTCAGAAGAAAAACAAATCCTAACTTATGTTGAGGATGAAGACGGCTTTCATGCAAACCTCTTAATAAAACAAGACCTTCTCTCTCGAGTTAAGAAAACAGATTTAAAAATAAAGAAAGAAAACATTTTCAAAAATGTTCCTTCTAAACTTAGTATTTTAAATCCACTTAAAGAAAAAATTAAATTTTCTACTTTGTTAGTACTAAAGAAATGTCTGTAGACATAAAAGACACAATAGGAGCTGTCTTTCTACCCCTTTTAACTAAAGAACAAATAAACAATAACTTGAAAAGTATTCCAGTTGAGATTAGATCAAAAATAAGAATGGTCCATATCGGAGCTGTAAAATTTTTGATAAAATCCCAATTCCAAGCAGGAATAAATTCTCCCATAAAAATGGCCTTAATTGACAACAGAATTACTGACAGACAGGACTGCATCTTAGGTGCTGCTAGGGGAAACCTTTCTTACCAAAAATTTATGTTTTCAGTCTATCCAAAATTTGCTCTGGATTTGAAATCTGCAAATATAGATAAAACTTTATCTTTTATACATCACTTTGAAAGAAGTGACCTTATGAACCCAGGTGATAAACCATTCACCATAACCTATCTCATAGGATATGCCCTAACCAATTGTCACCATAGCATAGACTACAAGAAAGACGAGTACATCGAACTTGATGATGTCTTTTCAGAAATAGGCCATGTCAAAGATAAACAATTCTGCGACATAAATCCTCAAGAAAACTCTTGGGTTTTAAATATAGCTAGAAACAAAAAAGCTCTAGGAGAAACTCTTAGACCAAGAATTTCTATGGATTCACTCCATATAGGACAAAGCTCAGAAAGAAAAGATAGTAACTTGATAAGAAACATGTCTTTAAAAATTGATAGTCTACGTCAGAATATCAAACAAATCTCTGAAGTTATAAATTAGTAATAAAATAGATTTCCCAGAGCTCATCCGGAATGATGAATTTGCTTGCAAGACATAAAGATGCACCTGTGTCTACAAAACAATGTACTCTAAATTTCTTATATCCTTTAAAGTTAAGGAAGGCAGAAACATAAATAGAGTTTGGATTAGTGAGATTCATGATAAGGGAGTCATTAATCTTCTGGAGGTTTGCGCAAAAATGGTTAAACTCCTCCTCCCTAAAAAGTGGAGCCTGTATGAGACTAGTCTGAGTCATCCGTGGTTGATTCCTCGCAAATATAGACAAAACCAAAGGATGGATGAAAGCTTCAATTAAGCTCATTAATCCCAAAAGATTGACTCTGATACCAGTTTGATATCAGTGTGCGGTTTTGTGCGGGGTTTGTCTTTAACAAGAAGAAGGGAATAGATGCAAAAATTGTAAAGAGAAAACTCATTTAATCAATAAGTGTTTTGGAGTAGGAGTATTACTTACATAGATAGAAACTATTCAAGCCAGCCTGTGTCATCCTTTGGTCTGTGTGGTTGCTTTCCTTGTTGGCCTCATACCTGCGGTACTGTTGACAATCGTCGACCTGACACTCTGTCACTTACAAATTTCATGACTCTATTTTGTATGAACACTCAAGTATAACAAAACATGGATTTATTGATAAAAGAGCTCCCAAGATGGGAGTACTCTTACAATATTTTACATCTTCTCCCCTCTAAGGGAGATTTTACTCACAAGACATTAAAATTTTATAGGATAGAGAGTGTTTTTCTTGCACTTGTTATTGCGATGCCCTTAATGAAAACATAACTCTCAATTTATAGATACATTGAGAGGGTCTGATAATTGTTTGTTACGTCAGGCATGACGTTTCTCTCCACTAACAAATTACATTATTGTGGATAGCTGGAAGGCATCTCTAAAAGGTAAGACGCACTATTTTTCTGAGTGGATGGAAGTGTGCGGAGCATCTTTTATTAAGATGATGAGGATTTGTCATCTTCAGAGGAGGGCCCCTCCTTTGTCTCCGAATCTTTGCTTTCGCAAAAGTGACAGAGATGTTCTTCGAAAATTTGTTCTGCATGTCGACAGAAGTGTTGGTGTGTAGTGTTGGAGACTTCCATGGTATTGTTCATGAATTTTTCGCCAAACATAGAGGCTTGACGAAGATCTTCTTGACTGGTGTTGTTGTAACTCCAGCTTGTAATTATACAATGTGAGTTGGTATAATTAATCTTCTTTTTTGAACCAGAGATAATCTCAATGATTTTTTCTGAGATTATTCTTAACCCATTGATGCGATTGGGATGAAGAATTTCTGTGAATGGTAGATCTTTATCCTCCATTGGTCGAGATTGTTCAATTTCTCTATTGGTTTTAGAAAGACCAATTTCCAGAAAATGGTATGAAGAAAGAGTTGATTCTTGAATCCATTCTGGGAGTGAAGAGATGCATCTGATGTAGACCGCGTTATCTTTTGCTTTAAGTACTTTCTTTCGAAAGTTCTTAATGGATTCTACCATGCTGCTTGGGAAGAATTTGAGTTCTTGAAGGTTGCAACTTGGGTAGATATTGTCGATTAGTCCAGCTTGAAAGGCTTGGTAGACTAAATTTGCATCTGCTCCTTCGAGGAAGTTGAACAGACTTTTTGTCTTCTTATCCGTAGTGAAAAACTTTTCATAAATAAGATCTTCTGGGCATGCAGCTCTTGCTTTCTTCCAGATTGTTCTGAAATCTTCAAAAGAGATTTCAGGATAGTTAACCGTTTGTTGAACGTCAATTGGAACGTCAAACCTTTGGTCTCTGTGAGCTTCTTTGACTTTTTGGATTTTTGGTCGAAGAAGTGGTTGGTTAGTTTTGCTTGTATCATCTTGATAGGTGGCAAGACTTAATCTTGCAGATGCTTCATTTCTGAATTTTTTGCAAGTAACTTTATCAGCTTTACAGAAAGTTTCTGTAATTCCCCAGTCAGTATGAACACCGGCATGTGGTCCTTTGTAGATTACATAAAATCTTTCAGCTTCTTTGTTAAGAGCTTTTTTGTAATCTGGTGTAAACTCCTGCACAGATTTGTTGGTGGGTGACAAAGTTGTCATTTTACTGATTCCTTCAGTACAAGGATTGGGGTTAACCAATAAGCTATTTTTTCCTTCAGGAAGAGGAGTAGCTGTCTCCTTTATTATGCTTTTTAGCAAAGCATCAACTTTCAACAGATTTTTCGATTCTTTACCAGGTGTCGTTTGCACTGGAATAGCCTTTGTTTTTAAGCTTTCGCTTTCCGGTACATTGGTGACCGTTGTTACTTGTTCATACAAGTTGATTTTCTCCTCAATTGCAGATAGCTCAACGAGGAGCATTTGTTTCTTTATCCTCAAAGTGTTGAGGTCTTCCATTTTTGTAAACTTAATTTTTGTTTACTTTTCTCTCTAATCTCCCCCTCTCTTTTTTGTAGGTGAAGTTTTTTGTGAGGAATATGTCATGAGGATCATATCCTTTTATAGGGCTCGAGAGGAGCAAGTGAGATCATGGATGATGTAAGGTATACCTGAAGTCACGGGTGAGGCAGTCTGCCAGAACATTTTTATTTCCTGCGAGATGTTCAACAGTGAAAGTATATCGTGAGAACCACTCTTGCCAACGTATTAGTCAGCCTAATTTGTTGTCTCCTGCAATCTTAGTTCGGAGGAAATAAGTAAAATTTTTATTATCTGTACGAACCAGGAAATTTACTGGTGTTAAATATACAGAGAATTTTGTAATAACTCTTTTTACAGCGAGTAATTCTTTTTCATTGTTATGGTAGTTTTTCTCGGCTGCCTTGAAACTGCCAGAGGTGTACCTGCAAATTTGTTCTTCGTTTTTGGGGGTTTTAGCTTTTAAAACACGTCCCCAAAATTCATCAGAAGCATCAGTTTCAATAATTAAACTGTCTTCAATGTTTGGAAGATAAAGTTTTGGAAAATTGATTAAAACTTTCTTTATCTTTTTGATGTAGTCTGTATCAGCATTTGACCAATTCCAGATGACATCTTTTTTCAATTTTACCTGTAAAGGTTTTCTCATGGCTGCAAGTTTTTCAATATATGTTTCAGCGTAAGTTAAAACACCAAGAAATCTTTGCAGTTGTTTTTTGTCTTCTAAAACATTTGGAAAGTCATGTAAATGTTTAAGAATATGCTTTTGAGGACAATGAGTACCCTCATTTATTTCTAAGCCCAAAAAATTAATTTTTGTTTTGAAAAGATGAGCTTTCTTTTTTGAAAGTATTATTCCATATTTTAAAATGGTTCTGAGAACCTGTGTAACATGGACATAGTGCTCTTGTTCATCTTTGCTGAAGACCATGATGTCATCAACGTATACAGTACAGAAACCTTCAAGTCCTCGAAGGGCATTCTGCATGTGTCTTTGAAAAATACTAGGAGCTTGTTTAAGCCCAAAGGGTAGTACTTTCCATTGAAAGAGCCCATCAGGACATGTGAAGGCAGTGAGAAGCTACGATTCTTCATCAAGTAGGACTTGCCAGAAACCTGACTTGCAGTCAAAACTTGAATACATATTTTTTCCTCGTAGAAGAGTCAAAAGTTCGTGCATATTGGGAAGATTATGTGAGTCTCCAATAGTTGCATCATTGATTGCTTTGTAGTTGACAACCATGCGCTTCTTTCCTCTTCTTTTTTCTGCTTCTATATTGACAAGAAAGGCAGGGGACATATGAGGGGATTTTGATTCTATAATTAGTCTCATATCAAGTAATTCCTTGATTTGTTTGGAGAATTCTTCTCTATCTTGTAGAGAGTAAACCATAGGTTTTTCTCTAATAACCGTTTTGGGATTAATGAGCTTAATTGAAGCTTTCATCCATCCTTTGGTTTTATCTGGATCAATAGGATTTTCAGAACAAACTTTTTCAAGAAGATCTTCAATCTGTTTGAACCTGGTAGTTTGAATAGAAATAATCCTTTCTTTATTAATTCCTTCTTGGGTTATATTAGTACCCAGAATTTGTTTTTCTTTAGAGCCTTTTTCTTGAGTTTCGAGAAAACCTGGTTTTCCTTTGCTATAGGCTTCTGTGACCTTTTTTATAATTTCCATATCATTATTAAGATGAAAGGCAATTCTATCTATCCATTGTATAAATGGTCCATAAACTTGACAAAAGTTGTTACCAATTATGATATCAATTCCTGAATTTTGTTGGTAAATAGTGGGAACGTTGAAATGTTCTCCTGAAAGTTCGAGATTAATATTTCTACAAACTTTATTTATCTTTATGGTTTCACCATTTGCAATAGTGGCACTAATTTCTTTGGGAGCATTTTCCCAGAGCTCATCCGGAATGATGAATTTGCTTGCAAGACATAAAGATGCACCTGTGTCTACAAAACAATGTACTCTAAATTTCTTATATCCTTTAAAGTTAAGGAAGGCAGAAACATAAATAGAGTTTGGATTAGTGAGATTCATGATAAGGGAATCATTAATCATCTGGAGGTTTGCGCAAAAATGGTTAAACTCCTCCTCCCTAAAAAGTGGAGCCTGTATGAGACTAGTCTGAGTCATCCGTGGTTGATTCGTTTTCATCAGAATTTGATGAAGAATCAGTTTCAACATGAAATGTAAAGACATGTTGTATACCTTCATACTCCTCTTCAAGAGCTTCATAACCTCCATTATTAGCGGTTTGTAAAACCTTGACTTTGTCAGGGTATTTTTTTCTATTTGGACATTCATTGGCATAGTGTCCTTCTTCATTGCAGATCCAACATCTACATTTTTTCTTTCCTTGTGGACAGGAAGTAGTCTTCTTAGGTGATTCTTTTGAAGGTTTTTTGAAGTATTTTCCTGGTGAAAATTTTCTTCTTTTCTTTTTCCAGAAAGATTTGTATTTCTTTTTGTTTTTATATTTTTTATTAGTATAAGTTTTCCTTCCAATATCAAAGTTTTTGAAATCAGAGAGAATGCTACAACAATCTTTACTTATTGTTTTGAGTAATCAAACAAATCTCTGAAGTTATAAATGAGTAATAAAATAGATTTTCCTCATTTTTATAAAAAAGGTAAAACAATAAAAATTAAAACTCTTGACGACAATACTGAAAAGAAAGAATACATTTTCTCTACTTCTGGAAAAGCTGGTATTCAAACAATTGTAAATCATTGCAATAATCTCAACCAGATCATTGCAAGATGTCTCTTAAAAACTTTAAAAATAAGCCATTACCTTGGTATTTCAAAAGCTATTTCAAAAAATAAAATACCTTTTAACCAATTTAAAAACGATTTAGCCTTTTTGGTTAAAAACAATCTTGATAAAAATGATTTTGAAAAATTCTTCGAAGTTATTGAAAGGAAAAATAAATTAACTATCAAGTTAACCCAGTCTATTGACAAACATTCTATTCTTTTAGAAAACTCTTTAAAAAAACAACCATTTTGTTGAAGAAGTCGCCAAAAAGGCAAATATTGAAGGCACTCTTAAGGAAAACAACTTTAAGATCACTAATATACAAGATCAGTTAAAACAACTAATAGGATGACCTCGATTCCCGAGCTTAATAGATCAATCAACCTCCTCAATGAAAAAATAGATGGGCTGATCAAAAACTTTGACTTAACAGTCAATAAATACGTAACCACTACACAGTTGGAAGTAGCATCTGCAAAAATTATTGCAGACATTACTAAAGAGTTATCTGAAAAGATTGACTCTTGCCCTTGTAATAAAGACATTCTTGAACACATCAAGAATATTTCCATCATAGAGCAAAAAACCAAACCTGGAAAATATTCAGGTCTTAAGAAATACTCACCTCCCAATCCTAGTATTGGAAACCCTGACTTAGGAAGCTCAAAAGACTCCCAGAAAATTGATATTTTCAAAAAAGAGCAAAAATGAAAGAAACAATCTCTGAGAAACTTGAGAAATATTTCTTTAACCTTCAATATGAAGATTATGATAAGGCTGACCAAAAACTTATTCAGCTTTTATCTTTAGAAACTAAAGAATGTGAAGAATTGTATCAAAAAGAACCCAAACTTTTTGATCAATATTTTAGAATGACTAAAATAGATGAACCTGATACTGAATCAGAACAAGAAGATAACTTTAAAACTAATACAAAGACTGTTAAGTTCGAATATTCAGATATGGAAGATGGTGAAGCAGAATCTTCTTATACAGCCACAAGAAGAGGCAATAAAAAGAAATATGAGTTCAAAATGCCTGTACACAATGGTATTCCAGATAGTAGCAAAGGACCCAATACGATCAATATACTCAATATTCATTGTATCCAAGATCTAAAACTCAGAGAAAGAGTTGTAGAAAAATGGGTTACTGAGATTTCACTAATCTTACAGACAAACCCAGATGAATTTGAAAAAGCAAAAAATGTTCTTCTACTTTTATAACACAAAACTGATGGAATTGTGCAAAAGTTCCTAAGAAACAATAATTGGAATGAAGATTTGCATGGTTCAGATCTTTTTGATAATCTCATAAATGTCATATACACTACTTTCTTAGGTCTTGATTATATTTCTAATAAAGACTTTACCATTAATAAGAAAGTTGACGTAGCAAGAGTTTCAATGACAAAACTCCAGTTACATGATATTAGTCTTCTCGACAAATACACATGTATGTATGAATCATATCTATATGATATTCCCCAGAGAAGTGAATATGCACAATGGATATCTGCTTATCTAATGAAAATTCCAATTATTGGAGAAATCTGTACTGAAAGATGGAAAAAAGAAGCTACTGGAGAAATCCAGCAAACCAGTCTTTCTTATGCAACAAAAATTGCAAAGGAAGAAATTGATAGAATCTGTCAAGACAGATATAAACAACAAAAACTCAAAACAATAAGTAAAGATTGTTGTACCATTCTCTCTGATTTCAAAAACTTTGATATTGGAAGGAAAACTTATACTAAGAAAAAATATAAAAACAAAAAGAAATACAAATCTTCTGGAAAAAGAAAAGAAGAAAATTTTCTCCAGGAAAATACTTCAAAAAACCTTCAAAAGAATCACCTAAGAAGACTACTTCCTGTCCACAATGAAAGAAAAAATGTAGATGTTGGATCTGCAATAAAGAAGGACACTATGCCAATGAATGTCCAAATAGAAAAAAATACCCTGACAAAGTCAAGGTTTTACAAACCACTAATAATGGAGGTTATGAAGTTCTTGAAGAGGAGTATGAAGGTATACAACATGTCTTTACATTTCATGTTGAAACTGATTCTTCATCAAATTCTGATGAAAACGAATCAACCACGGATGACTCAGACTAGTCTCATACAGGCTCCACTTTTTAGGGAGGAGGAGTTTAACCATTTTTGCGCAAACCTCCAGAAGATTAATGATTCCCTTATCATGAATCTCACTAATCCAAACTCTATTTATGTTTCTGCCTTCCTTAACTTTAAAGGATATAAGAAATTTAGAGTACATTGTTTTGTAGACACAGGTGCATCTTTATGTCTTGCAAGCAAATTCATCATTCCGGATGAGCTCTGGGAAAATGCTCCCAAAGAAATTAGTGCCACTATTGCAAATGGTGAAACCATAAAGATAAATAAAGTTTGTAGAAATATTAATCTCGAACTTTCAGGAGAACATTTCAACGTTCCCACTATTTACCAACAAAATTCAGGAATTGATATCATAATTGGTAACAACTTTTGTCAAGTTTATGGACCATTTATACAATGGATAGATAGAATTGCCTTTCATCTTAATAATGATATGGTAATTATAAAAAAGGTCACAGAAGCCTATAGCAAAGGAAAACCAGGTTTTCTCGAAACTCAAGAAAAAGGCTCTAAAGAAAAACAAATTCCGAGTACTAATATAACCCAAGAAGGAATTAATAAAGAAAGGATTATTTCTATTCAAACTACCAGGTTCAAACAGATTGAAGATCTTCTTGAAAAATTTTGTTCTGAAAATCCTATTGATCCAGATAAAACCAAAGGATGGATGAAAGCTTCAATTAAGCTCATTAATCCCAAAACGGTTATTAGAGAAAAACCTATGGTTTACTCTCTACAAGATAGAGAAGAATTCTCCAAACAAATCAAGGAATTACTTGATATGAGACTAATTATAGAATCAAAATCCCCTCTAAAATGGCATTACATTATAATGAAACACTTTACAGTGGAATTTTCAAAAAAAATCGTAATAAAGAGAATGAGATTTCTCAACATAAATAAATACTTTTAGGTAATAAAAAAGATTTAGTGCATATAAATTTCAGAATTCTACAAGCACAAAATAAACATACTCACAAATATATACCAACCATGGTTAATATACGTAAGTACCTCCTTCATAGGCAAAAAATGCATCAAGAACACCTTGATAAAGCTTTAAACTCAGTTTCAGAACTCAGAAAAAGGATTTTAACTTGTTAACATTTCTTAAAATGAATAAAGAAATTTTCAACAATTCTGAAGAAAATGATTCAGAAGAAAAACAAATCCTAACTTATGTTGAGGATGAAGACAGCTTTCATGCAAACCTCTTAATAAAACAAGACCTTCTCTCTCGAGTTAAGAAAACAGATTTAAAAATAAAGAAAGAAAACATTTTCAAAAATGTTCCTTCTAAACTTAGTATGTTAAATCCACTTAAAAGAAAAAATGAAAATTTCTACTTTGTTAGTACTAAAGAAATGTCTGTAGACATAAAAGACACAATAGGAGCTGTCTTTCTACCCCTTTTAACTAAAGAACAAATAAACAATAACTTGAAAAGTATTCCAGTTGAGATTAGATCAAAAATAAGAATGGTCCATATCGGAGCTGTAAAATTTTTGATAAAATCCCAATTCCAAGCAGGAATAAATTCTCCCATAAAAATGGCCTTAATTGACAACATAATTACTGACAGACAGGACTGCATCTTAGGTGCTGCTAGGGGAAACCTTGCTTACCAAAAGTTTATGTTTTCAGTCTATCCAAAATTTGCTCTGGATTTGAAATCTGCAAATATAGATAAAACTTTATCTTTTGTACATCACTTTGAAAGAAGTGACCTTATGAACCCAGGTGATAAACCATTCACCATAACCTATCTCATAGGATATGCCCTAACCAATAGTCACCATAGCATAGACTACAAGAAAGATGAGTACATCGAACTTGATGATGTCTTTTCAGAAATAGGCCATGTCAAAGATAAACAATTCTGCGACATAAATCCTCAAGAAAACTCTTGGGTTTTAAATATAGCTAGAAACAAAAAAGCTCTAGGAGAAACTCTTAGACCAAGAATTTCTATGGATTCACTCCATATAGGAGAAAGCTCAGAAAGAAAAGATAGTAACTTGATAAGAAACATGTCTTTAAAAATTGATAGTCTACGTCAGAATATCAAACAAATCTCTGAAGTTATAAATGAGTAATAAAATAGATTTTCCTCATTTTTATAAAAAAGGTAAAACAGTAAAAATTAAAACTCTTGACGACAATACTGAAAAGAAAGAATACATTTTCTCTACTTCTGGAAAAGCTGGTATTCAAACAATTGTAAATCATTGCAATAATCTCAACCAGATCATTGCAAGATGTCTCTTAAAAACTTCAAAAATAAGCCATTACCTTGGTATTTCTAAAGATATTTCTAAAGATATTTCTAAAGATATTTCAAAAAATAAAATACCTTTTAACCAATTTAAAAACGATTTAGCCTTTTTGGTTAAAAACAATCTTGATAAAAATGATTTTGAAAATTTCTTCGAAGTTATTGAAAGGCAAAATAAATTAACTATCAAGTTAACCCAGTCTACTGACAAACATTCTATTCTTTTAGAAAACTCTTTAAAAAACAACCATTTTGTTGAAGAAGTCGCCAAAAAGTCAAATATTGAAGGCACTCTTAAGGAAAACAACCTTAAGATCACTAATATACAAGATCAGTTAAAACAACTAATAGGATGACCTCGATTCCCGAGCTCAATAGATCAATCAACCTCCTCAATGAAAAAATAGATGGGCTGATCATAAACTTTGACTTAACAGTCAATAAATACGTAACCACTACACAGTTGGAAGTAGCATCTGCAAAAATTATTGCAGACATTACTAAAGAGTTATCTGAAAAGTTTGACTCTTGCCCTTGTAATAAAGACATTCTTGAACACATCAAGAATATTTCCATCATAGAGCAAAAAACCAAACCTGGAAAATATTCAGGTCTTAAGAAATACTCACCTCCCAATCCTAGTATTGGAAACCCTGACTTAGGAAGCTCAAAAGACTCCCAGAAAATTGATATTTTCAAAAAAGAGCAAAAATGAAAGAAACAATCTCTGAGAAACTTGAGAAATATTTCTTTAACCTTCAATATGAAGATTATGATAAGGCTGACCAAAAACTTATTCAGCTTTTATCTTTAGAAACTAAAGAATACGAAGAATTGTATAAAAAAGAACCCAAACTTTTTGATCAATATTTTAGAATGACTAAAATAGATGAACCTGATACTGAATCAGAACAAGAAGATAACTTTAAAACTAATACAAAGACTGTTAAGTTCGAATATTCAGATATGGAAGATGATGAAGCAGAATCTTCTTATACAGCCACAAGAAGAGGCAATAAAAAGAAATATGAGTTCAAAATGCCTGTACACAATGGTATTCCAGATAGTAGCAAAGGACCCAATACGATCAATATACTCAATATTGATTGTATCCAAGATCTAAAACTCAGAGAAAGAGTTGTAGAAAAATGGGTTACTGAGATTTCACTAATCTTACAGACAAACCCAGATGAATTTGAAAAAGAAAAAAATGTTCTTCTACTTTTAGAACACAAAACTGATGGAATTGTGCAAAAGTTCCTAAGAAACAATAATTGGAATGAAGATTTGCATGGTTCAGATCTTTTTGATAATCTCATAAATGTCATATACACTACTTTCTTAGGTCTTGATTATATTTCTAATAAAGACTTTACCATTAATAAGAAAGTTGACGTAGCAAGAGTTTCAATGACAAAACTCCAGTTACATGATATTAGTCTTCTCGACAAATACACATGTATGTATGAATCATATCTATATGATATTCCCCAGAGAAGTGAATATGCACAATGGATATCTGCTTATCTAATGAAAATTCCAATTATTGGAGAAATCTGTACTGAAAGATGGAAAAAGAAGCTACTGGAGAAATCCAGCAAACCAGTCTTTCTTATACAACAAAAATTGCAAAGGAAGAAATTGATAGAATCTGTCAAGACAGATATAAACAACAAAAACTCAAAACAATAAGTAAAGATTGTTGTAGCATTCTCTCTGATTTCAAAAACTTTGATATTGGAAGGAAAACTTATACTAAGAAAAAATATAAAAACAAAAAGAAATACAAATCTTTCTGGAAAAAGAAAAGAAGAAAATTTTCACCAGGAAAATACTTCAAAAAACCTTCAAAAGAATCACCTAAGAAGACTACTTCCTGTCCACAAGGAAAGAAAAAATGTAGATGTTGGATCTGCAATGAAGAAGGACACTATGCCAATGAATGTCCAAATAGAAAAAAGTACCCTGACAAAGTCAAGGTTTTACAAACCGCTAATAATGGAGGTTATGAAGCTCTTGAAGAGGAGTATGAAGGTATACAACATGTCTTTACATTTCATGTTGAAACTGATTCTTCATCAAATTCTGATGAAAACGAATCAACCACGGATGACTCAGACTAGTCTCATACAGGCTCCACTTTTTAGGGAGGAGGAGTTTAACCATTTTTGCGCAAACCTCCAGAAGATTAATGATTCCCTTATCATGAATCTCACTAATCCAAACTCTATTTATGTTTCTGCCTTCCTTAACTTTAAAGGATATAAGGAATTTGGAGTACATTGTTTTGTAGACACAGGTGCATCTTTATGTCTTGCAAGCAAATTCATCATTCCAGATGAGCTCTGGGAAAATGCTCCCAAAGAAATTAGTGCCACTATTGCAAATGCTGAAACCATAAAGATAAATAAAGTTTGTAGAAATATTAATCTCGAACTTTCAGGAGAACATTTCAACGTTCCCACTATTTACCAACAAAATTCAGGAATTGATATCATAATTGGTAACAACTTTTGTCAAGTTTATGGACCATTTATACAATGGATAGATAGAATTGCCTTTCATCTTAATAATGATATGGTAATTATAAAAAAGGTCACAGAAGCCTATAGCAAAGGAAAACCAGGTTTTCTCGAAACTCAAGAAAAAGGCTCTAAAGAAAAACAAATTCCGGGTACTAATATAACCCAAGAAGGAATTAATAAAGAAAGGATTATTTCTATTCAAACTACCAGGTTCAAACAGATTGAAGATCTTCTTGAAAAAGTTTGTTCTGAAAATCCTATTGATCCAGATAAAACCAAAGGATGGATGAAAGCTTCAATTAAGCTCATTAATCCCAAAACGGTTATTAGAGAAAAACCTATGGTTTACTCTCTACAAGATAGATAAGAATTCTCCAAACAAATCAAGGAATTACTTGATATGAGACTAATTATAGAATCAAAATCCCCTCATATGTCCCCTGCCTTTCTTTTCAATAAAGAAGCAGAAAAAAGAAGAGGAAAGAAGCGCATGGTTGTCAACTACAAAGCAATCAATGATGCAACTATTGGAGACTCACATAATCTTCCCAATATGCATGAACTTTTGACTCTTCTACGAGGAAAAAATATGTATTTAAGTTTTGACTGCAAGTCAGGTTTCTGGCAAGTCCTACTTGATGAAGAATCGCAGCTTGTCACTGCCTTCACATGTCCTGATGGACTCTTTTAATGGAAAGTACTACCCTTTGGGCTTAAACAAGCTCCTAGTATTTTTCAAAGACACATGCAGAACGCCATTCGAGGACTTGAAGGTTTCTGTACTGTATACGTTGATGACATCATGGTCTTCAGCAAAGATGAACAAGAGCACTATGTCCATGTTACACAGGTTCTCAGAATCATTTTAAAATATGGAATAATACTTTCAAAAAAGAAAGCTCATCTTTTCAAAACAAAAATTAATTTTTTGGGTTTAGAAATAAATGAGGGTACTCATTGTCCTCAAAAGCATATTCTTGAACATTTACATGACTTTCCAAATGTTTTAGAAGACAAAAAACAAATGCAAAGATTTCTTGGTGTTTTAACTTACGCTGAAACATATATTGAAAAACTTGCAGCCATGAGAAAACCTTTACAGGTAAAATTGAAAAAAGAGGTCATCTGGAATTGGTCAAATGCTGATACAGACTACATCAAAAAGATAAAGAAAGTTTTAATCAATTTTCCAAAACTTTATCTTCCAAACATTGAAGACAGTTTAATTATTGAAACTGATGCTTCTGATGAATTTTGGGGAGGTGTTTTAAAAGCTAAAACCCCCAAAAACGAAGAACAAATTTGCAGGTACACCTCTGGCAGTTTCAAGGCAGCCGAGAAAAACTACCATAGCAATGAAAAAGAATTACTCGCTGTAAAAAGAGTTATTACAAAATTCTCTGTATATTTAACACCAGTAAATTTCCTGGTTCGTACAGATAATAAAAATTTTACTTATTTCCTCCGAACTAAGATTGCAGGAGACAACAAATCAGGCCGACTAATACGTTGGCAAGAGTGGTTCTCACGATATACTTTCACTGTTGAACATCTCGCAGGAAATAAAAATATACTGGCAGACTGCCTCACCCGTGACTTCAGGTATACCTTACATCATCCATGATCTCAGTTGCTCCTCTCGAGCCCTATAAAAGGATATGATCCTCATGACATATTCCTCACAAAAAACTTCACCTACAAAAAAGAGAGGGGGAGATTAGAGAGAAAAGTAAACAAAAATTGAGTTTACAAAAATGGAAGACCTCAACACTTTGAGGATAAAGAAACAAATGCTCCTCATTGAGCTATCTGCAATTGAGGAGAAAATCAACTTGTATGAACAAGTAACAACGGTCACCAATGTACCGGAAAGCGAAAGCTTAAAAACAAAGGCTATTCCAGTGCAAACGACACCTGGTAAAGAATCGACAAATCCGGTGAGAGCTGATGCTTTGCTAAAAAGCATAATAAAGGAGACAGCTACTCCTCTTCCTGAAGGAAAAACTAGCTTATTGGTTAACCCCAATCCATGTACTGAAGGAATCAGTAAAACAACAACTTTGTCACCCACCAACAAATCTGTGCAGGAGTTTACACCAGATTACAAAAAAGCTCTTAACAAAGAAGCTGAAAGATTTTATGTAATCTACAAAGGACCACATGCTGGTGTTCATACTGACTGGGAAATTACAGAAACTTTCTATAAAGCTGATAAAGTTACTTGCAAAAAATTCAGAAATGAAGCATCTGCAAGATTAAGCCTTGCCACCTATCAAGATGATACAAGCAAAACTAACCAACCACTTCTTCGACCAAAAATCCAAAAAGTCAAAGAAGCTCACAGAGACCAAAGGTTTGACGTTCCAATTGACGTTCGACAAACGGTTAACTATCCTGAAATCTCTTTTGAAGATTTCAGAACAATCTGGAAGAAAGCAAGAGCTGCATGCCCAGAAGATCTTATTTATGAAAAGTTTTTCACTACGGATAAGAAGACAAAAAGTCTGTTCAACTTCCTCAAAGGAGCAGATGCAAATTTAGTCTACCAAGCCTTTCAAGCTGGACTAATCGACAATATCTACCCAAGTTGCAACCTTCAAGAACTCAAATTCTTCCCAAGCAGCATGGTAGAATCCATTAAGAACTTTCGAAAGAAAGTACTTAAAGCAAAAGATAACCCGATCTACATCAGATGCATCTCTTCACTCCCAGAATGGATTCAAGAATCAACTCTTTCTTCATACCATTTTCTGGAAATTGGTCTTTCTAAAACCAATAGAGAAATTGAACAATCTCGACCAATGGAGGATAAAGATCTACCATTCACAGAAATTCTTCATCCCAATCGCATCAATGGGTTAAGAAGAATCTCAGAAAAAATCATTGAGATTATCTCTGGTTCAAAAAAGAAGATTAATTATACCAACTCACATTGTATAATTACAAGCTGGAGTTACAACAACACCAGTCAAGAAGATCTTCGTCAAGCCTCTATGTTTGGCGAAAAATTCATGAACAATACCATGGAAGTCTCCAACGCTACACACCAACACTTCTGCCGACATGCAGAACAACTTTTCGAAGAACATCTCTGTCACTTTTGCGAAAGCAAAGATTCGGAGACAAAGGAGGGGCCCTCCTCTGAAGATGACAAATCCTCATCATCTTAATAAAAGATGCTCCGCACACTTCCATCCACTCAGAAAAATAATGCGTCTTACCTTTTAGAGATGCCTTCCAGCTATCCACAATAATGTAATTCGTTAGTGGAGAGAAACGTCATGCCTGACGTAACAAACAATTATCAGACCCTCTCAATGTATCTATAAATTGAGAGTTATGTTTTCATTAAGGGCATCGCAATAACAAGTGCAAGAAAAACACTCTCTATCCTATAAAATTTTAATGTCTTGTGAGTAAAATCTCCCTTAGAGGGGAGAAGATGTAAAATATTGTAAGAGTACTCCCATCTTGGGAGCTCTTTTATCAATAAATCCATGTTTTGTTATACTTGAGTGTTCATACAAAATAGAGTCATGAAACCTGTAAGTGACAGAGTGTCAGGTCGACGATGGTCAACAGTACCGCAGGCATGAGGCCAACAGGGAAAGCAACCACACAGACCAAAGGATGACACAGGCTGGCTTGAATAGTTTCTATCTATGTAAGTAATATTCCTACTCCAAAACACTTATTGATTAAATGAGTTTTCTCTTTACAATTTTTGCATCTATTCCCTTCTTCTTGTTAAAGACAAACCCCGCACAAAACCGCACACACATATCAAATTGGTATCAGAGCCTTTGTTAAAATGGCATTACATTATAATGAAACGTAACAAACAATTATCAGACCCATATGGCATTACATTATAATGAAACACTTTACAGTGGAATTTTCGAAAAAATTCGTAATAAAGAGAATGAGATTTCTCAACATAAAGAAATACTTTTAAGTAATAAAAAAGATTTAGTGCATATAAATTTCAGAATTCTACAAGCAAAAAATAAACATACTCACGAATATATACCAACCATGGTTAATATACGTAAGTACCTCCTTCATAGGCAAAAAATGCATCAAGAACACCTTGATAAAGCTTTAAACTCAGCTTCAGAACTCAGAAAAAGGATTTTAACTTGTTAACATTTCTTAAAATGAATAAAGAAATTTTCAACAATTCTGAAGAAAATGATTCAGAAGAAAAACAAATCCTAACTTATGTTGAGGATGAAGACGGCTTTCATGCAAACCTCTTAATAAAACAAGACCTTCACTCTCGAGTTAAGAAAACAGATTTAAAAATAAAGAAAGAAAACATTTTCAAAAATGTTCCTTCTAAACTTAGTATTTTAAATCCACTTAAAAGAAAAAATGAAATTTTCTACTTTGTTAGTACTAAAGAAATGTCTGTAGACATAAAAGACACAATAGGAGCTATCTTTCTGCCCCTTTTAACTAAAGAACAAATAAACAATAACTTGAAAAGTATTCCAGTTGAGATTAGATCAAAAATAAGAATGGTCCATATCGGAGCTGTAAAAATTTTGATAAAATCCCAATTCCAAGCAGGAATAAATTCTCCCATAAAAATGGCCTTAATTGACAACATAATTACTGAGAGACAGGATTGCATCTTAGGTGCTGCTAGGGGAAACCTTTCTTACCAAAAATTTATGTTTTCAGTCTATCCAAAATTTGCTCTGGATTTGAAATCTGCAAATATAGATAAAACTTTATCTTTTATACATCACTTTGAAAGAAGTGACCTTATGAACCCAGGTGATAAACCATTCACCATAACCTATCTCATAGGATATGCCCTAACCAATAGTCACCATAGCATAGACTACAAGAAAGACGAGTACATCGAACTTGATGATGTCTTTTCAGAAATAGGCCATGTCAAAGATAAACAATTCTGCAACATAAATCCTCAAGAAAACTCTTGGGTTTTAAATAAAGCTAGAAACAAAAAAGCTCTAGGAGAAACTCTTAGACCAAGAATTTCTATGGATTCACTCCATATAGGAGAAAGCTCAGAAAGAAAAGATAGTAACTTGATAAGAAACATGTCTTTAAAAATTGATAGTCTACGTTAGAATATCAAACAAATCTCTGAAGTTATAAATGAGTAATAAAATAGATTTTCCTCATTTTTATAAAAAAGGTAAAACAGTAAAAATTAAAACTCTTGACGACAATACCAAAAAGAAAGAATACATTTTCTCTACTTCTGGAAAAGCTGGTATTCAAACAATTGTAAATCATTGCAATAATCTCAACCAGATCATAACAAGATGTCTCTTAAAAACTTCAAAACTAAGCCATTACCTTGGTATTTCAAAAGATATTTCAAAAAATAAAATACCTTTTAACCAATTTAAAAACGATTTAGCCTTTTTGGTTAAAAACAATCTTGATAAAAATGATTTTGAAAAATTCTTCGAAGTTATTGAAAGGCAAAATAAATTAACTATCAAGTTAACCCAGTCTATTGACAAACATTCTATTCTTTTAGAAAACTCTTTAAAAAACAACCATTTTGTTGAAGAAGTCGCCAAAAAGGCAAATATTGAAGGCACTCTTAAGGAAAACAACCTTAAGGTCACTAATATACAAGATCAGTTAAAACAACTAATAGGATGACCTCGATTCCCGAGCTCAATAGATCAATCAACCTCCTCAATGAAAAACTAGATGGGCTGATCATAAACTTTGACTTAACAGTCAATAAATACGTAACCACTACACAGTTGGAAGTAGCATCTGCAAAAATTATTGCAGACATTACTAAAGAGTTATCTGAAAAGATTGACTCTTGCCCTTGTAATAAAGACATTCTTGAACACATCAAGAATATTTCCATCATAGAGCAAAAAACCAAACCTGGAAAATATTCAGGTCTTAAGAAATACTCACCTCCCAATCCTAGTATTGGAAACCCTGACTTAGGAAGCTCAAAAGACTCCCAGAAAATTGATATTTTCAAAAAAGAGCAAAAATGAAAGAAACAATCTCTGAGAAACTTGAGAAATATTTCTTTAACCTTCAATATGAAGATTATGATAAGGCTGACCAAAAACTTATTCAGCTTTTATCTTTAGAAACTAAAGAATGCGAAGAATTGTATAAAAAAGAACCCAAACTTTTTGATCAATATTTTAGAATGACTAAAATAGATGAACCTGATACTGAATCAGAACAAGAAGATAACTTTAAAACTAATACAAAGAATGTTAAGTTCGAATATTCAGATATGGAAGATGATGAAGCAGAATCTTCTTATACAGCCACAAGAAGAGGCAATAAAAAGAAATATGAGTTCAAAATGCCTGTACACAATGGTATTCCAGATAGTAGCAAAGGACCCAATACGATCAATATACTCAATATTGATTGTATCCAAGATCTAAAACTCAGAGAAAGAGTTGTAGAAAAATGGGTTACTGAGATTTCACTAATCTTACAGACAAACCCAGATGAATTTGAAAAAGCAAAAAATGTTCTTCTACTTTTAGAACACAAAACTGATGGAATTGTGCAAAAGCTCCTAAGAAACAATAATTGGAATGAAGATTTGCATGGTTCAGATCTTTTTGATAATCTCATAAATGTCATATACACTACTTTCTTAGGTCTTGATTATATTTCTAATAAAGACTTTACCATTAATAAGAAAGTTGACGTAGCAAGAGTTTCAATGACAAAACTCCAGTTACATGATATTAGTCTTCTCGACAAATACACATGTATGTATGAATCATATCTATATGATATTCCACAGAGAAGTGAATATGCACAATGGATATCTGCTTATCTAATGAAAATTCCAATTATTGGAGAAATCTGTACTGAAAGATGGAAAAAAGAAGCTACTGGAGAAATCCAGCAAACCAGTTTTTCTTATGCAACAAAAATTGCAAAGGAAGAAATTGATAGAATCTGTCAAGACAGATATAAACAACAAAAACTCAAAACAATAAGTAATGATTGTTGTAGCATTCTCTCTGATTTCAAAAACTTTGATATTGGAAGGAAAACTTATACTAAGAAAAAATATAAAAACAAAAAGAAATACCAATCTTTCTGGAAAAAGAAAAGAAGAAAATTTTCACCAGGAAAATACTTCAAAAAACCTTCAAAAGAATCACCTAAGAAAACTACTTCCTGTCCACAAGGAAAGAAAAAATGTAGATGTTGGATCTGCAATGAAGAAGGACACTATGCCAATGAATGTCCAAATAGAAAAAAATACCCTGACAAAGTCAAGGTTTTACAAACCGCTAATAATGGAGGTTATGAAGATCTTGAAGAGGAGTATGAAGGTATACAACATGTCTTTACATTTCATGTTGAAACTGATTCTTCATCAAATTCTGATGAAAACGAATCAACCACGGATGACTCAGACTAGTCTCATACAGACTCCACTTTTTAGGGAGGAGGAGTTTAACCATTTTTGCGCAAACCTCCAGAAGATTAATGATTCCCTTATCATGAATTTCACTAATCCAAACTCTATTTATGTTTCTGCCTTCCTTAACTTTAAAGGATATAAGAAATTTAGAGTACATTGTTTTGTAGACACAGGTGCATCTTTATGTCTTGCAAGCAAATTCATCATTCCGGATGAGCTCTGGGAAAATGCTCCCAAAGAAATTAGTGCCACTATTGCAAATGGTGAAACCATAAAGATAAATAAAGTTTGTAGAAATATTAATCTCGAACTTTCAGGAGAACATTTCAACGTTCCCACTATTTACCAACAAAATTCAGGAATTGATATCATAATTGTTAACAACTTTTGTCAAGTTTATGGACCATTTATACAATGGATAGATAGAATTGCCTTTCATCTTAATAATGATATGGTAATTATAAAAAAGGTCACAGAAGCCTATAGCAAAGGAAAACCAGGTTTTCTCGAAACTCAAGAAAAAGGCTCTAAAGAAAAACAAATTTCGGGTACTAATATAACCCAAGAAGGAATTAATAAAGAAAGGATTATTTCTATTCAAACTACCAGGTTCAAACAGATTGAAGATCTTCTTGAAAAAGTTTGTTCTGAAAATCCTATTGATCCAGATAAAACCAAAGGATGGATGAAAGCTTCAATTAAGCTCATTAATCCCAAAACGGTTATTAGAGAAAAACCTATGGTTTACTCTCTACAAGATAGAGAAGAATTCTCCAAACAAATCAAGGAATTACTTGATATGAGACTAATTATAGAATCAAAATCCCCTCATATGTCCCCTGCCTTTCTTGTCAATAAAGAAGCAGAAAAAAGAAGAGGAAAGAAGCGTATGGTTGTCAACTACAAAGCAATCAATGATGCAACTATTGGAGACTCACATAATCTTCCCAATATGCACGAACTTTTGACTCTTCTACGAGGAAAAAATATGTATTCAAGTTTTGACTGCAAGTCAGGTTTCTGGCAAGTCCTACTTGATGAAGAATCGCAGCTTGTCACTGCCTTCACATGTCCTGATGGACTCTTTCAATGGAAAGTACTACCCTTTGGGCTTAAACAAGCTCCTAGTATTTTTCAAAGACACATGCAGAACGCCCTTCGAGGACTTGAAGGTTTCTGTACTGTATACGTTGATGACATCATGGTCTTCAGCAAAGATGAACAAGAGCACTATGTCCATGTTACACAGGTTCTCAGAACCATTTTAAAATATGGAATAATACTTTCAAAAAAGAAAGCTCATCTTTTCAAAACAAAAATTAAATTTTTGGGTTTAGAAATAAATGAGGGTACTCATTGTCCTCAAAAGCATATTCTTGAACATTTACATGACTTTCCAAATGTTTTAGAAGACAAAAAACAACTGCAAAGATTTCTTGGTGTTTTAACTTACGCTGAAACATATATTGAAAAACTTGCAGCCATGAGAAAACCTTTACAGGTAATATCCTATTTCTGAACTTGAATACATATTTTTTCCTCGTAGAAGAGTCAAAAGTTCGTGCATATTGGGAAGATTATGTGAGTCTCCAATAGTTGCATCATTGATTGCCTTGTAGTTGACAACCATGCGCTTCTTTCCTCTTCTTTTTTCTGCTTCTTTATTGACAAGAAAGGTAGGGGACATATGAGGGGATTTTGATTATATAATTAGTCTCATATCAAGTAATTCCTTGATTTGTTTGGAGAATTCTTCTCTATCTTGTAGAGAGTAAACCATAGGTTTTTCTCTAATAACCGTTTTGGGATTAATGAGCTTAATTGAAGCTTTCATCCATCCTTTGGTTTTATCTGGATCAATAGGATTTTCAGAACAAACTTTTTCAAGGAGATCTTCAATCTGTTTGAACCTGGTAGTTTGAATAGAAATAATCCTTTCTTTATTAATTCCTTCTTGGGTTATATTAGTACCCGGAATTTGTTTTTCTTTAGAGCCTTTTTCTTGAGTTTCGAGAAAACCTGGTTTTCCTTTGCTATAGGCTTCTGTGACCTTTTTTATAATTACCATATCATTATTAAGATGAAAGGCAATTCTATCTATCCATTGTATAAATGGTCCATAAACTTGACAAAAGTTGTTACCAATTATGATATCAATTCCTGAATTTTGTTGGTAAATAGTGGGAACGTTGAAATGTTCTCCTGAAAGTTCGAGATTAATATTTCTACAAACTTTATTTATCTTTATGGTTTCACCATTTGCAATAGTGGCACTAATTTCTTTGGGAGCATTTTCCCAGAGCTCATCCGGAATGATGAATTTGCTTGCAAGACATAAAGATGCACCTGTGTCTACAAAACAATGTACTCTAAATTTCTTATATCCTTTAAAGTTAAGGAAGGCAGAAACATAAATAGAGTTTGGATTAGTGAAATTCATGATAAGGGAATCATTAATCTTCTGGAGGTTTGCGCAAAAATGGTTAAACTCCTCCTCCCTAAAAAGTGGAGTCTGTATGAGACTAGTCTGAGTCATCCGTGGTTGATTCGTTTTCATCAGAATTTGATGAAGAATCAGTTTCAACATGAAATGTAAAGACATGTTGTATACCTTCATACTCCTCTTCAAGATCTTCATAACCTCCATTATTAGCGGTTTGTAAAACATTGACTTTGTCAGGGTATTTTTTTCTATTTGGACATTCATTGGCATAGTGTCCTTCTTCATTGCAGATCCAACATCTACATTTTTTCTTTCCTTGTGGACAGGAAGTAGTTTTCTTAGGTGATTCTTTTGAAGGTTTTTTGAAGTATTTTCCTGGTGAAAATTTTCTTCTTTTCTTTTTCCAGAAAGATTTGTATTTCTTTTTGTTTTTATATTTTTTCTTAGTATAAGTTTTCCTTCCAATATCAAAGTTTTTGAAATCAGAGAGAATGCTACAACAATCATTACTTATTGTTTTGAGTTTTTGTTGTTTATATCTGTCTTGACAGATTCTATCAATTTCTTCCTTTGCAATTTTTGTTGCATAAGAAAGACTGGTTTGCTGGATTTCTCCAGTAGCTTCTTTTTTCCATCTTTCAGTACAGATTTCTCCAATAATTGGAATTTTCATTAGATAAGCAGATATCCATTGTGCATATTCACTTCTCTGGGGAATATCATATAGATATGATTCATACATACATGTGTATTTGTCGAGAAGACTAATATCATGTAACTGGAGTTTTGTCATTGAAACTCTTGCTACGTCAACTTTCTTATTAATGGTAAAGTCTTTATTAGAAATATAATCAAGACCTAAGAAAGTAGTGTATATGACATTTATGAGATTATCAAAAAGATCTGAACCATGCAAATCTTCATTCCAATTATTGTTTCTTAGGAACTTTTGCACAATTCCATCAGTTTTGTGTTCTAAAAGTAGAAGAACATTTTTTGCTTTTTCAAATTCATCTGGGTTTGTCTGTAAGATTAGTGAAATCTCAGTAACCCATTTTTCTACAACTCTTTCTCTGAGTTTTAGATCTTGGATACAATCAATATTGAGTATATTGATCGTATTGGGTCCTTTGCTACTATCTGGAATACCATTGTGTACAGGCATTTTGAACTCATATTTCTTTTTATTGCCTCTTCTTGTGGCTGTATAAGAAGATTCTGCTTCATCATCTTCCATATCTGAATATTCGAACTTAACATTCTTTGTATTAGTTTTAAAGTTATCTTCTTGTTCTGATTCAGTATCAGGTTCATCTATTTTAGTCATTCTAAAATATTGATCAAAAAGTTTGGGTTCTTTTTTATACAATTCTTCGCATTCTTTAGTTTCTAAAGATAAAAGCTGAATAAGTTTTTGGTCAGCCTTATCATAATCTTCATATTGAAGGTTAAAGAAATATTTCTCAAATTTCTCAGAGATTGTTTCTTTCATTTTTGCTCTTTTTTGAAAATATCAATTTTCTGGGAGTCTTTTGAGCTTCCTAAGTCAGGGTTTCCAATACTAGGATTGGGAGGTGAGTATTTCTTAAGACCTGAATATTTTCCAGGTTTGGTTTTTTGCTCTATGATGGAAATATTCTTGATGTGTTCAAGAATGTCTTTATTACAAGGGCAAGAGTTAATCTTTTCAGATAACTCTTTAGTAATGTCTGCAATAATTTTTGCAGATGCTACTTCCAACTGTGTAGTGGTTACGTATTTATTGACTGTTAAGTCAAAGTTTATGATCAGCCCATCTATTTTTTCATTGAGGAGGTTGATTGATCTATTGAGCTCGGGAATCGAGGTCATCTTATTAGTTGTTTTAACTGATATTGTATATTAGTGATCTTAAGGTTGTTTTCCTTAAGAGTGCCTTCAATATTTGCCTTTTTGGCGACTTCTTCAACAAAATGGTTGTCTTTTAAAGAGTTTTCTAAAAGAATAGAATGTTTGTCAATAGACTGGGTTAACTTGATAGTTAATTTATTTTGCCTTTCAATAACTTCGAAGAATTTTTCAAAATCATTTTTATCATGATTGTTTTTAACCAAAAAGGCTAAATCGTTTTTAAATTGGTTAAAAGATATTTTATTTTTTGAAATATCTTTTGAAATATCTTTTGAAATACCAAGGTAATGGCTTATTTTTGAAGTTTTTAAGAGACATCTTGCAATGATCTGGTTGAGATTATTGCAATGATTTACAATTGTTTGAATACCAGCTTTTCCAGAAGTAGAGAAAATGTATTCTTTCTTTTCAGTATTGTCGTCAAGAGTTTTAATTTTTACTGTTTTACCTTTTTTATAAAAATGAGGAAAATCTATTTTATTACTCATTTATAACTTCAGAGATTTGTTTGATATTCTGACGTAGACTATCAATTTTTAAAGACATGTTTCTTATCAAGTTACTATCTTTTCTTTCTGAGCTTTCTCCTATATGGAGTGAATCCATCGAAATTCTTGGTCTAAGAGTTTCGCCTAGAGCTTTTTTGTTTCTAGTTATATTTAAAACCCAAGAGTTTTCTTGAGGATTTATGTCGCATAATTGTTTATCTTTGACATGGCCTATTTCTGAAAAGACATCATCAAGTTCGATGTACTCGTCTTTCTTGTAGTCTATGCTATGGTGACTATTGGTTAGGGCATATCCTATGAGATAGGTTATGGTGAATGGTTTATCACCTGGGTTCATAAGGTCACTTCTTACAAAGTGATGTATAAAAGATAAAGTTTTATCTATATTTGCAGATTTCAAATCCAGAGAAAATTTTGGATAGACTGAAAACATAAATTTTTGGTAAGCAAGGTTTCCCCTAGCAGCACCTAAGATGCAGTCCTGTCTGTCAGTAATTATGTTGTCAATTAAGGCCATTTTTATGGGAGAATTTATTCCTGCTTGGAATTGGGATTTTATCAAAAATTTTACAGCTCCGATATGGACCATTCTTATTTTTGATCTAATCTCAACTGGAATACTTTTCAAGTTATTGTTTATTTGTTCTTTAGTTAAAAGGGGTAGAAAGACAGCTCCTATTGTGTCTTTTATGTCTACAGACATTTCTTTAGTACTAACAAAGTAGAAAATTTCATTTTTTCTTTTAAGTGGATTTAAAATACTAAGTTTAGAAGGAACATTTTTGAAAATGTTTTCTTTCTTTATTTTTAAATCTGTTTTCTTAACTCGAGAGAGAAGGTCTTGTTTTATTAAGAGGTTTGCATGAAAGCCGTCTTCATCCTCAACATAAGTTAGGATTTGTTTTTCTTCTGAATCATTTTCTTCATAATTGTTGAAAATTTCTTTATTCATTTTAAGAAATGTTAACAAGTTAAAATCCTTTTTCTGAGTTCTGAAACTGAGTTTAAAGCTTTATCAAGGTGTTCTTGATGCATTTTTTGCCTATGAAGGAGGTACTTACGTATATTAACCATGGTTGGTATATATTCGTGAGTATGTTTATTTTGTGCTTGTAGAATTCTGAAATTTATATGCACTAAATCTTTTTTATTACTTAAAAGTATTTCTTTATGTTGAGAAATCTCATTCTCTTTATTACGAATTTTTTCAAAAATTCCACTGTAAAGTGTTTCATTATAATGTAATGCCATTTTAACAAAGGCTCTGATACCAGTTTGATATATGTGTGCGGTTTTGTGCGGGGTTTGTCTTTAACAAGAAGAAGGGAATAGATGCAAAAATTGTAAAGAGAAAACTCATTTAATCAATAAGTGTTTTGGAGTAGGAGTATTACTTACATAGATAGAAACTATTCAAGCCAGCCTGTGTCATCCTTTGGTCAGTGTGGTTGCTTTCCCTGTTGGCCTCATGCCTGCTGTACTGTTGACCATCGTCGACCTGACACTCTGTCACTTACAGGTTTCATGACTCTATTTTGTATGAACACTCAATTATAACAAAACATGGATTTATTGATAAAAGAGCTCCCAAGATGGGAGTACTCTTACAATATTTTACATCTTCTCCCCTCTAAGGGAGATTTTACTCACAAGACATTAAAATTTTATTCTTTTAGATTAGTGAAATCTCAGTAACCCATTTTTCTACAACTCTTTCTCTGAGTTTTAGATCTTGGATACAATCAATATTGAGTATATTGACCGTATTGGGTCCTTTGCTACTATCTGGAATACCATTGTGTACAGGCATTTTGAACTCATATTTCTTTTTATTGCCTCTTCTTGTGGCTGTATAAGAAGATTCTGCTTCATCATCTTCCATATCTGAATATTCGAACTTAACAGTCTTTGTATTAGTTTTAAAGTTATCTTCTTGTTCTGATTCAGTATCAGGTTCATCTATTTTAGTCATTCTAAAATATTGATCAAAAAGTTTGGGTTCTTTTTTATACAATTCTTCGCATTCTTTAGTTTCTAAAGATAAAAGTTGAATAAGTTTTTGGTCAGCCTTATCATAATCTTCATATCGAAGGTTAAAGAAATATTTCTCAAGTTTCTCAGAGATTGTTTCTTTCATTTTTGCTCTTTTTTGAAAATATCAATTTTCTGGGAGTCTTTTGAGCTTCCTAAGTCAGGGTTTCCAATACTAGGATTGGGAGGTGAGTATTTCTTAAGACCTGAATATTTTCCAGGTTTGGTTTTTTGCTCTATGATGGGAATATTCTTGATGTGTTCAAGAATGTCTTTATTACAAGGGCAAGAGTCAATCTTTTCAGATAACTCTTTAGTAATGTCTGCAATAATTTTTGCAGATGCTACTTTCAACTGTGTAGTGGTTACGTATTTATTGACTGTTAAGTCAAAGTTTATGATCAGCCCATCTATTTTTTCATTGAGGAGGTTGATTGATCTATTGAGCTCGGGAATCGAGGTCATCCTATTAGTTGTTTTAACTGATCTTGTATATTAGTGATCTTAAGGTTGTTTTCCTTAAGAGTGCCTTCAATATTTGCCTTTTTGGCGACTTCTTCAACAAAATGGTTGTTTTTTAAAGAGTTTTCTAAAAGAATAGAATGTTTGTCAATAGACTGGGTTAACTTGATAGTTAATTTATTTTGCCTTTCAATAACTTCGAAGAATTTTTCAAAATCATTTTTTTCAAGATTGTTTTTAACCAAAAAGGCTAAATCGTTTTTAAATTGGTTAAAAGGTATTTTATTTTTTGAAATATCTTTTGAAATATCTTTTGAAATACCAAGGTAATGGCTTATTTTTGAAGTTTTTAAGAGACATCTTGCAATGATCTGGTTGAGATTATTGCAATGATTTACAATTGTTTGAATACCAGTTTTTTCCAGAAGTAGAGAAAATGTATTCTTTCTTTTCAGTATTGTTGTCAAGAGTTTTAATTTTTACTGTTTTACCTTTTTTATAAAAATGAGGAAAATCTATTTTATTACTCATTTATAACTTCAGAGATTTGTTTGATATTCTGACGTAGACTATCAATTTTTAAAGACATGTTTCTTATCAAGTTACTATCTTTTCTTTCTGAGCTTTCTCCTATATGGAGTGAATCGATAGAAATTCTTGGTCTAAGAGTTTCTCCTAGAGCTTTTTTGTTTCTAGCTATATTTAAAACCCAAGAGTTTTCTTGAGGATTTATGTCGCAGAATTGTTTATCTTTGACATGGCCTATTTCTGAAAAGACATCATCAAGTTCGATGTACTCGTCTTTCTTGTAGGCTATGCTATGGTGACTATTGGTTAGGGCATATCCTATGAGATAGGTTATGGTGAATGGTTTATCACCTGGGTTCATAAGGTCACTTCTTTCAAAGTGATGTATAAAAGATAAAGTTTTATCTATATTTGCAGATTTCAAATCCAGAGCAAATTTTGGATAGACTGAAAACATAAATTTTTGGTAAGCAAGGTTTCCCCTAGCAGCACCTAAGATGCAGTCCTGTCTGTCAGTAATTCTGTTGTCAATTAAGGCCATTTTTATGGGAGAATTTATTCCTGCTTGGAATTGGGATTTTATCAAAAAATTTACAGCTCCGATATGGACCATTCTTATTTTTGATCTAATCTCAACTGGAATACTTTTCAAGTTATTGTTTATTTGTTCTTTAGTTAAAAGGGGTAGAAAGACAGCTCCTATTGTGTCTTTTATGTCTACAGACATTTCTTTAGTACTAACAAAGTAGAAAATTTCATTTTTTCTTTTAAGTGGATTTAAAATACTAAGTTTAGAAGGAACATTTTTGAAAATGTTTTCTTTCTTTATTTTTAAATCTGTTTTCTTAACTCGAGAGAGAAGGTCTTGTTTTATTAAGAGGTTTGCATGAAAGCCGTCTTCATCCTCAACATAAGTTAGGATTTGTTTTTCTTCTGAATCATTTTCTTCAGAATTGTTGAAAATTTCTTTATTCATTTTAAGAAATGTTGATAAGTTAAAATCCTTTTTCTGAGTTCTGAAACTGAGTTTAAAGCTTTATCAAGGTGTTCTTGATGCATTTTTTGCCTATGAAGAAGGTACTTACGTATATTAACCATGGTTGGTATATATTCGTGAGTATGTTTATTTTGTGCTTGTAGAATTCTGAAATTTATATGCACTAAATCTTTTTTATTACTTAAAAGTATTTCTTTATGTTGAGAAATCTCATTCTCTTTATTACGAATTTTTTCGAAAATTCCACTGTAAAGTGTTTCATTATAATGTAATGCCATTTTAACAAAGGCTCTGATACCAGTTTGATATGTGTGTGCGGTTTTGTGCGGGGTTTGTCTTTAACAAGAAGAAGGGAATAGATGCAAAAATTGTAAAGAGAAAACTCATTTAATCAATAAGTGTTTTGGAGTAGGAGTATTACTTACATAGATAGAAACTATTCAAGCCGGCCTGTGTCATCCTTTGGTCTGTGTGGTTGCTTTCCCTGTTGGCCTCATGCCTGCGGTACTGTTGACCATCGTCGACCTGACACTCTGTCACTTACAGGTTTCATGACTCTATTTTGTATGAACACTCAAGTATAACAAAACATGGATTTATTGATAAAAGAGCTCCCAAGATGGGAGTACTCTTACAATATTTTACATCTTCTCCCCTCTAAGGGAGATTTTACTCACAAGACATTAAAATTTTATAGGATAGAGAGTGTTTTTCTTGCACTTGTTATTGCGATGCCCTTAATGAAAACATAACTCTCAATTTATAGATACATTGAGAGGGTCTGATAATTGTTTGTTACGTCAGGCATGACGTTTCTCTCCACTAACGAATTACATTATTGTGGATAGCTGGAAGGCATCTCTAAAAGGTAAGACACATTATTTTTCTGAGTGGATGGAAGTGTGCGGAGCATCTTTTATTAAGATGATGAGGATTTGTCATCTTCAGAGGAGGGCCCCTCCTTTGTCTCCGAATCTTTGCTTTCACAAAAGTGACAGAGATGTTCTTCGAAAAGTTGTTCTGCATGTCGGCAGAAGTGTTGGTGTGTAGCGTTGGAGACTTCCATGGTATTGTTCATGAATTTTTCGCCAAACATAGAGGCTTGACGAAGATCTTCTTGACTGGTGTTGTTGTAACTCCAGCTTGTAATTATACAATGTGAGTTGGTATAATTAATCTTCTTTTTTGAACCAGAGATAATCTCGATGATTTTTTCTGAGATTCTTCTTAACCCATTGATGCGATTGGGATGAAGAATTTCTGTGAATGGTAGATCTTTATCCTCCATTGGTCGAGATTGTTCAATTTCTCTATTGGTTTTAGAAAGACCAATTTCCAGAAAATGGTATGAAGAAAGAGTTGATTCTTGAATCCATTCTGGGAGTGAAGAGATGCATCTGATGTAGATCGGGTTATCTTTTGCTTTAAGTACTTTCTTTCGAAAGTTCTTAATGGATTCTACCGTGCTGCTTGGGAAGAATTTGAGTTCTTGAAGGTTGCAACTTGGGTAGATATTGTCGATTAGTCCAGCTTGAAAGGCTTGGTAGACTAAATTTGCATCTGCTCCTTCGAGGAAGTTGAACAAACTTTTTGTCTTCTTATCCGTAGTGAAAAACTTTTCATAAATAAGATCTTCTGGGCATGCAGCTCTTGCTTTCTTCCAGATTGTTCTGAAATCTTCAAAAGAGATTTCAGGATAGTTAACCGTTTGTCGAACGTCAATTGGAACGTCAAACCTTTGGTCTCTGTGAGCTTCTTTGACTTTTTGGATTTTTGGTCGAAGAAGTGGTTGGTTAGTTTTGCTTGTATCATCTTGATAGGTGGCAAGGCTTAATCTTGCAGATGCTTCATTTCTGAATTTTTTGCAAGTAACTTTATCAGCTTTGCAGAAAGTTTCTGTAATTTCCCAGTCAGTATGAACACCGGCATGTGGTCCTTTGTAGATTACATAAAATCTTTCAGCTTCTTTGTTAAGAGCTTTTTTGTAATCTGGTGTAAACTCCTGCACAGATTTGTTGGTGGGTGACAAAGTTGTTATTTTACTGATTCCTTCAGTACATGGATTGGGGTTAACCAATAAGCTAGTTTTTCCTTTAGGAAGAGGAGTAGTTGTCTCCTTTATTATGCTTTTTAGCAAAGCATCAGCTCTCAACGGATTTGTCGATTCTTTACCAGGTGCCGTTTGCAGTGGAATAGCCTTTGTTTTTAAGCTTTCGCTTTCCGGTACATTGGTGACCGTTGTTACTTGTTCATACAAGTTGATTTTCTGCTCAATTGCAGATAGCTCAATGAGAAGCATTTGTTTCTTTATCCTCAAAGTGTTGAGGTCTTCCATTTTTGTAAACTCAATTTTTGTTTACTTTTCTCTCTAATCTCCCCCTCTCTTTTTTGTAGGTGAAGTTTTTTGTGAGGAATATGTCATGAGGATCATATCCTTTTATTGGGCTCGAGAGGAGCAAGTGAGATCATGGATGATGTAAGGTATACCTGAAGTCACGGGTGAGGCAGTCAGCCAGTACATTTTATTTCCTGCGAGATGTTCAACAGTGAAAGTATATCGTGAGAACCACTCTTGCCAACGTATTAGTCGGCCTAATTTGTTGTCTCCTGCAATCTTAGTTCGGAGGAAATAAGTAAAATTTTTATTATCTGTACGAACCAGGAAATTTACTGGTGTTAAATATACAGAGAATTTTGTAATAACTCTTTTTACAGCGAGTAATTCTTTTTCATCAGAATTTGATGAAGAATCAGTTTCAACATGAAATGTAAAGACATGTTGTATACCTTCATACTCCTCTTCAAGAGCTTCATAACCTCCATTATTAGCGGTTTGTAAAACCTTGACTTTGAGGATAAAGAAACAAATGCTCCTCATTGAGCTATCTGCAATTGAGCAGAAAATCAACTTGCATGAACAAGTAACAACGGTCACCAATGTACCGGAAAGCGAAAGCTTAAAAACAAAGGCTATTCCAGTGCAAACGGCACCTGGTAAAGAATTGACAAATCCGTTGAAAGCTGATGCTTTGCTAAAAAGCATAATAAAGGAGACAGCTACTCCTCTTCCTGAAGGAAAAACTAGCTTATTGGTTAACCCCAATCCTTGTACTGAAGGAATCAGTAAAATAACAACTTTGTCACCCACCAACAAATCTGTGCAGGAGTTTACACCAGATTACAAAAAAGCTCTTAACAAAGAAGCTGAAAGATTTTATGTAATCTACAAAGGACCACATGCCGGTGTGTTCATACTGACTGGGAAATTACAGAAACTTTCTGTAAAGCTGATAAAGTTACTTGCAAAAAATTCAGAAATGAAGCATCTGCAAGATTAAGCCTTGCCACCTATCAAGATGATACAAGCAAAACTAACCAACCACTTCTTCGACCAAAAATCCAAAAAGTCAAAGAAGCTCACAGAGACCACAGGTTTGACGTTCAACAAACGGTTAACTATCCTGAAATCTCTTTTGAAGATTTCAGAACAATCTGGAAGAAAGCAAGAGCTGCATGCCCAGAAGATCTTATTTATGAAAAGTTTTTCACTACGGATAAGAAGACAAAAAGTCTGTTCAACTTCCTCGAAGGAGCAGATGCAAATTTAGTCTACCAAGCCTTTCAAGCTGGACTAATCGACAATATCTACCCAAGTTGCAACCTTCAAGAACTCAAATTCTTCCCAAGCAGCATGGTAGAATCCATTAAGAACTTTCGAAAGAAAGTACTTAAAGCAAAAGATAACCCGATCTACATCAGATGCATCTCTTCACTCCCAGAATGGATTCAAGAATCAACTCTTTCTTCATACCATTTTCTGGAAATTGGTCTTTCTAAAACCAATAGAGAAATTGAACAATCTCGACCAATGGAGGATAAAGATCTACCATTCACAGAAATTCTTCATCCCAATCGCATCAATGGGTTAAGAAGAATCTCAGAAAAAATCATTGAGATTATCTCTGGTTAAAAAAAGAAGATTAATTATACCAACTCACATTGTATAATTACAAGCTGGAGTTACAACAACACCAGTCAAGAAGATCTTCGTCAAGCCTCTATGTTTGGCGAGAAATTCATGAACAATACCATGGAAGTCTCCAACGCTACACACCAACACTTCTGTCGACATGCAGAACAACTTTTCGAAGAACATCTCTGTCACTTTTGCGAAAGCAAAGATTCAGAGACAAAGGAGGGGCCCTCTTCTGAAGATGACAAATCCTCATCATCTTAATAAAAGATGCTCCGCACACTTCCATCCACTCAGAAAAATAATGCGTCTTACCTTTTAGAGATGCCTTCCAGCTATCCATAATAATGTAATTCGTTAGTGGAGAGAAACGTCATGCCTGACGTAACAAACAATTATCAGACCCTCTCAATGTATCTATAAATTGAGAGTTATGTTTTCATTAAGGGCATCGCAATAACAAGTGCAAGAAAAACACTCTCTATCCTATAAAATTTTAATGTCTTGTGAGTAAAATCTCCCTTAGAGGGGAGAAGATGTAAAATATTGTAAGAGTACTCCCATCTTGGGAGCTCTTTTATCAATAAATCCATGTTTTGTTATACTTGAGTGTTCATCCAAAATAGAGTCATGAAACCTGTAAGTGACAGAGTGTCAGGTCGACGATGGTCAACAGTACCGCAGGCATGAGGCCAACAGGGAAAGAAACCACACAGACCAAAGGATGACACAAGCTGGCTTGAATAGTTTCTATCTATGTAAGTAATACTCCTACTCCAAAACACTTATTGATTAAATGAGTTTTCTCTTTATAATTTTTGCATCTATTCCCTTCTTCTTGTTAAAGACAAACCCCGCACAAAACCGCACACACATATCAAATTGGTATCAGAGCCTTTGTTAAAATGGCATTACATTATAATGAAACGTAACAAACAATTATCAGACCCATATGGCATTACATTATAATGAAACACTTTACAGTGGAATTTTCGAAAAAATTCGTAATAAAGAGAATGAGATTTCTCAACATAAAGAAATACTTTTAAGTAATAAAAAAGATTTAGTGCATATAAATTTCAGAATTCTACAAGCACAAAATAAACATACTCACGAATATATACCAACCATGGTTAATATACGTAAGTACCTCCTTCATAGGCAAAAAATGCATCAAGAACACCTTGATAAAGCTTTAAACTCAGTTTCAGAACTCAGAAAAAGGATTTTAACTTGTTAACATTTTTTAAAATGAATAAAGAAATTTTCAACAATTCTGAAGAAAATGATTCAGAAGAAAAACAAATCCTAACTTATGTTGAGGATGAAGACGGCTTTCATGCAAACCTCTTAATAAAACAAGACCTTCTCTCTCGAGTTAAGAAAACAGATTTAAAAATAAAGAAAGAAAACATTTTCAAAAATGTTCCTTCTAAACTTAGTATTTTAAATCCACTTAAAGAAAAAATTAAATTTTCTACTTTGTTAGTACTAAAGAAATGTCTGTAGACATAAAAGACACAATAGGAGCTGTCTTTCTACCCCTTTTAACTAAAGAACAAATAAACAATAACTTGAAAAGTATTCCAGTTGAGATTAGATCAAAAATAAGAATGGTCCATATCGGAGCTGTAATTTTTTTGATAAAATCCCAATTCCAAGCAGGAATAAATTCTCCCATAAAAATGGCCTTAATTGACAACAGAATTACTGACAGACAGGACTGCATCTTAGGTGCTGCTAGGGGAAACCTTGCTTACCAAAAATTTATGTTTTCAGTGTATCCAAAGTTTGCTCTGGATTTGAAATCTGCAAATATAGATAAAACTTTATCTTTTATACATCACTTTGAAAGAAGTGACCTTATGAACCCAGGTGATAAACCATTCACCATAACCTATCTCATAGGATATGCCCTAACCAATAGTCACCATAGCATAGACTACAAGAAAGACGAGTACATCGAACTTGATGATGTCTTTTCAGAAATAGGCCATGTCAAAGATAAACAATTCTGCGACATAAATCCTCAAGAAAACTCTTGGGTTTTAAATATAGCTAGAAACAAAAAAGCTCTAGGAGAAACTCTTAGACCAAGAATTTCTATGGATTCACTCCATATAGGAGAAAGCTCTGAAAGAAAAGATAGTAACTTGATAAGAAACATGTCTTTAAAAATTGATAGTCTACGTCAGAATATCAAACAAATCTCTGAAGTTATAAATGAGTAATAAAATATATTCTCCTCATTTTTATAAAAAAGGTAAAACAGTAAAAATTAAAACTCTTGACGACAATACTGAAAAGAAAGAATACATTTTCCCTACTTCTGGAAAAGCTGGTATTCAAACAATTGTAAATCATTGCAATAATCTCAACCAGATCATTGCAAGATGTCTCTTAAAAACTTCAAAAATAAGCCATTACCTTGGTATTTCAAAAGATATTTCAAAAAATAAAATACCTTTTAACCAATTTAAAAACGATTTAGCCTTTTTGGTTAAAAACAATCTTGATAAAAATGATTTTGAAAAATTCTTCGAAGTTATTGAAATGCAAAATAAATTAACTATCAAGTTAACCCAGTCTATTGACAAACATTCTATTCTTTTAGAAAACTCTTTAAAAAACAACCATTTTGTTGAAGAAGTCGCCAAAAAGGCAAATATTGAAGGCACTCTTAAGGAAAACAACCTTAAGATCACTAATATACAAGATCAGTTAAAACAACTAATAGGATGACCTCGATTCCCGAGCTCAATAGATCAATCAACCTCCTCAATGAAAAAATAGATGGGCTGATCATAAACTTTGACTTAACAGTCAATAAATACGTAACCACTACACACTTGGAAGTAGCATCTGCAAAAATTATTGCAGACATTACTAAAGAGTTATCTGAAAAGATTGACTCTTGCCCTTGTAATAAAGACATTCTTGAACACATCAAGAATATTTCCATCATAGAGCAAAAAACCAAACCTGGAAAATATTCAGGTCTTAAGAAATACTCACCTCCCAATCCTAGTATTGGAAACCCTGACTTAGGAAGTTCAAAAGACTCCCAGAAAAATGATATTTTCAAAAAAGAGCAAAAATGAAAGAAACAATCTCTGAGAAACTTGAGAAATATTTCTTTAACCTTCAATATGAAGATTATGATAAGGCTGACCAAAAACTTATTCAGCTTTTATCTTTAGAAACTAAAGAATACGAAGAATTGTATCAAAAAGAACCCAAACTTTTTGATCAATATTTTAGAATGACTAAAATAGATGAACCTGATACTGAATCAGAACAAGAAGATAACTTTAAAACTAATACAAAGACTGTTAAGTTCGAATATTCAGATGTGGAAGATGATGAAGCAGAATCTTCTTATACAGCCACAAGAAGAGGCAATAAAAAGAAATATAAGTTCAAAATGCCTGTACACAATGGTATTCCAAATAGTAGCAAAGGACCCAATACGATCAATATACTCAATATTGATTGTATCCAAGATCTAAAACTCAGAGAAAGAGTTGTAGAAAAATGGGTTACTGAGATTTCACTAATCTTACAGACAAACCCAGATGAATTTGAAAAAGCAAAAAATGTTCTTCTACTTTTAGAACACAAAACTGATGGAATTGTGCAAAAGTTCCTAAGAAACAATAATTGGAATGAAGATTTGCATGGTTCAGATCTTTTTGATAATCTCATAAATGTCATATACACTACTTTCTTAGGTCTTGATTATATTTCTAATAAAGACTTTACCATTAATAAGAAAGTTGACGTAGCAAGAGTTTCAATGACAAAACTCCAGTTACATGATATTAGTCTTCTCGACAAATACACATGTATGTATGAATCATATCTATATGATATTCCCCAGAGAAGTGAATATGCACAATGGATATCTGCTTATCTAATGAAAATTCCAATTATTGGAGAAATCCGTACTGAAAGATGGAAAAAAGAAGCTACTTGAGAAATCCAGCAAACCAGTCTTTCTTATGCAACAAAAATTGCAAAGGAAGAAATTGATAGAATCTGTCAAGACAGATATAAACAACAAAAACACAAAACAATAAGTAAAGATTGTTGTAGCATTCTCTCTGATTTCAAAAACTTTGATATTGGAAGGAAAACTTATACTAAGAAAAAATATAAAAACAAAAAGAAATACTAATCTTTCTCGAAAAAGAAAAGAAGAAAATTTTCATCAGGAAAATACTTCAAAAAACCTTCAAAAGAATCACCTAAGAAGACTACTTCCTGTCCACAAGGAAAGAAAAAATGTAGATGTTGGATCTGCAATGAAGAAGGACACTATGCCAATGAATGTCCAAATAGAAAAAAATACCCTGACAAAGTCAAGGTTTTACAAACCGCTAATAATGGAGGTTATGAAGCTCTTGAAGAGGAGTATGAAGGTATACAACATGTCTTTACATTTCATGTTGAAACTGATTCTTCATCAAATTCTGATGAAAACGAATCAACCACGGATGACTCAGAATAGTCTCATACAGGCTCCACTTTTTAGGGAGGAGGAGTTTAACCATTTTTGCGCAAACCTCCAGAAGATTAATGATTCCCTTATCATGAATCTCACTAATCCAAACTCTATTTATGTTTCTGCCTTCCTTAACTTTAAAGGATAAAAGAAATTTAGAGTACATTGTTTTGTAGACACAGGTGCATCTTTATGTCTTGCAAGCAAATTCATCATTCCGGATGAGCTCTGGGAAAATGCTCCCAAAGAAATTAGTGCCACTATTGCAAATGGTGAAACCATAAAGATAAATAAAGTTTGTAGAAATATTAATCTCGAACTTTCAGGAGAACATTTCAACGTTCCCACTATTTACCAACAAAATTCAGGAATTGATATCATAATTGGTAACAACTTTTGTCAAGTTTATGGACCATTTATACAATGGATAGATAGAATTGCCTTTCATCTTAATAATGATATGGTAATTATAAAAAAGGTCACAGAAGCCTATAGCAAAGAAAAACTTTATTAAGATGAAAGGCAATTCTATCTATCCATTGTATAAATGGTCCATAAACTTGACAAAAGTTGTTACCAATTATGATATCAATTCCTGAATTTTGTTGGTAAATAGTGGGAACGTTGAAATGTTCTCCTGAAAGTTCGAGATTAATATTTCTACAAACTTTATTTATCTTTATGGTTTCACCATTTACAATAGTGGCACTAATTTCTTTGGGAGCATTTTCCCAGAGCTCATCCGGAATGATGAATTTGCTTACAAGACATAAAGATGCACCTGTGTCTACAAAACAATGTACTCTAAATTTCTTATATCCTTTAAAGTTAAGGAAGGCAGAAACATAAATAGAGTTTGGATTAGTGAGATTCATGATAAGGGAATCATTAATCTTCTGGAGGTTTGCGCAAAAATGGTTAAACTCCTCCTCCCTAAAAAGTGGAGCATGTATGAGACTAGTCTGAGTCATCCGTGGTTTATTCGTTTTCATCAGAATTTGATGAAGAATCAGTTTCAACATGAAATGTAAAAATATGTTGTATACCTTCATAATCCTCTTCAAGAGCTTCATAACCTCCATTATTAGCGGTTTGTAACACCTTGACTTTGTCAGGGTATTTTTTTCTATTTGGACATTCATTGGCATAGTGTCCTTCTTCATTGCAGATCCAACATCTACATTTTTTCTTTCCTTGTGGACAGGAAGTAGTCTTCTTAGGTGATTCTTTTGAAGGTTTTTTGAAGTATTTTCCTGGTGAAAATTTTCTTCTTTTCTTTTTCCAGAAAGATTTGTATTTCTTTTTGTTTTTATATTTTTTCTTAGTATAAGTTTTCCTTCCAATATCAAAGTTTTTGAAATCAGAGAGAATGCTACAAGAATCTTTACTTATTGTTTTGAGTTTTTGTTGTTTATATCTGTCTTGACAGATTCTATCAATTTCTTCCTTTGCAATTTTTGTTGCATAAGAAAGATTGGTTTGCTGGATTTCTCCAGTAGCTTCTTTTTTCCATCTTTCAGTACAGATTTCTCCAATAATTGGAATTTTCATTAGATAAGCAGATATCCATTGTGCATATTCACTTCTCTGGGGAATATCATATAGATATGATTCATACATACATGTGTATTTGTCGAGAAGACTAATATCATGTAACTGGAGTTTTGTCATTGAAACTCTTGCTACGTCAACTTTCTTATTAATGGTAAAGTCTTTATTAGAAATATAATCAAGACCTAAGAAAGTAGTGTATATGACATTTATGAGATTATCAAAAAGATCTGAACCATGCAAATCTTCATTCCAATTATTGTTTCTTAGGAACTTTTGCACAATTCCATCAGTTTTGTGTTCTAAAAGTAGAAGAACATTTTTTGCTTTTTCAAATTCATCTGGGTTTGTCTGTAAGATTAGTGAAATCTCAGTAACCCATTTTTCTACAACTCTTTCTCTGAGTTTTAGATCTTGGATACAATCAATATTGAGTATATTGATCGTATTGGGTCCTTTGCTACTATCTGGAATACCATTGTGTACAGGCATTTTGAACTTATATTTCTTTTTATTGCCTCTTCTTGTGGCTGTATAAGAAGATTCTGCTTCATCATCTTCCATATTTGAATATTCGAACTTAACAGTCTTTGTATTAGTTTTAAAGTTATCTTCTTGTTCTGATTCAGTATCAGGTTCATCTATTTTAGTCATTCTAAAATATTGATCAAAAAGTTTGGGTTCTTTTTGATACAATTTTTCGCATTCTTTAGTTTCTAAAGATAAAAGCTGAATAAGTTTTTGGTCAGCCTTATCATAATCTTCATATTGAAGGTTAAAGAAATATTTCTCAAGTTTCTCAGAGATTGTTTCTTTCATTTTTGCTCTTTTTTGAAAATATCAATTTTCTGGGAGTCTGTTGAGCTTCCTAAGTCAGGGTTTCCAATACTAGGATTGGGAGGTGAGTATTTCTTAAGACCTGAATATTTTCCAGGTTTGGTTTTTTGCTCTATGATGGAAATATTCTTGATGTGTTCAAGAATGTCTTTATTACAAGGGCAAGAGTCAATCTTTTCAGATAACTCTTTAGTAATGTCTGCAATAATTTTTGCAGATGCTACTTCCAACTGTGTAGTGGTTACGTATTTATTGACTGTTAAGTCAAAGTTTATGATCAGCCCATCTATTTTTTCATTGAGGAGGTTGATTGATCTATTGAGCTCGGGAATCGAGGTCATCCTATTAGTTGTTTTAACTGATCTTGTATATTAGTGATCTTAAGGTTGTTTTCCTTAAGAGTGCCTTCAATATTTGCCTTTTTGGCGACTTCTTCAACAAAATGGTTGTTTTTTAAAGAGTTTTCTAAAAGAATAGAATGTTTGTCAATAGACTGGGTTAACTTGATAGTTAATTTATTTTGCCTTTCAATAACTTCGAAGAATTTTTCAAAATCATTTTTATCAAGATTGTTTTTAACCAAAAAGGCTAAATCGTTTTTAAATTGGTTAAGAGGTATTTTATTTTTTGAAATATCTTTTGAAATACCAAGGTAATGGCTTATTTTTGAAGTTTTTAAGAGACATCTTGCAATGATCTGGTTGAGATTATTGCAATGATTTACAATTGTTTGAATACCAGCTTTTCCAGAAGTAGAGAAAATGTATTCTTTCTTTTCAGTATTGTCGTCAAGAGTTTTAATTTTTACTGTTTTACCTTTTTTATAAAAATGAGGAAAATCTATTTTATTACTCATTTATAACTTCAGAGATTTGTTTGATATTCTGACGTAGACTATCAATTTTTAAAGACATGTTTCTTATCAAGTTACTATCTTTTCTTTCTGAGCTTTCTCCTATATGGAGTGAATCCATAGAAATTCTTGGTCTAAGAGTTTCTCCTAGAGCTTTTTTGTTTCTAGCTATATTTAAAACCCAAGAGTTTTCTTGAGGATTTATGTCGCAGAATTGTTTATCTTTGACATGGCCTATTTCTGAAAAGACATCATCAAGTTCGATGTACTCGTCTTTCTTGTAGTCTATGCTATGGTGACTATTGGTTAGGGCATATCCTATGAGATAGGTTATGGTGAATGGTTTATCACCTGGGTTCATAAGGTCACTTCTTTCAAAGTGATGTATAAAAGATAAAGTTTTATCTATATTTGCAGATTTCAAATCCAGAGCAAATTTTGGATAGACTGAAAACATAAATTTTTGGTAAGCAAGGTTTCCCCTAGCAGCACCTAAGATGCAGTCCTGTCTGTCAGTAATTCTGTTGTCAATTAAGGCCATTTTTATGGGAGAATTTATTCCTGCTTGGAATTGAGATTTTATCAAAATTTTTACAGCTCCGATATGGACCATTCTTATTTTTGATCTAATCTCAACTGGAATACTTTTCAAGTTATTGTTTATTTGTTCTTTAGTTAAAAGGGGTAGAAAGACAGCTCCTATGGTGTCTTTTATGTCTACAGACATTTCTTTAGTACTAACAAAGTAGAAAATTTCATTTTCTCTTTTAAGTGGATTTAAAATACTAAGTTTAGAAGGAACATTTTTGAAAATGTTTTCTTTCTTTATTTTTAAATCTGTTTTCTTAACTCGAGAGAGAAGGTCTTGTTTTATTAAGAGGTTTGCATGAAAGCCGTCTTCATCCTCAACATAAGTTAGGATTTGTTTTTCTTCTGAATCATTTTCTTCAGAATTGTTGAAAATTTCTTTATTCATTTTAAGAAATGTTAACAAGTTAAAATCCTTTTTCTGAGTTCTGAAACTGAGTTTAAAGCTTTATCAAGGTGTTCTTGATGCATTTTTTGCCTATGAAGGATTACTTACGTATATTAACCATGGTTGGTATATATTCGTGAGTATGTTTATTTTGTGCTTGTAGAATTCTGAAATTTATATGCACTAAATCTTTTTTTATTACTTAAAAGTATTTCTTTATGTTGAGAAATCTCATTCTCTTTATTACGAATTTTTTCGAAAATTCCACTGTAAAGTGTTTCATTATCTAACATTTGTACCAAATGTTAGATAATTTCATCATACAACTCAAAATACCTACAATATGCATTCTTAACCGGAAAATATGGAGAAAAAATAACCCCAACAAGAGTTTGTGTGAGAGAGAAAGAAGATCAATAAAGAACTAAATTGAGTGATAAAAGTAGAGAAGTCTTTCCCCACTTGTTTGACCTTTTTTTTTTTAAATTAATTTGGACAATCCTTCAAATAGATTTTTGTTGCTTTTTTAGTCCCATCATATACAAAAATACTATTATACCATTATTTATTTTTTAAACCTTTTTTTCTTGTAATTGTTGAACAATAAACTCTGTGATTTAGGTTTGTTCTTAATCGCAATAACTTCTGTAATCCACTAGCATATTAGCAAAACCCAAAAGAAAGAACATGAACATAGTTTCTTGTTCGCACTACGGGCGTGTTCAGTACGGAGTGTTTGGATGCGTTTGAGAGCTTTTAGCTTCTAGCGATTTACAAAACGCTCCGTTTTGAACAGAAAGCCTCATTCGGCACTACAAGCTTCTGGCGTTTAGTTTAAACAAAACCCTCCAAATCCACATGCTAGTTCATGTAGCGTTTAACAAAACGCTATAAGCTACAAGCTACCCGCTACAAGCTAATTTTGCCGAACACGCCCTACGTTCTATAATGAAGTGCCCTACGTTCTATAATGAAGTGATCCAAACATCATTTCTCATTTCCTAAAAAATCCATAAAAAACATAAATCAATTAAACTAAAATCGAAGCTACACACCTTAACTTTCTGGAACTCATGATGGAAGCTAAACACCTTAATTTTCTAGAACTCATGAAGTTTTCTCGGAATTAAACGGCATAAACAAAACTAAAAAAATAAAACAATCCCTAATTTTAAATTATACACAAACCAAGTTTCTCAAAGAAAATCAAATGTTAACAAAAGAAAAGTGCACTGTGAACTACCAGCCTCCGTCGCCAGAACCACCAACCTCCGCCGCCGGAACTACCAGCCTCTGCATTTTCTAGATCTATAACAACATACCGAAAATGAGATCAGTGGTCGGGATCCGCAAATGGAAACGAGATCGGTGACCAAAAGAAACATACATGGATATACCAGACCGCCGCCGCACCAGAAACGAGATCGGAAGCCAAGAACTATAGATCAGAAACGATATCTATAGAGGGAACCGAGGATCTAGAAACGCACCTTTTGGTCAACCTTTTTGCCGGAGAAGGTAGCTGTTCCGTAAAAGGTTTCTGGCGGCATCCATCGATCGATCAGTATCTCTGGGAGGAAGATAATAGATGATACGTAGATTTTGAAGATGAAAAACACAATAAAAGATTTTTCTTTTTCCACAATAATGATGAACAATAAATGAATAATCAATTGAAATATGCTAAACAAATGTTTTAACTATAAGGATTTATAATATAGTTAAATGAATAATCAATTGAAATATGCTAAACAAATGTTTTAACTATAAGGAAATATGCTAAACAAATGTTTTAACTATAAGGATTTATAATATAGTTAAATGAATAATCAATTGAAATATGCTAAACAAATGTTTTAACTATAAGGATTTATAAGATGGTTATATTTTGACGCTGGAGCGAATGATAACACTCTTAGCACGTTGCAATATAGGATTTTTTTAGTTTTTTTGATGTCACATAAGCTTAACATGTCTAGCACACAAAAGGTAGGGAGTTGAAGTGTCACAATTAAAAAAGCGGTAATTTTTTTTGGATAATATAAATGACGAAAATAATATTTAAACAAAATTTCAAAAATTTTCATTTATTGTGCATTTTAAAAATATATTTTTTTCTAAAAAATGAATGGCAAAGATTACATCCATATGTCTCACAAAATATGATGGTCTCACATGAATCTAACTATATATATATATATATATATATATATATATATACACACACTAATTATGCATTTGTTTAAGAAAATTGCAAAAATGGTCCATGTGGTTTGCACTTTTTTGACTAAGGTTCAAAAAAGTTTCAACTTGCAAAATAGTCCTTTTGACAAGGTTTTGTTGTGGTTATGGTTCATACTTTTAACACTGTTAATATTTAATCCGGTAAATATATTAAATTACTACTTTACTCTTCTTTTTTATCTTCCTATTAATTTCTATTACTATTTACCATTATTATTTGAAATGGACCCACACCCGTTCCTTTAACCTAACATCCTTCCCCATAACCTTATTCCTAAGTCGTATTCTTCTTCACAATTCTTTTTTTTCCCCCAAATCCTCCATCGTCTTCTTCCCCATAGATGATCTTAATTCTTACTGTGTAAGCATACACTTAAAAAAGGTAATATGACAATCACACTTAGGAGCAGGTTATAAGGTTTAAAAAAAATTGGAGTTGGGTTGTTAAATAAGCATTGAACATTATGCAACATAATTTCAAGACTGCAACCAAAGTGAGTTGAGGATTACAATTGTAATAATCTTTGAACTTCTAGACATGTGTTGGAGTCTTTATGCTTAATTCTTGAGAACATAAGGAAAAAAAATCAATCTAGCTCCAACTAGCCTTTTTAAAAATAAGCTCTTTTTCTTGGAAGACTTACCTTCGAGCAACAAACACTTTATTTTCATATGGTAAAACAAATACCTAAACGATTTATTAGGATATCCAACAAAGTAACACTTCTTTGACTTGTGTTCTAGCTTATCGAGAGCTTCACAACGAATGTAAGCCTCACAACCCCATACTTTTAAATGTGTTAGTGAGAGAGTTTTCCCACTCCATATTTTAGAGGGCGTCTTGGAAATCTTGTCATTTAGTACAAAGTTGAGGACTTTAGAAGCAGTCTCTAAGGTGTAACCCCCAAAACCGATCGGAAGCGTAACACAACTCACCATGGATCAGACCATATCAAGCAATGTCGAGTTCCTCCTCTCAAACACACTATTATGCTGCGATGTTCTGGGAGGAGTCAATTGTGAAATAATTTCATAGTTCCTTAGATGATCGCCGATCTTTTTACTAAGATATTCTCCACCTTGGATTAGATGATCTTAATCATTTTCCCTAGTTGATTATCTACTTCGTTCTAAGTTGTCGTGAACACCTCAAAGGTTCCAGACTTTAATTTAATCAAATAAACATAACTATATAAAGCCTCTCTTTATCACAACTTCATTTATTCGTCTTGAATTATGTATAACATCACTACACACATGTTAGTCTCTTTGTGATCTTATATCTTTAATTGTACATGACAGTCATGATAATCACTATTTAAGATGTTTTCTTCATAATTGTTGAGATTAAGAATTGTGATTATTGTTGAAAAGGGTAAAGTGCATTCCACAATATAAGTTAACGATTGATTATAAAAATATTCTATTCGTTAGACTGGGAATTATAAGGTCACCTATAAAGTTGGTATACGATCTCGTCATATCCATACTAATAACATCACCAATAACAAATCACCAAAAGCAATGAAACAAAGGACATTTTAGTTCTATCAATGGAAAGTAAAATTATGATTAGTCTACGTCATTGTCTCATGATATGTTTTTTTATTTGACTTTTAAACCTAAAATTTTATTTTTGTTTTACTTTAAATCTATATAATTCTATTAACTAAGTATTAAAAATCAATATGGATGGATGTTTTAATTAACCGTTGACATCCTCAACTTTTAGAAATGACATTTTAGATTCCTCTGCTTTTAAAATACTTTGTAAAACAAGGTTTTCTGCTATTCTACTTTTTAAAATATTATTTTGACTTCTTCTATTTTTATCTTTATAAAATGTCACTCTCACCCCTCTATTTTTTAAACTTTTGTGTTTATCCCCGCAGTATATATAATATTATTTTCCTTAATAACTTTCATTTGTTAACTTAAAAAGACTAATTTTTTACTTGCTTATTTTTATGTATATGTCGGTATAAATTGAACGTGGTCAACATTTCAACGTAAATTTAGAACTTTCGTTCGTTCGTTATTATTATTATTTTAAAAAAGTTACTTGCTTTTTTTACGTACGTGTCTGTATAAATTCGAGTTTGTCTATGTTTTGACGTAATTCTTGTAACATTTTCATGTTTTTTTTATGTACGTTTCGTCTCTTCCTACGTATGAGTCGGTTCACATATGAGATGTTCTTTATAATTTGAACTTTCGTTCATTAACTTAAAAAAATAATCTTACTTGTTTATTTTTATTTGTGTCAGTATAAATTTGAGTTCCTTTATATTTTGACGTAAATTTTGTGTACGCTTTCGTGCTTATTTATCTATGTTTCTATGTATGAGTTTGGTCACATATAATACATTTTCATTCGATGGTATAAGTTAGAGTTAGTCAGTGGTATTGACCTTCGGTGGATGTTTCAAACGACACTTTCAACCATTCAACTTTATGAAATGACACTTTCCAGCCTTCTACTTTGAAAAATGTCACTTTCAATCCCTCAACTTAGAACTTTCTAAAATGTCACTTTCACTCCTCCATTATTAAAGAATTGTGTTTAACTCCTGTAGTATACATAATATGATTTTCTTACAATTACTACCCTCAACTTTGTCAAATGTTGCTTTGACACCCTCGACTTTAAACATTGTAAAATTTCACTTTTACCCCCTTAACTTTCTAAACTTTCGTGTTTACCCCATTCACCGATAGTTTTGTCAGTGGTACTGACCGTGTGTATTTATCTACCAAAAAAATACAACAGTACCTAACTTTTATCAATACAATCGTCAAAATTTAATTTACAACACATATTTATGCCACCGCAACGTATAGCGGACAAAATACTAGTTTAGATTTAAAACTTATGTTTTACTTAAAAGTCACTCTCATCAAAATTTCAAAATCAATGCAAGTGATCATTGACACAAAGTTGGATATTCAACTAGATGCAATTGAAATTTCTTACTCTTTATTTGTTGTTAAATTATTTTTAAGTTTTTTTGGTCGTTTTTTAGTGAATCAAGATTTATCGGTCTTTCTCCACTAGTCCAATGTAATGATTGATACCTTACATTAGATAATGTATTTAAAATGTGTTATAAATTGTAATTTCATATAAAAAGATTATTTTATTTTATTTTAATATATTTTTGTTTATTTATAATTTTAAATAATATAAAAACTAAAATAGCGGTCGTATCATCCCTATCCCGCACCCCGTCAACGATCTTAAAAAGAAGACAGAGCTTCCTCATGGTCCTAATTTTACATGGCCACGGATGGAGGAAGATGACAATCAATTCACTATAAAATTACTATAAACTTGCAATGTTTTTAAAAACTTGAAAAAAGAGATTACAATGAATCAGAATGATGATTTGGTGATTAGGGTTAAAACCCTTTGGTTTGCGTCGCCTTGTCTTGCGCCAAAAGTAAAGAAAACAAAGTGTCTTTAATTGATGCTCACGTCTAATTTAGTAGGCACATATAGATAAATTACAAGTTTATCCTTGAAATATTGACCATTTTACAATTTTGGAAGACATATTTCCATAATATCCACCTTGAATTTCAAAATGTAACAAGTAACATAACAGGTCTTCAACATGTTTTATTTTTTTTTGAACCGACGAATACAGATATATAAATCTACTCCTAATCTAACATCTAATACCACCTATGTCCACGACGGGACTTAAACTCTCGACCTCAAAGAGGGAGGACACCACCTGGTACCGCTGGGCTAGAAGCCCTTTGGTTTCAACATGTTTTATGATCAGTCAAAACTAACAACTCATCAAACTCCAAAACTCCATAAGTACATACAACCATCATATAGAGAAAAAATAATTTCAAAAAATAAAATACCTCCAACATCACGAGCGTAACATGCACAATTGCTTTCAGGAACACCCAAGAAGTCCAAACATAACTTAAACTTGACTACTACAAGACTTTTAGTGAACATGTTAATGGAATTATCATTCATATTCATTTTGTTCACAACAAAATTACCTTTTGCAATGATAATTACTTAAGAAAATAACACTTCGATTGTTACAAAATACAATGGCAACCATTATCCCATCATAGTGATGAACTTTTTAACTGAAAATTAAACCCAAACTAGAACCAAACCAAAATTGGTTGGTGGTATTTATTTTGGTTCCCCGTTCACTCCTTAATCACTCTTCGGTTATTCCGGTTCCAGTTGATGGGTTTTGAGCACTACAACATTCCTATGGTGTACATGCAAACCCTAAAGCTTTGGATCTAGTTTGTCTAATGAACATGCAATAATCATCCAAAGCCATAAACCGTAGATCTAGCATACAATAATCGAATAACATATGAATTAGGGTTTAGATCTTACCTTGATTGTTATGTAGCAATAACAATCTCAATTCCTTCTTGTAATTGGCTTCTGAAAGCTTAGTGTCACAAGTGTCACACCTCTAATGGAGTCACAAACACCATAAGCAATAAGGATGAAGAAGGAGGAGAGAGAAGACACCAAAAACGTCTAGAAACCCTAAGGAATTAGTTGCCCACGTTTTTGGTGCCCTAGGGGTCCTTAAATAGTGAGGCTATTAGGGTTATCTAACAAGGAAACCCTAATTTGACTGCTTAGGCCCTAAGCAGCCCATGGACTCCTCCTTTAGAGGCCTTGGACGAATTCTAATGGGTTTCCCCATAGATTTCGTCCACTCCATCCTCTATGGAGTCCATTAGCCCAATATCCAACTATCACACAATTGACAGTTCTAGTCCCCTTTATTTAATTAATGTCTTTTAGCCACAAAATTAATTCTGATTAATTCTTGACTAATATTAATTAAACAATATGATTTCTCTTTTAATATATTATTCATATAATATATTAATAAATCATAATTAATCTCTTTCTCCACAAATCATCCTATTAAGTTGCTTTGGTGAAAGCAATCCAAAAGGACCATGCTCGCAATCGGGTCAAGTACATACCAAAATAGTTATGGGCTTAGACACTAATCCAACAGTCTCCCACTTGGATAAGTCTAATAACTATTTTGTGTATGACTTCAGATCCTGATCAGCAATCGTAGCTTTCAAAAGCCGCTGTCAACTCTGATCTTATCAGATACGCGTCCTTTAGATAAGGGATCATATATTCCTCCATTCTAGATATCGTATAGACATGAGACATGGATTGAAATCATTCTCTCAGTCTATGTGTTATTTCCCGATTTCCGATTTATGACGACTAACCTATTGAACAAATCAAATTAGTCCTGGCCCGGCCGAGCACTTTATGTTTGTCATCACTAAACCATCGAGGGGCCCACAAATATCGCTTTTATCCTACATTGGGTAAAAGGAACGAATAAAATTCGACTCAATGCTCGCTTGTACTTACTCACCGAATCACACACAACAACATGTTTTATAACACCAAGTTACCGGTGCGTTCACATATTATCAATGTGCAACCGACTCGCAAGATACAACTCACACATCTCGGTTTCAAGAATATAAGATATTATCGTCTCACCAATCACTCGTGATAAAATCCATGAAGTGATCCAAGTGAGCATGGGTTTAATCCAATGCTCAAATCATATTCATAAGCACTCATGAACATTGTAGCAAACTTTTGCTATGTCTAATACACTTTTGACAATCTACACACCAATTCATGACAATCTTATTTCATACCTACTCCCAAAGTATGAGCGATTGTGGAATGTTCAAATAATTCGATTATTCTCAAATAACTCAATTATTTAGGAAGTCAAAACATGCAAAGTGAAACACAATAATAATCGAATCCAATATGGTCCCAACCTTTTGAGTATAAATAAAACTCCTTTTATTCAATCACCATATTGATTACACATTATTCATTGTATAATGTTTCGGGAAATCAACTTTTACTTGAATTATAACAACAATTGTCTCATGCTCTTAGCATGCACACTTTGTTTACTTATGGTCCTTACTCTGTGAAATAGTATAATTGAATAACATTTTCAATCACACTCATTTCACAATTCCCAATCCTTACCACAAGTGTAAGAATACCAAATTCTTGCCACTTATAGAATATGTTAGATTCTAACACTTTATGCAACGGTCCTTTCGTAATGTCACGGCACAAAAGTCACCAAGACTCGGCCAATGAAATTACAAAATACTCTATTGGAGATTGTTACAAGACAATTCCATAGACATGAAGTCTCACATTCAAAGTACATTCCTTTGAACATCCTTCTTGCATAAAAGTTTTTCTAATCTAGACATAAACTCTTAACGTCCAACTCCCAATATGGAAACATTTCCATATTTTCCATATGACAACTCATTTTAAATAGAATCTTATCTATTCATAATAATGTCAATATGGTCCATCCATGACTATACTTCTAACTGTCCACAAGTGACTGATCCTTGGCGAACCTTAGATTATCCTTGACAGTTGTTTAACTAATTCAGTCAAATCCGATACTTTACCAGTCTTTTGCTATAATATTTCTATTTCTATTTGCCATGTTCTCACGATTCGAACTATGAAGAGGGATGACGTAATCATAATCGAGTGTGAGAACACAACAATTATTTCCATATATAGAATTCTCTTACGTTGAATCCTTTCAACATAACATTCATATATCTTTTTGACTAAATTTTATCAAAATTTATCGATCTAAACCTTTGGATTTAAAACGAAGTATAATATTCTCTCCCTTAATTATAGCAAAACAACTTTTCAACCTATGCAACTTTGCAAAGTGAAACTTTTGTTTTCTATAATTAATATTGCTAACTTGCAATAATAATCATGTTCCCACTAACATGATGATTATATCCATTCCAGCATAACATTTATACTCCCACTAGCTTTGACACGTATTCAGAAAATAGTTGGACTTCTAGAAGACAATACTTATTGACTTCTAAAGTTCATATTTCCAATACGATGTGCTTCGATAAGCCTTTTATCTAAGCTTCTGAAACTCACACACTTTTCCTTAAACAGCTCACATGTGTGTCTAAACTATTTCAGAACTTATATTACTAAGTCCCAAATGTTCAGACTAATCACCAAATCTCACAATTCGAACTATGAAGAGGGATGTCGTAATCATAATCGAATTTGAGAATGCAATTTACATAATCGCCATCTTCTTAAAATCTCTCTTAGTGAAAGCGTTTCCTCACAATCATTTTCATGAAGGAGAGAAACCTTATGACACTTAGATTTTATGGTGCATGCGTTCCTATCCATGCAAATTTGTCATAAGCATAATCATAAGATAATGTTTGTGACAAATTCAACCTCTTATGGATAAAACCTGTTCATTCTTAATTTCTTGCCATCAAGGGTCCCACCATTGCTTCCAAGTTATTTAGCAGTTCACCTATGCCAGTCAATGTACTTTCATTGATCAAGGTGTTTGCCCTTATGCATTCAATTGAGAACTCGTAGAACTCATATGCATAATCACTCAACTGGATTGGCACATAAATAAAATTTTGTCAACACGATAGGTCACAATCCTCAAGTCGTGTGCTAGTGTTTAATAGGTTTACTTCTTGATTTGTTCTTGAAACTTTTCAAGATCTTTAGACTACCACTGACCTCTTGACATATAAGATTCTCTTGTCAAGAAACATTTCTTTGACAAACAAATACTCAAGAGTTAGTGTGTGTCTTTATCAAGACAAGCCTACACACAATTTCGTACTAGTTGGTCTTTGTCTTATTCAAGACATCACATCTTACCAAAATGTGCAAATGTAAGAACATTCCTACTTAAGATTATGTCACTCAAGTCACAATCTTGGAGTTTGACTCTAAGACTTGATTTTGGAACGAAGTACGATTCATCTTATTTACTTAACCCATTTTGACAATTCCCGACTACTCTTCTTAGCCATACTAGTGCACTAAGATGTCCTTAGAGGATGAATTGTAATATGGTTCTTAAGACGAACATGATACAAAAGTACTCTCCCTTCTTCTTAGATTAGAGAAACTTTTTATCTTTCTTGCCTAATTGATTCTTCTTATTCCTTCTGCCATTCATTGAAATCTTTCAATGATTCAGAATCATACTTAATCTTTTAAGTATAATCATATTTACTAATCTTTTAGCAAATCATGACGAACATTTTATCGTTCTTTGTGGTGGACTTGACTAGTGCACAACATTGTGTACCAGATCTCATTATCCTTCACTTGACTCACATACTTATGTAAACAAGGAATTAGTCTCAATTTTCCAAATACGAAGGTTCTCATTCGTCACACAATATCAGTTGCATGATTCCAAGTTTCTGTCCAATTGAAACTTGGGCGATGAGAATCTTTCCTCATTTGGTAAATTTCTGACATTACCACAAATAACGTAACTAAGAATCAAATCCATCCTCAAGATTGCTAACAATAGAACCATTCAAACACCAATTTTCATAAAATCCATCGCAAGGAAACATAAATAAGATAAATCAAAATTTATTTTATTGCGGAAAAATATTGTCCTTACATTGCGATTACAAATGAAAACTATGTAAATATTACTTTAGCAATCTATCCTAACTCTAAAGTAGTAGCTTAAATATCCGATCCTTGAATCATGCGATCGAAATCCATTTCTTCGCGATCAGACTCAGCTTGCTCCTTCCTTTAAGCTTCCTTTCCTTTATTTGATCCTTTAAAACATCGAAATGTAATCTTATCACATCATGTATTAAGAATTTCCAAATAGGAACTTAATAGAGTTAGATAGTGGATTTTACCTGAAGCAGAGTCATACATCTTGACTCTCCCATCTCTTAGATCTCTCAGGTAGTCAGGACAACTTTGTAACCAATGCCCCTTCTTTTGGCAGTAGATACACATGGATTTTTATGGAATGGTACACGGGACTATCTCAGACTCGGCCTTTCTCTTGCGTAGAGAAAAGTTTTATGGACTTCCAATGTTACCATTGCCCATAGAGGGTTGGGATATTGATTTACCAGACAAATTTGCTGACCAGTGCGCCAAATCATTTCTGATTCAGCAGCAATAAGCAAATAAGTCAAATCAATAGGGTCATGTCGTGGTCCATCATATAGTACTCTCTAACAAACTTACCATATGATTCGGGAAGTGACTGAAGAACCAAGTCAACATCCAACTTCCTTTAAACATCGACACCTAACAATCCTAATCTATCAATATGTAACCTTTTATCCAAGACATGAGCACATATAGACTTTCCATTTTCATGTCTTTTGCCAATAGGGCTTGAGTGACCTTGAACTTTTCAAGTCTTCGAACATGTGGGTCAGGGAGAATTATTGGAGGAGGTGGAGGAAGAGAAGCATGATTTCTATTTCCACAATCCAATCGTGGAACATCATCTTCATGTGGAAAACTTTTTCCAACGGATTTAAGAAGACCATAGTTGTCAGACTTTGACATCTATAAAACGGGAGAAAATTCAAGTTAGTTGATTGAGTCCTTAATAAAACACCCAAATGAGATATTAAGGCTAGGACCCAACACAATATCCTACAAATTGGAAGAGGGATGTCGTAATCCAACTTGCAGAACATTTGAAGGTAGGTAAATGACGATTTACCAATTTCCACCATGAAAAACGAAAAGAAGGTTAAGTTTTAAATGAATTGAAACTCCTAGATCTTTTGAGATTCATTGAAATTTTCAATGTCATGTTTAATCTCGATTATGCCCTTCATTTGTGACTGGGATGCCGAGGATCACAAATAAGGTGTGAATAACCATGCGAATGTATGTGGTGCCCTCAATGTTACAGTCACCTAATCGACGTGCCGGTTAACCACACACGCTCCATCGATCTATGACAAACATCGAGTCACCCTTCGCTACCAATTTCAAACCCAACTTAGTGTTCCGGTTAACCACACACGCTCCACTAATTGTCTCGACAAGGGTACAAAGTGTAATTCCATGGAATTGCCTCGATTTCACTTTTTCCTAAAGTAACTAAGATTGGGAATTTTGTAAAAACATTTAGTTACTTTATTCATTATACTTTTAATGAGGAGAGGGTTTGCCCTATCCTACCCGTTCGGCTAACGACCCTCCACCAATCAAGGAAGCGGTGGGTGAGAGTGGACACCCATTAAACGACCATTTTATAGGCCATA